>NC_081804.1:16227323-16827323 GCF_963082965.1 Carassius carassius
AATGAAACAGCAAATAACACATTGAATTTTGAAGTAGAAAGACCAAAAGAGTATTTTCTTGTAAAACGTACTCCAATAATCTATCTTTTATTTACAACTTTGAAAATAGTTCCCAAGTAACAACAAAACACAAACTGTGAGGAAAACCCTCACTACTAAACAGAAGGGTATTTCTGAACGTTAGTGTAATCTTTTTTCATTTAAGACCATCACAGATATGTCAATATGCACAATATGTGTTCTTTTATCGATTTTGTGGCAGCTCTTTGCTTTTACGGCAGGTTTAAGTGTTTCTGAGAGGAGCGAGGAGCAGTAACTGCGTTAAGGGCACTCATGGGGATATTATGAGACTGAAGGTGATTATCGGCCTCCCAGCAGCTCCTAAGGACGCGGCCAGTCGATTAAAACTCTCAGCCCTTCGCAATAAATCTCAGCCGTCCACAGAGACGATATTAATGACTGTGTGGAAACAGGTAGACACTTTCCGTTTCCAAGTTCTTTACTGGTTTCTATTGTGGATTTCTCAGATGTTGCAGCAAATGTAGTCGTTCGAGACTTTGCAGGAGTCTGAGGTAAAATGTATTTCAATTATTCCGTTTTAACAAAACAATATCACTAAAATAGTCCTTTTTTATGTTTACAGTTTGTAAAGCACTTTGAAAGTGTTTTACAAAGTAAACATGGCACAGTTGGTCATGTGATCTCAGGATTGCAGTGTGCATGAGGGGGTCGACATCATTTCAATGAATATTTATGTGTAAAACATTATTAATTTGCAAAAACGAGTGCATAGAAGCCTTCCTGATGCAACACATACACAACAAAAATCTTACCAGACCGTCTCAACAGAAATACTCCAACTTTCCCAAGATATTATTTCATTCATATGGCAAGTTTTTCAGTATGAGAGGGAAAGTAAAGATCAGTGCTGCATCCATTAAAGACCATCACGATGTTGACATTTATTCTGTGATTTATGGATGAATATTCCCCCTGGCAGTTTGTACAGCAGAGGTCTTGACCGCTAAACCAGCAAAGAACAGTACGTGAAAAATCAAGTATGATGAGTCAGAATGGCAACTTATATACATCTGTGTTACACAAAGTATTTGACCAAAATGACGTGTCCAGGGTCGAGAGGTGAAGAGCTCTTAATTGTGCATTCAAGCACTTTGATGTGTTCAACTCTTCAGTTTGAATGTCAGTGAAAGTGGATCAAATCTTGACATCATGTAAAGAAATGCTTAATAAAAAGGCACAAAATCAAAAACCTACAAAAAAAAGCATACATAACATCTGAGTATGTGTGCACAATTCACTCTCATTAATGTTATGTTAGAAAATTATAGGCTATATGTAATTGTCAAATACTAATACAGCATTTTCTATTCAATGTTGGTGTTGTTAACTAATATATATATATATATATATATATATATATATATATATATATATATGAATGGCATAAAATCTTTCTGCACCTATCTTTATAAAGATGCAATGCTTCAGTTTACTTTTGTTTAAAGGCACATTTGGAAGTCTTTTAACAAATCAACTGAAAAAACACAAAATGACTACAATCTCGATTTTCCAAACATCTACGTAATTTATATCAAAATAGCTAACTGAGAGAGCAGATTACACATGCAATTACAGCATTTCCATAAAAACCACCATTAGATGGTCTGTGCTAAGCCAATTTTGGCCTTAAATGGCTCTTTTTACACAAAGACTCAAAGTAAACATTTAAACTGTGGGATATGTTTTAGGGTCTGGATGCTGTGCAATTTGAAGAGGATGAGTCACTGAATTGTGTGAGAGTGTGAGAGAGAGAAATTTACCATTACCACTGAAGCTAGTGTCTTCTCATTTAATGAGGCCGACCCATCTAATAGACCGTAAAACCTCACCGTGCCCATTACAAGAAGGAAGCTCATCGCTCTGCGCACATTTAAACACTTGCTTTCTTGTTTTCTGTCATGTCGCTGTCATTATGGAGCACAATTTATTAAATCGCAGACTAGGGCAAATCTCACAAAGCTGGTCAAGAACATGCGAGTCAAATTTTACCCCAAAATCAAAAGAATGGAATAAGAAATTATATTTTGCTTATATATATATATATATATATATTTTTTTTAATTATATTTATCTCTACTTTAAAATATAATAAACATTGAAAAATATCACTATATATTATTAGAATATTTTACATCTGAATAGGGCTGGGCAATATGGGCAAAAAATCATTATCTCAGTATTTTCTGGCCGATTTGCGATATCCATCTCAGTATTTTACATTTTGTATTATTTGGATTAAAAAAGATCTGTTTTTAATAAAAAAAAACATGTTTATTTTTGTTTACCTGTGATTTTGTGGTTAAATTATTTGTGATTAGGTTTGTAAAAGGGTGGTAAATTTCTAGTAAATTACCAAAAACTTTCAAAACAAATTCTGAAAGTTTCCAAAAAAATCATGGAAAGTTTCCAAAATTTACTGAAAAAGATCCGCCTCATTGCAGAACTATTTGTGATGTTGCGACAGTACTTTCATGACAATTTTGTACATCTTCCTGGATTCCTCATTCCTTATAACCATAATGTGAAAAATGTGTAAAATGTGCGTAAAATGTGATTTAAAAAAAGTTAATGTATTCAAATGTGTTAATAAATAAATAAATAGCACTCCCAGTCATATTACAATTTAGCCTTAATTTTCTTTGCACAAGGATTTTTTTATTTTATTTTGAGATTAAATAATTTGTGACATATCCCTCCATTCCTCATTATCATAATGCAAAACTAATAATCCAAAGAACTCAAAAAATAAAACACCCGGGCATATTACAGTTTTCTTTGTGCAAATAATATATATATTTTTTTTATTTTAATGGTGAAATGTGACCTTACCAAGCTTTTGAGGGATCATAAATAACATTTGCAGCCCTGTACTTTTACTTCTGTAATGCAATGTATTTTAGAGTAAATCAATATTTAATGAGATAAAAAGTAGGACAGGACGTTTATCCATCAAGAATTGACTGGAACGTGAACATTCTGGAGGGAGGGGTTAAAATTAGATCTTGATGATGTCACTGAAAAAAAGTTGTTTCAGAGTTATTAAAGTTTAAAAAAATCTTAATCTTAAGAATAACCGTCTCAGGTTACAAATGTAACCTTTGTTCCCTGAGAACAGGGAACGAGACAATACGTCATCGCCGTTATGGGGAACGCCTCAGCTGTAACAGGTGTCTGAAATCAAATATCAACTCACAGCAATCATGCTGACCGGCGACAGCCGTGAATCATCAGCTTGAATGATGAGCGTGCGACTTGGATATATAAAAAGGGCGCCTTGAAACCATGACAATATCCTTTCGTCTGAAGGGACTGTTTGGCAGGCAGACCCCGAGGCATGGCTGGGAGACGTATTGTCTCGTTCCCTGTTCTCAGGGAACAAAGATTACATTTGTAACCTGAGACGTTCCCTTTCGAAGGGAACTTCGACAATACGTCATCGACCTTATGGGGAACGAAATACCCACGCCGCCATGCTAAAAGAAGTGCATGCCCAATGGCAGTGACAACTGTCAGAACCAGCAATTCAATGAACGCTAGAACCACTCACCCTCAGGTCACACTGGGCTGTCAGTGACAGCACTCCCTACGGTCATAGCCCAAGCTATATGATACCACAGAAAACCTCCATAAACATAGTTTAGTGAAAGGTCTACCTGGGCCTGCTCAAGGGCCTAGGACCACAACTTCAACTTCTTAGAAGGGGTCCCTTCTAGGGAATGTGGCTAGGGAACCCGAGGAAACCCCAGCCAGTCACTATTCAGGGGAACATGCCACCTGAAATGCCACCAGGCAGACTTGACCTGGTGTCACTACATAAGACACTACAGTCTGGCCACTTCCTGTCTGTCCGAAGACAGAGCCTCTGGACACTTGCCTTTAGGAAGGCATCCAACCCGAGGAACTGAGGAGCAGGCAGTGAACCACTCAGCCCGGATCTCAGAGATGGGATATCCTGGAGAGTATGACTCAGCATAGTGCTTTACAACCCTTGCCAGCGAGGGGAGTTTCTCTACTCGATCCACGGATCTACCCAGTGTTTGTGTTTCAAAACACTGAGGAGGCCTGTGAGGGCCTAAGGACTGATCTAACTGGGAGGCTTCATGAGAGGCCTACGACCGACTGACCAGACTCAGGAGACCACATACTCATATTGACCCTCAGTGAGGGGAGCATAAGATCTACCTGGTAGGCAACCAGGCTGTAGCAGGATAAAGAGGGTCAAGGAGGGAACCCGTAGCAGAGAATAAAAACTTTAGTGGAGCCAGGGCGCAAGCTCACTTTCGGTAGCTGCCTGATAAGGACTGCTAAACTGAAAGTAAGCGGCCACTAGCTTACAAAACCAAGCACCACTGTGAAACTACTCTCAGGGAGACCTGGAGAGGCCTACTACCTGACAACCACAGTATGCGGGAGCTCACCTTCAGAGAGGCCTAGTGAAGCCTACAACTGATAACCACAGTATGTGGGAGTTCACCTACAGAGAGGCCTAGAGAGGCCTACTACCTGTTACCAGATAACCACCTTAAGTGGAAACTCAAAGTATGAAAACCATGACATGAAGGAGCTTACTTTCAGGGAGGCCTGGAGAGGCCTACTACCTGACAACCACAAAACGTGGGAGCTCGCTTTCAGAGAGGCCTGGAGGGGCCTACTACCTGAAAAACCATGCTATTTAGTGAAAGCGCACAGTATGTGGGAGCTAAACCTCCAGGGAGGCCTGGTGAGGCCTACTAGCTGACAACCACAGTATGTGGGAGCTCAACTTCAGGGAGGCCTAGTGAGGCCTACTACCTGATAAACACAGTGCATGGGAGTTTACTTACAGAGAGGCCTAGAGAGGCCTACTACCTGTTACCAGAAAACCACCTTTAGTGGAAACTGAAAGTATGAAAACCATGACATGAAGGAGCTTACTTTCAGGGAGGCCTGGAGAGGCCTACTACCTGAAAACCATAGCTGATAATGAGCCAGACTGGCAGTCCAGTTGACTGTCTTTGGGGCTTTGCCTTCAGGGAGGCCTTATGAGGCCTACTACCTGATAGTTCAAAAAAGCGGGAATTCAACTTCAGGGAGGCCTGTGGGGCCTGCCACCTAGTAACCACAGTATGTGGGATTTAACCCTCAGGGAGGCCTAGTAAAGCCTACTACCTGACCACCACAAAATGTGGTAGCCCACCTTCAGGGAGGCCTGAAGAGGCCTACTACCTGAAACGGTCTAATCAGCTGGATGTGACTGCTGCTGGGGACTCGCCTAACAGGGAGGCCTGGTCAAGCCTACTAGCTGATAGCGAGTCTATTCTGCTACTTTAACGGAGCCACAACCCGAGCCATCATGGTGTGAGGTAGATAAATACAGAGCTGAGAATGGACTACTCAAAACTACCCTGAGTTAGCGGGGGATTAACAACCATATGCCCCGCAATGTTAGACAGGGAGCGGGCCTGCAATTGGCTCCAAAGGGTGACAGGGATTTGTCCTGCGGGGAGCGGGGGGCTAAATTGCAAGCCAACCCACTTCAACCCATCAGTCGAGCGATTAGCTCAACGGGCTGAGTGGAGCCAGCTCTAGAGGCCCAAACATCTCTGTTTGGCAGGGTCTAACCCTGCCAGACTGATCCTACCTCAGCTACCACCCTGCATTACTCTATCACCCCTGAATGCAGAGAAAGGGGCGGGCCTTGACCAACAACTCCCATTTAAGGGAGGAGGCTGAAATCTAGGGGAGGAAGCCTAACACATAATTAATGCGGCAGCTATACTTAGCAAAACGCCTCCAATATCCCTAGCATAGCCTAGGCCAGCTACAGAGTCGGCCTGGGAGAGGGCCGACCTACAAGCATAGATCTACCTGAGGGCTCGGAGGAGCCCCAGCCTACTTGATTGAGAGGCTGTGAAACACTCAACCTACTGAAACCTTACAGAGCTCAGGGGAGCAAGTACTCAGGATACCAATGTCACAAACCGATAGGCAGGACATCTATCTGAAGATCTATCTGAAGCGCCAGCGTCAGTCTAAACCTAAAGCAAAAAAGCTCTACTTTTTTATTTTTATTTTTTTAGGAAGACCAACTACTCTACCCCTGGGTGGCTAATAGCCCTGAGGCTAAACAGAAATGAGCGGTGGCCCACCACGCATATAAAATGTTATGACAGGAAGGCCATCACATACTCAGCACAAATCTTCTTTGAGCTTGTCCTTAATTCGTTCTAGCCACCAACTGGGGGAGGCTTCAGGGCCCTAAAATTCAATACTTTAATTACTCCTCTAAGAATGACCCCCTAGGTCTATACAGGGAACAAGGTCTGTAGAGAAATACAAATCAGTGTTAGTTATTCACACAGAATTTTTTAAAAACCAATAAGTTCACCTGCGGCGTGCGGAGTGAAAACTCACCAGAGAGTTCTCAATGAACCTGTGGTCAACCACTTTTACATGCCTAAAAGAGGCGCTCACATCAACCAGTTGCTACGGCGGGCCATCAGAACATAGTTCTCATCATAAGGCCCATCCCCAAGGCTGGTGTAACGTAAACGCCTGGGGAGTCAAGAAGAGGGAGAGGGCTGGTAGAAAAGGCCCTCCAGGGAGATCACTCCTCCATGGAGGGGGCGCACGAGAGGCCTCTGGTCCTGTCTACGGTCCTCAGACCAAGACAGACCAGGTCCTCCTGCCTGCCTGGGCTTGGGCCCGGATCTCAGTGGTATACAGGTCTTAAATGCGGCTGAGCGCGCCTTTGCCTCCCTAAACTTTCCAACCACCGCCTCAACGGGGGTGCCAAAAAGTTTAGCAGGCGAAACTGGTGAATCAAGGAGAAGGGATTTTTCTTTCTCCTTTCTTTCTTTCTTTTCTGCCGTTTCTTCCATGCCCCCTGGTCGAGATCCTGCAGCAGGTCAGCTTGGTAGGCTTGGAGCACTGCCATGGTATGAAGGGCAGCACCAGCCTGGCCTGCTGCCGTGTACGCTCTTCCATTCAAGCGAGCCGTGGCTTTAAGGGGCTTGGATGGCAGAGCCGGAGCTTTTAGTGTCGACACACGCCCAGATACGAGATAGTTTGCAAACGTCTCGTCAATGGGTGGCATCGACACATAACCATACTCCCCGATCCCCTCAACATCAGCGAAATTACCCCGCTGATGTCGATGAATACGGGCAGAGTACGGTTTCTTCCATGCCCTCTCGATCTCTGAATGGAGATCAGGAAGGAATGGAAGGCTCTGCTGAGCTGGTGGTCTATGTTCAGGGAGAAACCAATCGTCCAAACGACCACGAACAATCTCTCCCTGAGCGCGCCGGCATGGCAACTGAAGTTTGTCAGTGGCGCGCTCCATAACTTCCACCAATTCTGCGTACACGGGGCAGGATGGCTGAAGAGGTTGAGGATCTAAATCATCCTCCTCAGCCATCTCTTGCCCAGCCTGAAGAGCTCTCGCTGCAGTATCAGTAGGAGAATCGTCTCCGTCATCCACCTGCAGCTCACTCTCGTCAGCCGATGACGCGTCCGAGAGGTTATCGCCCCTCTCGAGACTGTCAGCGAGCTCCATCTGGGAGCCCCATGAAGCGCGTCGCCAATCTGCCTCAGCACGAGCGGGACCCGATCCACGAGGACCAGATGCTGAACTCTCTTCCCTCGAGAAGAGAGCCCGACGAGAGCGGAGCTCACAATTTGCACTCACAATTTGCACAGGACGCTCCCTCAAGAGCATCCTGTGCGTGCTCTTCACCCAAACAGTACACACACATCTCGTGAGTGTCACCCAGCGACAAATATCTTGGGCACGGGTCAACACATTTCACAAAATTTTTAGGACTTGCCTTAGATGTGCGTTTCATTTTCGCTGTAAGCAGACATTTAAATCAGACAAAACAGTCCCTGAAGATGAAAAGGATATTGTCATGGTTTCAAGGTGCCCTTTTTATATATCCAGGTCGCACGCTCATCATTCAAGCTGATGATTCAAGGCTGTCGCCGGTCAGCATGATTGCTGTGAGTTGATATTTGATTTCAGACACCTGTCACGCCTAAGGCGTTCCCCATAACGTCGATGACTTATTGTCGAAGTTCCCTTCGAAAGGGAACTACACCCATCATGTGCAATAACACCAAATCCATTTTATTTTAAAAAATAACGTTAAACATTTATAAAACATCCTTCATCTGTCAATCATAAGAATGTTTGTATGAGGATACAAAATGAGTTCGCAATTCAAAACACCCAAAAACCTGCAAGCCCTCAGAACCTGGTCCAGAAGTGTGAGGCGGTGATGAGGATGGAGTTCGTGGGGAGAGATTGTAGTAATTGAATGTTATCATGTGGGAGAAGTCCGTTCACCCTACTGAGAGAAGCCCATTAGTAGCCAGCCAATTTAATCGCCATGTATGAAATTATTAAAAACCTCAGTGAATCGCTCTCTTCCGCCCTGTTAAGGGTGATTCTGCCATCACGAGTGGACCGTGGGGAAGCACTGCGGGCCATGTGTGCATACAAAAAATACAGACACACAAGCGTGCCATCCACCTTTGCCAAAGTTGCCATAGCAACCCATGTCGCACATTAGCGAGAGATGGTGATGTCACCAAACACTGGCGATCTGTGTTAGTCATCAGTGTGCATGCTTTTCAGGCATCTGCTCCAGACACATCTATGCAAAACGCACTTGTGTTGCCTGAAGATAAATATGAATCTGTATTCAATTCAATCAATCATCTTTATGGATGCATCCATCTTCTTCATTCTGCTCAATGTGCCAATACTCCTCATCGTATCCGACCATTTCCCCGTGAAAGAAATAATAATAATAATAATAATTTGGCAAATGTTCAGAATAGTCTACTAAAATGCTCTTCTTATTAATCTTGCTGTATGCAGTATGCAGATTTTCTGAATGTCTATTAGACCCGGTTGACCTGCAATACTACATGTACACTAAAACTGTGATACAATGCTGTGGATGTTAGAGTGATAGTATTTCATGAGAAAAAAAAAGTAGGACAGGACCTGATTTTTGATGATCAAAAATTGATTGGATTGTGAAAAGTACCAAAAGATGTTTCAAAGTTGTTTCAGGGGTGGCATTAACTATTGCATTTTGGGGAAATTAATTAATTAACTTAAGAAAATAACTTGCAATCATTATGTGCAGTAATATGAGGGGCCGTACAAGACTTAATTCTTAATTCATTCTGGCACTCTCACACACTAAAATTCTCCTTTCACATACATATATTCTAGCTTTCACACACTTACATTCTTCTTACACATGGCATGGATACATTTCTACCCTTACACACACATACATTCTCCTTTCATATGCATATATCTTTGCTTTCACACACAGATACATTCTCCTTACAAATACATATATTTTTGCTTTCACACTCATACATTCTCCTTTCACATACATATATAGAATGTATGTAAGAGAAGAATGTATGTATGTGCGAGAGAGAGTATGTATGTATGTGCGAGAGAGAGTATAGTTGAAACGGAAGGAGTATAGTGGAAACAGAAGGAGTATAGTGGAAACAGAAGGAGTATAGTGGAAACTGAAGGCATATAGTGGAAACGGAAGGCGTATAGTGGAAACGGAAGGCGTATAGTGGAAACGGAAGGCGTATAGTGGAAACAGAAGGCGTATAGTGGAAACAGAAGGCGTATAGTGGAAACAGAAGGCGTATAGTGGAAATGGAAGGCGTATAGTGGAAACGGAAGGCGGCAAGGCATATAGTGGAAACGGAAGGCAAGGCGTATAGTGGAAAACGGAAGGCAAGGCGTATAGTGGAAACGGAAGGCAAGACGTATAGTGGCAACGCAAGGCGTATAGTGGAGGCATATAGTGGAAACGGAAGGCGTTTAGTTGAAACGGAAGGCGTATCGTGGAAACGGAAGGAGTATAGTGGAAACAGAAGGCGTTTAGTTGAAACGGAAGGAGTATAGTGGAAACGGAAGGAGTGTAGTGGAAACGGAAGGCGTATAGTGGAAACGGAAGGCGTATAGTGGAAACGGAAGGCGTATAGTGGAAACAGAAGGCGTATAGAGGAAACGGAAGGCGTTTATTTGAAAAAGAAGGCGTTTATTTGAAACGGAAGGCGTATGGTGGAAACGGAAAGCATATGGTGGAAACGGAAGGCGTATAAACGGAAGGAGTATAGTGGAAACGGAAGGCATTTAGCTGAAACGGAAGGCGTATGGTGAAAACCGAAGGCGTATGGTGGAAACGGAAGGCGTATGGTGGAAACGGAAGGCGTATGATGGAAACGGAAGGCGTATGATGGAAACGGAAGGCGTATGGTGGAAACGGAAGGCGTATGGTGGAAACGGAAGGCGTATAATGGAAACGGAAGTCGTATAATGGAAACAGAAGGCGTATGGTGGAAACAGAAGGGGTATGGTGGAAACAGAAGGCGTTTATTTGAAACGGAAGGCGTATGGTGGAAACGGAAGGCGTATGGTGGAAACGGAAGGCGTATAATGGAAACGGAAGTCGTATAATGGAAACAGAAGGCGTATGGTGGAAACAGAAGGGGTATGGTGGAAACAGAAGGCGTTTATTTGAAACGGAAGGCGTATGGTGGAAACGGAAGGCGTATGGTGGAAACGGAAGGCGTATGGTGGAAACGGAAGGCGTATGGTGGAAACGGAAGGCGTATAATGGAAACAGAAGGGGTATGGTGGAAACAGAAGGGGTATGGTGGAAACAGAAGGGGTATGGTGGAAACAGAAGGCGTTTATTTGAAACGGAAGGCATATGGTGGAAACGGAAGGCATATGGTGGAAACGGAAGGCGTATAAATGGAAGGAGTATAGTGGAAACGGAAGGCGTTTAGCTGAAACGGAAGGCGTATGGTGGAAACGGAAGGTGTATGGTGGAAACGGAAGGCGTTTAGCTGAAACGGAAGGCGTATAGTGGAAGCGGAAGGCGTATAGTGGAAGCGGAAGGCGTATAGTGGAAGCGTAAGGTGTATGGTGGAAGCGTAAGGTGTATGGTGGAAACGGAAGGAGTATTGTGGAAACGGAAGGCGTATGGTGGAAACGGAAGGCGTTTATTTGAAACGGAAGGCGTATAGTGGAAGCGGAAGGTGTATGGTGGAAACGGAAGGCATATGGTGGAAACTAGGGCTGGGATAAACGATTATTTTTTAAACGATTAATCTAGCGATTATTTTTTCCGATGCATCGATTAATCTAACGATTAATTTTCCGGACCGATTCGATTTCGATTATCTCCCCATTAATTGACTACTAACAATTTATACATGTTGATTTACATATCAGAATGAAAAAAACATGAATTCCTTAACATTGCAATATATGTTTATTGCTCTTAAAATTACAAAATAAAAGACTGACTAAGAATGCATTACTTTGCACTTGTATAGAGATAGCATTCAATAAAACCTTGAAGCCTTGAAAACACATAGCTTACTGAAACAAGCTTACTGAACACATAGAGCCTAGCTTACTGAAAAAAAGTTCTTCTTTCAGATGAAAATAACAACAACTTGATGTCTAGCATTCAATAAAAAAAGTTCACCCAAAATACTTATTTAGAGCAATTGAAAGAATACAGTAACCAATGTAAACTTTAGGGCTTTAAGCTAATACAGAGAGTGCTTTTCCAAAAAATAAAAAATAAAAATTAACAGTGGGAGCCAGCATTCTGTCATTGTAGAAAAAAAAAAATCTCAGAATGCTCCACGTGAAACTTTGGCATTCCGCCCTTTTTCCTATTGTGTCTAATGATTTTGGTTAATATGCACGAGGGAGAGAGAGAGAGAGCGAGAGAGCGAGAGAGAGAGAGCGAGAGAGCGAGAGAGAGCAAGACAGCGATCGTGTAGTTTGAAGACTGTGAGTGTGCGAGCGCGCGTGAAACTTGGGTGTTTCGCCCTTTTTCTATCGTGTTTAATGATTTTGATTAATATGCACGAGGGAGAGAGAGAGCAAGAAGCGCTCGTGTTGTTTGAAGACTGTGAGTGCGCGCGCACAACCGGGGCTCTCTCTCGTACGCGCCCTGTCGGGCCCAGCACAGTCATTCTATTCTACATCACTCACCGATCAAATAAGGCTTTGACAGCCGCCAAAAAAAAGATCAATGCAGAAAAACCCTGGATTGGTTATATAACGTTGGACAGAATGTTGATCCGGCCATCGCGTATATTCAGCGCACATAAGGTAAACGTTTTGCAAACGTTTTTTAGTGAAATAAAAACAGGTCGACGAATCGATGCGCATATTTTGCGTCAGCATATTTTTTGCGTCGACCTCGACGCGTTGTCCCAGCCCTAGTGGAAACGGAAGGCATATAGTGGAAACGGAAGGAGTATGGTGGAAACGGAAGGCATATAAACGGAAGGAGTATAGTGGAAACGGAAGGCGTTTAGCTGAAACGGAAGGCGTATGGTGGAAACGGAAGGAGTATAGTGGAAACGGAAGGCGTTTAACTGAAACGGAAGGCAGGTTAGGTGCGATCAGGCTCACCAGGACAGGTCTTGATCAGCATGGCTGAGGTAGATGAGATTTCTTTATTTTAGCCATGGTTTTGTTTGTTAAAAGGCAGGTTTCAAGTCAGAATTTTTCAAAAACCAAGATTGTACTAACTACAACATTTATTGTCAAAACCATGTTTAATGTATTTCGGTGTTTCATGAATTATTTTATGTTTCACAATTGTTTTACTAAAAAACGTCTATAATACATTGTTCATTGCCATTGTGACAACCTATCGGGGCATGTTGTCACAAAATCGGTTTTCAATTAACTGAATCTAATTTTCTGGTCAATAATGGGTTAAAGAAAAAATAATAATTAATTGGAAATTAACTGGAGTAAAATAAAATGAAATAAAATGTTATGTTAGCGTGAGAAACTGCCCTGCTCTCCACTATTGTGCAGTACTGGGTAAGTGGTAAACTAGTACTCCATTCCTAACACAGCCACTGACTGCTCACAAAAGAGCACAGAATAGAGTCTAATAACCCTCCAAGCTACTCAGCACCCACCATAACACCTGACTATTTGACCACAAAATGAGCAGCAATTAGATTCCAGTATCTCCAACTCAGAGGCACAAAATCCTGCTTAAATTATCTGAGAGCCACAGATGCTAAATATAATACACTAGCATTCACTTTAGAACGAGAGGAACTTTCAAAGCAATAGCTTCCTGTTCCTGAGAAAGTGTTCTCACAGCAATAACAGTAAAATATTTGTTCTTCTCAAGCCACCGATTCATAATTTTGCTAAACAAAACTGCGGTTTTGTTCTATGAAATAGTCAGCAAAAAAAAGGCATAAATTAGTTACTTAAAATTTTATGTTGGTTGCATTTATGGTTATTTTATTATGTCCATACATTTTTTCATTATTTATTTATATTTAACTTAATTTTTAATTAATTAAACTGGAGCCATACTACTGTTCAAAACTTCTCTTAAGCATATCAAGGCTGTTTATATTTAATAAAAATAAAAAAATACAGTAAGATCTGTAATTTTGCAAAATATTACTACAATTTAAAATAAATGTTTTCTATTTAAATATAGTCACATTTATTTCTGTGATCCGCAGCTGTATTTTCAGCATCATTACTCCAGTCTTCAGAAATCAGTCTAATATACTGATTTGCTGCTCAAGAAACATTTCTGATTATTATCAAGGTTTAAAATAATATAAAATGTTGAACTTTTTGTGGAAAGCTTTATTTTTCAGGATTCTTTGATGAATAGGAAGTTCAAAAGAACAGCATTTCTACAAAGTAGAACGAAGAGCATCCAACTCTGGATATGTTTCAGAATCAATCAAAATCACACGATTCTATGTTAAACGGCACACAGCTAGCCTGATAATGTGGTTTATCAAATTTGCTTGACAATGTATCGTGCATGTAAACAGAAAGACAGAGCAGAGCAGGTGCAGAGCAACAGTCGACGGGAGAAAATCTCTGATAGCGTTTGGAATTGAAGGAAAATTGAGTGTAGCGGCCCCATCACTCTGACGACAAAACAACAGCCTCCGATACGCTGGGTTACACCCCAAACAGAGCTCAATAAAACCTGCCCAACAAACCCAACTACACAACACGAAAAGCAGATTTAAAGAGACAGCGCACCTAAAATATATATACAAAAATATTAAGCTGAATATTATATTAAAACACAAACACAGTCTGAGCATGTCTTTGCTCTCAAATGCTCTTGATAAGCATCTTCCATAAACCTGTATTAGATCAGCGCAGGGAAGAGGAAATGGGCAACTTGTAATGGATCTGCGTCATTGAAGCAAATCACACGATTCCAGCTCCAGTCTGTACACAACAGCAGCAGATATGAAATTATGCTCTTTATACAATTAGAAGCTGCAGTTAAAATAAAACACATTAAGGAACTCCCTAGCAACAAGAAACCAGAGGCTCTTCGGCTTTACTTCACCTCCTCCCTTCTACGCCTGCTCCGGCGTGAACACATGTGTGAGCCAGACACTTACCATGAGGGATTACAACACACACACGTGTGTTTGTGTCGGTTGCTAATCACATAATGAATATGGCACTGCCCCAGACTCTTCTGCTTTACACTAGAAATAAGACAGAGCTGGCATCAGAAGCCAACAGTTACTGGCCAGTCGTCTTCTGACTCTTGGATGATACCTGGATAGTGAGATAAGCAGGACTTAGCTTCGCCATCAGATATCAGAGGAGAGAGGCATGATGGGAGCAGTCAGATGCATTAGATGCGTCACAAATGATCCCGTGGTGCTGATCTGATTAGGCAGACAGGTGGCAGACATGCAGACTAACACAAAGGAAAGCTGTAGCTGACATGCTACTGTGTGATCTATGAGGAACTGTAGCCTGTGCATGTGCACGGATTACGCATTTCAGTGAAACAGAGATCACTTTACAGTGTCTGAGAGATATTCGGACACTTTCAAAGTTCTGAATGTCATCGTATTATAACAAACTTCTCATTATTTAGAGAAATGGTTCACCCTCAGGCCATCCGAGATGTAGATCGGTTTCTTCATGGGAACGGATTTGGAGAAATGTAGCATTGCATCACTTGTTCACCAGTGGATGCTCTGCAGTGAATGGGTGCCGTCAGAACGAGAGTCCAAACATCACAAAACAATCATCACAAGTAATCCACACCATTTCAGTCCTTCAGTTAACATCCTGTGAAGCCGAAAGTTGTGAGTTTGTAAGAAACAAATCCGTTATTAAGGGGTTTTCATTTCAAACATTCTGGCCAAAATCCATAATAACGCTTCCTCCAGTGAAAAATCCCTTCTTCTATTGTATTGTCTATTGTTTAGAACTGTTTTTGCATGTAAACGGTGCTTTATTTGTGCAGATTTCTCTCCTGATTCAGATGAGATTACCTTTTTCAATGGAGGAAGCAGAATTATGTATTATGGACACACTCTTAATGATGGATTAGTTTTGTAAAAACATGCAGCGTTTCTCTTCACAAGACATTAACTGATGGACTGGAGTGGTGTGGATTATTGTGATGTTTTTATCAGCTGTTTGGACTCTCATTCTGACGGCACCCATTCACTGCAGAGCATCCACTGGTGAACAAGTGATGTGATGATACATTTCAGAAAAATGTGATTTTGAGGTGAACTGTTCCTTTAATGCTTTAACTATTATTAACTAAAGATAAATGAGCAATATATTTTTTTTATCTTTATCCATCAGCTGTTCATCCTTAGATCCATTCTTAGATCCATTTAACAATCTTAACAGAGAGCGCTTTGTTAGTTCATGTTAACTATTGTGGTTATCTAAAATGAACAAATTGAACCTCATTTGTTAAGTTTTTCTCAGAACTAACTTCACTTTTCTGAGCTAGATCAGTAATGTCTTTCAATGAACTCCATTATTTTTAGTGAATGTATAAAGTCAGGTCTTCTCAAGTTCAACCACAAACAGTCAAATCTTGTTCATCTTCCCTTTTTAGTTTATCTATTACTTTATAGTTTCAAAAGGTTTTGCTTAAAAGCAGCGTTTGTTTAAACTCCAGTAAACTTTTATATTTTGTATCCAATTGCATGAAATTCATAGATTTGAAATGTGGCTAAAATGTCTAAATGCTTGTTACTGAATTGAAAAGATCCATAAAAGAAAAGAATGAATGCGATTAAAGGCTCTGCCTTCACACCGAGGATCTGAACTATGATCTGACTGCCTGATCTTACTATCAGATAACATACAACCTCGTGTTCCCATTAATAGCAGAACAGCTATGATAAAAACACCACTGATCAAACCACCATGGTCCATAAGCAATCAGACCACATATAAAATACCAATCAATCATCATTTTAACATCAGCTCATATCTAGAAAAACAGACAGGCAACCCAACAAATCCACACAATCATCTTCCCAAAAACATGCACTAAGCATCTTCTGGTGGAGAGGTTGTAAGAAAAATCACCGCTATTGTAATATTCAGGGATGGCAGATGGGCCGAAACAGCAGCAAAGTGTTGCATCACTTTCTCCTTGCAGTGATTTGGTGGTCCCTCCTGCCATCAGACACATGCTCAATTCACATTTACAATACATGCATGGTCATGTTTATGTGATATTATACAGAAGCATTTTAAAAATATAAGTTAGTCATATTAAACACAAATAAATACTTTTACTCTTAAATAATACATAAATACATATGATTTAATATTTTATTTTATTATTTAATAGTACATTTGCAAAAAAAAAAAAAAAATAATAATAATAATAATAATAATAATATATATATATATATACACACACACACAGTACAGACCAAAAGTTTGGAAACATTACTATTTTTAATGTATTTGAAAGAAGTTTCTTCTGCTCATCAAGCCTGCATTTATTTGATCAAAAATACAGGAAAAAACAGTAATATTGTGAAATATTATCACAACTTAAAAAAATAGTTTGCTATTTGAATATACTTTAAAAAAAATAATTTATTCCTGTGATGCAAAGCTGAATTTTCAGCACCATTACTCCAGGCTTCAGTGTCACATGTAACATCGAGTCTATCACATGATCATTTAGAAATCATTCTAATATTCTGATTTATTATGAGTGTTGGAAACAGTTCTGCTGTCTAATATATTTGATCAATAAAAGGTTAAAAAGAACTGCATTTATTCAACAAAAAAAAAAGTATCCTAAAAAGTATCACATGTTCTGAAGAAATATTAAGCAGCAGAACTGTTTCCAACTTTGATAATGAATCGTCATATTAGAATGATTTCTAAAGGATCATGTGATAATGATCCTAAAAATTCAGCTTTGCATCACAGAAATAAATGATAATTTAAAGTATAATAAATTTAAAAACAATTATTTTAAATAGTAATAATATATCACAATATTACAGTTTTTTCTGTATTTTTGATCAAATAAATGCAGGCTTGATGAGCAGAAGAAACTTCTTTCAAAAACATTAAAAATAGTAATGTTTCCAAACTTTTGGTCTGTACTGTATATATATATATATATATATATATATATATATATATATATATATATATATTAAAAAAAATAATAAGAATAACACCTGGATTATATATAAATTCGTCAAACTGCATAATGTCTAAACCAAAATATAGCAGTAATTTGTGAACGGATTAGATTCAGATGTTGCCATCACACACCTGTAAACCTTATGGCCACATGCTGATGAAGAGCCGAGGGTGTGAATGGTGGAGAGACCCTGCCTGCAGCTCTTCTCAGAAAAGTTCAAGCTGTCGGGCAGGTATCTAGCTCTTAGTGTTTCTGCATCAATGCATCACGTCAAGTGGCACAAGTTCCTAAGCTCGCGTTCAGACCCCGTGCTGTATCTACACACACCCGAGCTGCTGAAGGGTGCAGAGACTATTTGTTACAATCTTACTGAACACCGAAACAACTCAATGACACATGCATCTGCACATCACAATATAACCAAACACACAGTATCAGCCCACCAGTCTGCTGTCTCTGATGGAGATCACAACTCAGAACATAATACAGCTGAAAAACCTGAAAGCGCAAACCTGTCTGTCCTTTCCCGAGGGTCTTTTCTAAGCGGTACGGTCCCACGTAATTGGCATGAGGGGTAGTGCTGTTTTCTTTCCCAGACAATGACATTTTCCCCGTCTAAACACACTTCGGGCGGCGTTGCAGTTCTTGGGATACAGCAATCCTCTTATAGCTGCGCTGCGCTGGAGGACGCGCTTTACTCCAATTTAACGATGTCCTCTTTTGTTTCTCCTGCCCGTTTCGGACCGAGAGTCTGTGGTTGAGATAGGAACAGGGCTCTTTTAATGTGTCCTCTCCTTTCCTTCTCACGGGCTGAACCGGGCGGCTTAAGATCCGACTGGCATCGCGGGGACCTGCACTGCTTGTGTCCGCCGGTGCGGCTGCTCTCTGTGGAGGGGCAGGTGCGCGAATCCGCCGACGCTACTACGGCGAGGTCACGCTTATTAATATTCATGAGCTGCGCCTTCGCCATTGGATAGTCCGCAAGCGACGTCAGCAGGTTGGAATTAATATTACAAATTATTTTTTAAGATAATTAATTAAATGAGGAATTGTGTGTGTTAGATAAATCAAAGTGTAAAATGTGTTATAAATAATAATAATAATAATAATAATAGCAGTTTGACTAATGTATTTTACACCTAGTTTGCCATAATTTCAGTAGCTTACTTTTTTATTAAATGAAAACTTTATTAATAAATTATTTGAATATTTATTATATTTATTGATTTTAGAATTTATGTATCGTCATGGTTAACATTAAGCGAGTTGCTTTAACGTACATTAAATTTAAAGAAGCCATTGGAGGATGAGCGTGTGACGCCAGCAACCCTAATGCATATTAATGAGATGCGCCTCTGTCGTAGTGGGATTGGTAATTTGGCGCGTGGAGGCTGATCTGCAGCGAAACGGCCGTAAAATCATCAAGATTAGCTAATCATTTTGATATAAATTTATATAATTGTATATTTAATTATTAATTTTACAATAATTTCCCAGCTGTTAGACCAAATATTAAAAAAAAATATTAATTTTTTCTACGTAAAAATAAATAAATAAATACATGTATAATAATAATAATAACAATAATAAATATTATAATAATAAATACTTGTCATATATTAATTTATTTATTGATTTCTGTGAATATTCATTATATGTTCTTAGTTAATTTCTGTTTAATTGTATATAAATATACAAATAAATTATATTATATTATAAAGTTATATATGGATATAAAAAATTATATATAATCACAATGATTATTTTAAAATCATCCAAATCATCCAATTTTGACTGCTGGTTTATTATTCATAACTTTTTACAGTTCATTTTTCCCTGCTTTAATCTCACTCATGTAACACGTGTAGACAGAAGCAGGTTGTGGTCTCTCAGTGAGCTGCTCAGAAAGGTTCAAGTGCTGTGTTCACTGAGCAGACTGTGTTGACCTCAGAGCAGTGTGAGAGCCAATGACACGCCTCCCTGAGTGTGAAGCACCCAACTCTGACTCTTCACAGCACTACATTACACATCCGGACACACTCAGTGCCTGCAGTGTTATACAGACACTTCATCAGCTGTATCGTGGACACATCAAGACCAGCTATGCTTGAAACTGAATATCAGGAACAAAATCAGTTCCTCCTGGTTGGCCTCAAGAGAGAACTTGATGTTCTCCTGAAGACCTTCTCCTCAGGTCCATATTGGTAAACCCAAAACAAACACACACTGTCTGAATAGGATCAGAAACGTCCTTTGCTGACATTAAAAGTATGTACTGTAGTATGTGTGTAGTATGAATAAATTCAGATGTACTACATCCGCCATTCTGGGTTTGTCACGTGGCCTATGCTTCAACTCCTCACCTGTGGCCTCACAGGGTAGTCAATTCAGACATGCTACACCTCACAAACACTGCGTTTTGCAATATATGTGGTATCGAGCACAGCTTATTATTTGAACTTCCTGGAACAACATTACACCAATCTGTTGTGTTCATGTTCATAGTGTTGTGTTTAGCTAACGCTGTACTGCCCGGCTGCAAATGCAACTTGCAGGAAGAGTAAAAAGGTTGGACATTACGCTAAAATGTGCCGATTCACGCAATTCAACTACGCGCAAAGTCCGTGAGATTGAGTAACCAGAAGTTACTGTACTGTACACAGACTATTCAGTGCGTACTCCCAGCATTTTCAAGCACAGTGACTATATCTACTTCTGACTCGCAGACTTGTGTTGTGGATTTGGTGGTCGAAACTGGATCCTCATATTACATATGCACACTATTTCAGTAACACTGCGCTGTTGCAATCCTCAGCCAGGCTGGTGACATATTCAAAGGGCCATATTCCTGTTATTGGGTGCTTGTCAGTAAATATGTCCTTACATGTCCCCTCTGTCCCTGCTACCTTCTTCATCGTGGACAAAGGGACACCACTCATGGGAAGGGACCTTATGTCTGCATTGAGTGTGAGGATTGAAGACAGTCAGGTACTGCCTACAGATGCCTGATACAGATTGTAGCGCCTGCTTTCCATGTGCCAGTTCTTTAGTGCACTATCGCTGAGTCAACTGAGTTTGGATGTGCTAAGAACTTTATACATTGTGTGAAGGAAGATGAAACTGTCACACATGTGCACCAAAAGCTTTCCCATCTTCAGCTCTCTGTCCACAGTGCTTGTGTCAAAGGAATTAAATCGCTTATGTGCAGAATGAGTGACAGAACGCATTGAAATCTCTGCATGCCGCTGCATGATGACAGACATTATCTCACTGCCTTTATTACTCACAATGGACTGTTTAGTTTTTGCCGTGTTCCTTATGGACTGGCTTCGGCGTCTGCAGCATTCCAGAATGTGATGACCTTCATCTTAACTGGCTTGTCAGGGGTTGAAAATCATCTGGATGGCATTATTTTACATGGATGTGACATGCCCACACATGACATGATACTCCAAGCTGTCTTACAACAACTGGAAGCCACTGGCCTGCAGCTCAATAAAGACAAGTGTCACTTATGTTGCGCCTGTTGTTCTTATGCTTTAATGTGTCAGCGGAAGGTCTTCTTCCTGAGGGGTCACGTGTACAGGCGATACTCAATGCTCCAGCTCACTCTGATGCATCTGCTTCATGCAATTTACTTGGACTTCCGTTGTGGTACAGTAAATGTATACCTGATTTTGCAACCACAGTAACTCCAGCTCACGCATGCCGGCAAAACCCAAATGGATTCAGCTGGTCAAAAGAGACTGATTACAGTTTGACCATAGTCAAACAAGGTGACCATGATTTCACCAAGTACAACATCTTCCTGGATCAACATCTTTGTTGATCTTGGAAAAACATTCCAATCAACCAATCAGAATTGAGATGTAACTTTTTAGGAAGTATCTGTTTTAGGCTTACGATCAGGGTTAGGTGCTTCTGCACTCTTGTTAATCAGCCATCATTTCACACTGATTTTAGGAATAAGTTTTGGGTAGGTTTAGGTTTAGGGGTAGGGATTGGGTTTAGTCTATATTTTTGGACAATAATGTTGATCCAGGAACATGACTTACTTGGCAAAATGACTACTAGCAAACAGTCCTGCTGTGGCATTATTCAACCCCACACTACACACAGTGTTTCTCAAAACGCTTCTGACTATGGTCTGGGAGCCATACTGTCTCAGGTCAGCCCAGATGGAGTTGAACGTACTGTGGTCATTTAATTCTGATGTGGAATATGTTCAGACTCTCAAAATGCCCCAGCTGATCACCTGTCAAGGCTGCCCCAAACCATTCCTCCAGCTGATACTGCTGCGCCAGCTTTGGTTGATGATGTCGAGGAGGAGTTTGCAACCATATTACAAACTGCGACTGGAACTGCCTGTAAAAGACAACCACATTTTCCATGGCTCACGGCTAATTGCACCTACTGCTCTTTAATCTGTGCTAATCAGCGCTCGAAGGACACTAGGGAGAGGTGAGAACCAAGCAATGCCTTCAAGATCTCTACTGGTGGCCAGGGATGGATGCTCAGGTTCATAATGCTTTCCCTTGCTGTCAAAACTGCCAAGTCACATCCTGCTCCTCTCCAACCAGTTCCTCTGCCAGAAGGACCATGGCAGAAAGTGGCTGTGTATATCGTCAGGCCATTTGACGCTGCTGTGTTCGACTGCAGATTTGCTATAACCTTAGTCTATTACAATACCAAATGGCCTGAGGTCTCCTTTACTCTCCACAGATTCTGTGCTTTCATTTTTGTCATCAGTTTTTAGCCGTTATGGCAATCCATTGAGCATAGTCACTTATAACTGTTCAATTTACACCGGCTGGTTTCGCTGATTTTCTAGAAGGAAGAAATAATCGCCACCACCATTCCTCTCTTTACTACCCGGCAGCTAACAGTGCCATAGAGTGGTTCAACCATGTGCTCAGACAGACGGTCCAAATGGCCATTCAGCAACATCAGCCATCAAAGTCTGCTGTAACTGACTTCTTGCAGGTGTACCGTGCCACCCCACATGCTGCAACTGGGTCTTCACCATTTTTTAGCTCCTTTATGGATGGCAAATGCACCCAGAGCTGTCTGTTTTGCCATCTGCTCCTGCGCCTCCACACACTGACATCACTGTTCGCCACAGGGTTATACGACTGCAACACAAAATGAAAACATACACTGAAGCATAGTGGAGTGCTTGCACCCCTTGTTTCCAGGCGGGGGATAAACTTTTTGATGCACTATTCTAATTCAAAGATTATTGCTGTAATGTCTGTTATGATCTGCACCATTGTTATCATTCATGTTATTACACTTTTAAATGTCAGAAAGATAAATACTGTTTGAAAAGAATGAGGATGATTACTTCTAATGGCCACTGTTGCTTAGTTAAGTTTATTTTTTTTTAAAAATGTCCATGAGTAATGTTGTATTACGGACTGCTACTATGAACCGGAAGTTGTACTGTTTCAGGTGATGCTACAGTGTACAGTGTTCTTGAGTTTATACTTTGGCTTAGGTTAGTAATAAGGTTATAACTGTTTATGTGCATAAATGTTGTTCCAAGATCAACGAGAGAAGCTGATCCAGATCCTGAGTCTCAGTGAGGATCTCCGTCTGAAGCTTTGAGGAACATCTGCACACGTTGTGTCTAATCAAGCTTGCCAGTGCGTCCCTTGCTCCCCTGCATCACAACGACTGTGAAATTAATGAGGAGGCGCAGCGAGCGGCTATGCCATTTACTGTTTACATGCTGACGGCCGCAAACCAAATAAACTCGGTAAATAGCGTCCTCTGTACCTTTGATTTACAATTGCCCCGTCGTCCGTGTGTGAGCAACCGGGCGAGACGGGAATATAATACAGATTTATGCTAATGAGATGCAGATGTACGTATCAGATAGAAAGGTGAAACTGGGGAAGGCATTTGTAGATCTGAAGGGCAGGAAATGACTCGGCATGATGCTACATGGGAACGTCTGCTAAACTGCCTTGCATTTCAGAAGTTTATGATGAAATGCCTGTTGTCTGTAAAATAAACTAACTTCCAAACGTTTGCTATCACTCACAGCTGTGATTTGATATGTGCTGGTTTGGATCTTGCATTCATAAATTGCATTTTATTTGGTATTATATTCCACAGTGATAAAAATGTTAGGGAAACTAGTTTGAAAGTTAGAGGGAAGTTTCTTTTTAAACATGAAACTTTCTCATGATGTTACAAAACCAGTCTCTGTTTTTGAATAAATTAGTTTTTATATATTGCGTCCGTGGGATGCAAAAACATCAGAATGCAGAATAAAGTTTATAGTTTGAAAAAGTATGCAGTTTTCCTTTTATAAACACAATTCATAGCTACAGTATCAGGAGCGTGCAAATGAGAATTACTACACACTTGATTATCATCAATTCTAAGTTACATATGGAGGAAGACCACAATTACACACAAATGGTAATTCATACGGAACAGAGACTTAAATCAATGAATCATTGTTAACTCTTTTTTTTCTTTTTTTTATGAATCTGTTCAAGTCCGTTTCAGACAAGCTGATTCATTTGAATTAATCAAATTTTCCACCTCTAGGTACATATGCGAGAGAGAAGTTGTTTAGATGAACTGATTCAGTAGAATAAATCAGACTTTCTAACTAAGGTTTTGGAGGAACTGATTCAACAGAGTAAATACTAACTCATTAGAGAATCAACCTTTTGGGAGTTTTTTTTTTACGGATTTACAAAAATGAATCAGACTTGCCAACTAAAAGATAAAGGATCAATTGTAAGAAAGCAATTCACTAGAATTTAATCATTCATTTAAATCTGCATATGAGAGAAAGTACCATTTAGGTCTAAACGATACACTAGAATGAATCAGACTTTCAAACTCTACAAACAAGAGAGAGATAAGAAAGATAAGAAACAGATAAGAAAGAATTGGACTGGACTTTCCAACTCTACATGTGAGAGACCGAACCATTTAGAATAAACCGATTCACTAAAATTAATCAGACTGTTAAAATCTTCATCTTGGACCGCTTAGGATGAACGATTCATTAGAATGAATCAGACAAAGAAAAAATTAAGATGAACTGGTTTAACAGCATGAATCAAACTTTCCAACTCCACGCATGAAAGAAACAACCTTTTGGGATGAGATGATTCACTGGAATTAATCAGATTCGTTGGAATGAAACAGATTCTTCGGAACGAACTCGATTTTCCAAATCTGTTAAGTGAGAGATCTGTTGAGGATGAACTGATTCATCCAACTGCACATATGAGAGAAACTGCATTTTAGGATGGACCAATTCAGCAGAATTAACTGAATTTTCCAACTCTACAAAGAGACAGAGCCATATAGGATGAATCAGAATTTTCAGCTTTACATGAGAGAAAGAATCATTAATGATGAACCAATTCAACAGAATGAATCAAACCTTCCAACTCCACACATGAGAGAAACAACCTCTTGGGATGAACCAATTTACTCAAATGAATCAGGATTTTCAATTCTAACAGAAAGAGAATGGTTTAGGTTGAACTGATTCAATAGAATGAATACGACTTTCCAACTCTACATGAAAGAAAGAACCATTTAAGATGAACCGATTAAGTCAAATGTGTCAGATTTTTAAGCTCTAGATTTTAGAGAGAGAACAGTTCAGAATGAACTGAATCAGGTAATCCAACTCTACAAAATGACAACTGTTTGGGTCAAAGAATGAATCAAAATTTCCAGCTCTACATGAGACAAAGAACCATTTTAGGAAGAACTGAATCAATAGAATAAAATGGAGTTTCAAACTCCACACATGATAGAATCAACCATTTAAGATGAATTTAACATTCCTGCTTAACAAGAGGTAAAGAATTGTTTAAAACAAACTGACTCACTAGAATGAATCAAACTTTCCAATCTCCTTATAAGAGAGAGCTGCTTAGGACCAACCAATGCATTAGAATTAATCAGTCTGTCTATCTCTTCATCTACTGTAGAACCATTTAAGATGAAATTATTAACTTAAATTAATCAACTTTCCAACACAGCATAACTTGTAAAGCAGTACTTTTTAAAATTTGACATAAAACTGCTTTTCATCTCCTCACGCTGATCCTAGATCAGTTGCACAGCATATTAGACGTGTTGCGGCTTGAATTCAGGCAGAGGAAGCTGGTCCAGGATCAGTGTGAGCAGAGGCAGAGTGTGATTAATTGAAGGATCAGCAGCAGACAGGGAAGCCCATTATAGCCCATCTGTAAGCGTTTAGGAGCTGGAGTCTACAGAGATGCTGAGAGCCTCGTCTGCTGTACCTCTCGTGATCACAGCTGGCCTGAACCAGACTTGTTTGCCCAAAGACTTTTTATGTTATATACTGTACATGCTTGAAAGATTTTACACTTTCACAATCTGAATTAAGTGTGAAAACATTAGCAACGTTAGTGTTCATTGTCTTTAACATCCTTAACATGTCGAATTTGTTGAAGTTCTGTTCAAAGCTTCACAAACTCTCAAAGATCAGTTTTTCCAAACAGTAAAAAATAGAGGATAATTGAGGAGAAATGAGTGAACAACATCTTTGAACAGCATGAAAACAGGGGCAGAAGGAAGGAGAATTGTAGGGTGGTTCTCTGTTTCTAATGAAAGTGCTGCAGGAATCAGACGTTACTGTCACTGGTGCCTGTGGTGAACTCTGATAGGAGTCATTTACGGGAGAAAAGAAAACTGAGGGTGATGAAATATACACCTGTGATGCCAGAGTTGATAAACAGGAACATTACAGACAATGTTCACACTTCATGTTTCGGACGTTTGTTTTCCAGAGATCCTTTTGTTATGCTGAAATAATATTTTAAATGCAGCATGAAATGATCGAAGGCAGGAGTTTTCAAACAGGGATTCATGAAAATTGTTTTTGAGAAAATATAAATAATACAAAATGAAAATGACAAAAGAAAAGCTTCATATAAATCTGTGTGTGTGTTTGTGTGTGTGTGTGTGTGTCATTCCATATATATATATATATATATATATATATCGGTGTGTGTGTGTGTGTGTGTGTGTGTGTGTGTATATATATATATTCACATTATTTTATCTTGATTAAAATTTATGTGTGTGTGTGTGTGTGTGTGTGTTCATATAATTTATCATTAGCTTGTTTAATAAATTTCTTATAATTGTTAAATATAATAGTTATCATTATTATTATTATTATTTTATATTATTAATTAATTTAAGTAATTTCATTTGTGTGTATATATATTTGTATTTATTTTTATTATTATTTTATATTTGTTATTATAGTTAAATGTAATTGTTATCAATATTATTATTATTTTATATTATTAATTTACATATACATTTCATTTTTAATGCACCTTTCTTATACTTATCTAATGTAGATAAATATTCTTTATTTTTTTATGTATACAAAGTTATTTAAATTCATAAATAATGGTAAATTTTACATAAATGTTGTAATGCTGAATCCTAACACAAAGTAAACATTTTCCAGATAACATTTTAATTTATTTTGTTGTAGCTTTAATACAATGACAAATAAAACCCAATCATTTACACACAACACACTGTATAAATAGTTCTTTGGCATATTTAGTAGCCTTAATATTTTAGGCAGTGGCTTGCTTGCAAAGGATTATTATATTTTGTTGGCATTTCCCATATTGTAAAGAGCGTCGGCTCATGTTTCAGTATTTCTGAAGGAACTCAACCACAGCTGGAGCTTCAGAGCTTGTTCCTTTTCATGTCATGTTATTAGATTAGTGAACAGAAACTGATTTATGTGGCATGTCAATTTAGCCGCAGGTTTGTTTATTATCCATTGTTGGGTCAGGTTTAACTGAATTTGTGTGTGACAGTGTGTTTGTAGAGGCAAAGGCTGAATGGACAGGCCAAATGTGCACAAATGTGACACATGATATGTTTCAACCGCATGCCCTGGTAGAATGATTGATCATACAGACTACCAAAACATTGCCCGGCTTCGTTGCAGCTTTATTGTGCCTTGCAGCAACATATAGCATCACACACACACACACACCAGCTTGAATATACATTGCTGAAAACACAAACATACATTCATTGTCTTTACATGGACAAGTGTAAATACAACAGCATGCCGCCACCTACTGGGCATATAAAGGTCATTGTATATTACTTTTGGTTCTTGGATTTCACACATCAAGTTTGTGTATGAAAACCTCACTTAAAAAACCCAGAATATGTACCTTTACTTTTTGATTAGAGAAAAGTAAAGTAATGGTACCATGGTAGAAGGTGGTAATACAACGACATATTGGTAATGAATAAGTAACATTTGAGTCGTGTAACATGTTATTTACTTGGTATTTCCAAGATACTTCCAATAATACCATGGTATTGCCACGGTACATGTACAATAATCGTGATATTAGCATTTTATCATGTCAAAAATAACATGGTAGTAACCTTATACTTTTTGTTAGTTTAAAACAAAGCATTGTGGATAGTTTTGGACTTTATTCATGCTGAACATTTGAAGTATATCAAGAAACTAGATTTATACATTTTCTGAAAGAAAGAAAATGTGTGTTTGCCCATGCTAACAATGCTGACATTTTTGCTAGTGGTTTTTTTTTTTTTTTTGCAGTTCTGATTGGTAGTGTTTTTAGTGTTCACTATGACACTCGCTTTTTTTTTTACTGAAAAATTTGATACAAATTAGAAAATGATAACAACCCTGTTGAAAAAACAGTATATGCTGGTTAGGTATGTATTGACGCTGGGATGCTGGATTATGCTAGTCCTTTGCTGGTTTATGCTGGTCTTTTGCTGGTTTATGCTGTTCCTTTTGCTGGTTTATGCTGGTCCTTTTGCTGGTCCTTTGCTGGTTTATGCTGGTCCTTTTGCTGGTTTATGCTGGTCCTTTGCTGGTTTATGCTGGTCATGTGCTGGTTTATGGTGTTCTTTTGCTGGTTTATGATGGTCCTTTGCTGGTCCTTTTCTGGTTTATGCTGGTCCTTTTGGTGGTTTATGCTGGTCATGTGCTGGTTTATGTTGGTCCTTTGCTGCTTTATGCTGGTCCTTTTGGTGGTTTATGCTGGTCATGTGCTGGTTTATGTTGGTCCTTTGCTGCTTTATGCTGGTCCTTTTGCTGGTTTATGCTGGTCATGTGCTGGCCCTTTTGCTGGTCCTTTTGCTGGTTTATGCTGGTCCTTTTGCTGGTTTATGCTGGTCATGTGCTGGCCCTTTTGCTGGTCCTTTTGCTGGTTTATGCTGGTCCTTTTCTGATTTATGCTGGTCCTTTTGCTGGTTTATGCTGGTCATGTGCTGGCCCTTTTGCTGGTTTATGCTGGTCCTTTTCTGGTTTATGCTGGTCCTTTTGCTGGTTTATGCTGGTCACGTGCTGGTTTATGCTGGTCCTTTTGCTGGTTTATGCTGGTCATGTGCTGGCCCTTTTGCTGGTTTATGCTGGTCCTTTTGCTGGTTTATGCTGGTCACGTGCTGGTTTATGCTGGTCCTTTTGCTGGTTTATGCTGGTCATGTGCTGGTCCTTTTGCTGGTTTATGCTGGTCCTTTTCTGGTTTATGCTGGTCCTTTTGCTGGTTTATGCTGGTCCTTTGCTGGTTTATGCTGGTCCTTTTGCTGGTCTATGCTGGTCATTTGCTGGTTTATGCTGGTCCTTTTGCTGGTTTATGCTGGTCATTTGCTGGTTTATGCTGGTCCTTTTGCTGGTCATGTGTTGGCAAAGGACCAGCATAAACCAGTAAACGACCAGCATGAACAAGCAAAGGACCAGCATAAATCAGCTTTTCAGCATCAAAACATACCTAACCAGCATATGCTGTTTTTTTCAGTAGGGAAACCTGTTCAACAAGCTGCACAATTTGAGCTATCATTCATGTTCATAGCAGTGTGACTAATGCAAGTAACTGGATCTAAAATCACGTTCTCTCTGAGTAGGTACTTCTGTTTGAAGTACTTCACCAACATTAAAAAAGTACATTCTATATATTCTAAAAGTGAGTAGTATGCCAGTTATTCAGATGTACTAGAGTAGATTTGCCATGTTGTCATTGGCATGTGACCTACCAGCATCAGTTGCATAGTTCTACTGCCATTCACAGATCTTCTCCCGTGGCCTCATGGGATAGCAGGTCTTTCAACTTACAGATTAATACTGTACATGGTACTCTTTCACATACTGTTTTTGGCCTACTATATAGTAGGAAAGGGAAGATGCTCAGATGCAGCCATCGTCTTGATGTGCTAACGTTAAGACACTAGCATTGTTTGCAGTCAAACTGAAAATTTGGGGGTGGTTCAGATAATTAGCTTTGCTGTGTCTGAATAATTGCAGATTGTGTACTACACTGAGGAAAACAACCTGAAAACACATTAATTGCTCTTGGATTCAGTCCTGTGCAGTATGCAAGTGATAAAGCCCAGTGTAAGCCTTCAAGAAGACATTTTCGTGTCTAACAGTTCAAGCTGTGACCAAATTGAAGGCTTTTCTTGTAACACTTCACATGCTGTTCATCTCTGAATTGGGAATGATTATTCTTAATCATCTCTGGGTGCATTTGAACATCAGATTTTCTGGATCAAAAGAAAGTTAAAAGGAAGTTTAAATGCTCTAATCGCTTATCTTGCTGCTGAAACTACAAAGGCTTATCAGAGTAGAGCCGTTCAGTTTGTAGCTATAGTCCTAAAAAGAGAATTAACATTTCCTAGCCATGGTTTCCCTCAGGATTTTACTATGAGATTTTTTAAATGCTGGTTTTATGTGTCTACTAAGGTCTGAGATAAACTAAGGGAAACATGAAGGTTTTGTTAAAAGAAAAACTTTTACATGCTTGACAAATCATACAAACTTTGCAGGCTAGTTTGTCAGCAAGTAGCAATAGTAGCTTGTTAGCAACTTACATTTTACATAAAAAACACACACACAGCAGCACACACTTTTCTAAAGAAAATGTGAGTAATGTAACATGCAAAATTGGTTTGCTATATGGTTGCTAAGGTGTTTTTTATTTTATTTTTTGGCTATGCAGTTTCAATACATTTCTCCTCAACACATAATTTAATTTTAATACTTAGTGTTAGTGTTAGTGTTCACATTATCAACTAATGCATACATTTATAAATTTTAATATATAAAAATGGTATTTATATTATGTAAAATATTTTTCACAATGTCGGAATTGTAATGTCATAATTGTCGTAACACAAAGCACATGCAGGTACGACTCAGGTATGAGTTTTGGTTTGGGTTATGACTTAGTTTTTTATTTTACGTGAAGTGAGGGATTCCTATGGAGGTCGATGAAAGAGGAGAGAAAATGGATGATAAGGGGAAGGCCGACGACAGCCGCTGTAAGTACGGGGCGGTCAGACCACAGAGCACGAGTGATTACTGCTGCTTCAGACTCACACAGAGATGGACTGAGAGCAGTGGTTTGGACAGACTCTCGCTGGGCTGTCTGTGACCCATCATAAGCTCTCGGCTCTTCACACACCACACACACACTGACTAAAACACTGCACAAAAAAACACAGCAGGCTGTGGACACAGCACACAGTACTGTGGTGGTACCATCAAATGGAGTGGAATCAGATTGTAATACCATGGTACTAAGAATTTTTTAGTAACATCATATTACCGAAAAAAGGATTATTCATTAAGGTTTTGAGAAATATATTAAAACAATGAATATAGTACTTTGATATATACCACAGTATGGACATTTTTGTTGCAAATACATGATATACAAAATAGACATATGTAAATGTATGTAGACATAGACATATACAAAAATACGATGGTACTAGTATTGTATATAAAAAGCATGGTACCATGTGTTTGTATGTACCGTGGTAAAATTATGATGCTTTTGCAAATGTTACCATGGCATTTTACAATATGCACCAAATACCATGTTGTTGTTTTTACCGTAATAATACCGTGTTTTGCGCATGTGCACAATGGTAATATCATTTTTGAAATATAATTTGCAATAATGTATTTTTTGCACAAGTATCAAAGTAATGGCATGTTTTTTTGTTGTTGCTTTTCATTTTTCATTTTTAACATTTACCATGGTAATACTATGCTGTTTTGGATAAGTACCATGGCAATACCATATTGTTTGCATATGCACACTAGTAATATCTTTTTTTTTTTTTTTTACCAGGTAAAACCATGTTGTGTTTGGATATTTACCCTAGTAATACAACGATGAATGCAACATAATGATATAATTTTTGGACATGTACCATAGTAAAACTTTGGTTTCTGGAAATGGTACTATGATATTACCATGGTAATACCATTTCGACACATGTATCAAAGTAATGCCATGTTTTTGTTTTGTTTGGGGGGTTTGGGGAACATTTAGCATGGTTATACCATGTTTTTTGCATATGCGCATAGTAACATAATTTTTTCGACATTAATACCTGTTTGTTTGTTTTTTTCGTACTATATTAAAAGTATCATAAATCCTGGAAATGGCACCATGTTAATACTATATTTTTGTATATATATCACAATTATACCATGTTTCTATGGATGTGTACCACAGTAATACAACTGGTTTTAGTATGTCTATGGCAATAGAATACACTTACAGAGTACCTTGATACAACCTGATTTTATTATTATTATTAAAGAAACTTTACAATATCATGTAATACCATACCATGGTTTTTTTAGTACCACAACATATACAGTATCAATACAGTGGTATTACCATCTAATACCACTGATGCACCACTATAACAGTACTTTAAACTGATCAACTACACACACAGCTACACTACTAGTGTCCATAAAAAGATCCAATACCCACTGACAGCAGAGAGAATGTCACGTTGGCAGGGGGTCACTTACATTTCCCCCCGAGAGTCATAAAATCTGATTAGATTTAAAATAGTGGGTCCAGCCTCCCGCCGCACACAGGCGTCTGTCATCTGTGAAATGGAGTTTGAATGAAAAGGATGGTGGGATGGAGAGAAGGTCACAGGGGAGAAGGAGGACGATCAGAGGGATGACAAAGGTGAAAGAAAGTAAGAGGAAAGGCCAGACAGAGAGACAAACTGGCCAAACCTGACCTTTACCACCCACATGTGTCAGTGACAGAGACAGAGTGCTGGTGTGGTTTTACCATCTGACCCCTCAGGGAAAAACACTATCACTCCAACCACCTCAATTAACCCTGATTCCTCTCTTAACCATGGGGTCGCCAGGTCTCGCTTTCTACTGTACATTAAATTGTGTCCCTAAGAGGGGTGAATCCCAGCCGATCACTGTGTTTATGTGATGGATCAACCCGTTTTTGAGCTTGTGTTGCACTCAGTTTGAATTTTTTTTTTTTTTTTGCCGAAAGTACATTTGTACCAATAACATAATATATTATACCATAAAAAAAACGTTTTTAATTCATTTAATTTTCATATTTTCAATGTTCATTTTAGTTGTGTTCATTTTGTTGTGTTGAATTCAGTTTGAAATATGTTTTTTTGTAATTTGTTGTCATTTTTTTGTACTACTTATTGCAACATTTCTCATATTTGTAATGTTTACTGTGACGAGAGGGGCGTGGCCGAGACCCGTCGGAATGGAGCGAGGCCAGTGGAGTTAATGTTAATAGGCAACACCTGTGCCACTCACCGGTCTCGAGTCCCATGGAGGAGCTCCGGAAGGATAAAAGGAGGAGTTTGAACAGTGTTGGATGAGAAAGGACCAGGCCTGGATTTTATTTTGTAATTATGGTTCTGTTTGTGTGTGACAGTTGTCCGTGAGGGGCTGTTGAGCTGTTTTGTGTTTATTTTGTTATTAAAGTTTTATTTAAATGTTCACCAGTTCCCGCCTCCTTTTACCCATATTACAAACTTTGTTACATTAACATTTTTGTATTGTCTAAAAGTTTTTCATGTAATATTTATAATTACTTTTATTCTCGCTTTATTTCAGTTACTGAAAACTATATTAATAGCTTTAAATTTTTTCTAACAATAACAACACAAGTATTAGTTTGCTTTCATGAACATTCAGTTTAGTCACATTTTTTTCTTTGTCTTAGTTACATCGGCCATCATGGACACTCATCACTCATCATCTAACCAACACACCTGTTCATTTTCACCTCATTATTACACTGTATATTTAAGTTGTTGCTTCTCAGTCACTGATTGTCCAGTCACCATTATGTTTGGTGTGTTTTGCCCTGCCAGTATAACTTCTGTTAGAATAGTTCTCAATAAACTTCATGTTGGAACGCTACTCTTCGTCTTCCCTGCAACTACCCTTGACATATATACTCACTGGCCACTTTATTAGGTATACCTTGCTAGTACGGGGTTGGACCCCCTTTTGCCTTCAGAACTGCCTTAATTCTTTGTGGCATAGATTCAACAAGGTGTTGGAAACATTCCTAAGAGATTTTGGTTCGTACTGACATCACAGCATCAAGCAGTTGCTACAGATTCGCCTGCTCATCCATGATGTGAATCTCCCGTTCCACCACATCCCAAAGCTGCTCTATTGGATTGAGATCTGGTGACTGTGGAGGCCATTTGAGTAAAGGGAAATCATTTTCATGTTCAAGAATCCAGTCTGAGATGATTTGAGCTTTGTGACATAGTGCTGCTTATCCTGCTTGAAGTAGCCATCAGAAGATGGGTACACTGTAATTATAAAGGGATGGACATGGTCAGCAACAATACTCAGGTAGGCTGAAGCATTTAGTTGATGCTCAATTGGTACCAAGGGGCCCAAAGTGTGCCAAAAAATATCCCCCACACCATTACACAACCAGCAGCCTGAACCATTGAGAGAAGTGAGGATAAATCCATGCTAAATGGCAAATTCTGACCCTACCATCTGAATTTCAAAGCAGAAATCGTGACTCATCAGATCAGGCAACGTTTTTCACCCGGTGTGGTCTTCTGCTGCTGTAGCCCATCTGCTTCAGGGTTCGACAAGTGGTTATTTGAGTTACTGTTGCCTTTCTATCATCTCTAATCAGTCTGCCCATTCTCATCTGACCTCTGACATCAACAAGGCATTTTTGTCCCTACAACTGCGGCTCACTGGATATTTTATCTTTTTCTGACAATTTTCTACCAGAGCCTTGTCATGCCATGGATGCTATGCAAGTTTCCCCTAAGAATTTTTTTGGGAGAGAGGCTATAGTACCCGTGGATTCGGAGCTTGGGCCAGGACTGATGAGACTGATTGCCAGTGTGATTGACACACCACTGATGTCAGTGCGAGCAGCTGGCATCCCAGTTGTCTCTAGGCTCTCAAGCGAGGTGGGCATCCCACTGTCTGCTGCGCTGTCCGTGGTGGCAGTTACCATTTTGAATGTGTGGGCTGCACACTGCACTCCATAGGCCTCTCCTGTCCACAAGTCTGCCATAGAGACCTCTCTTGCCCATGATTCTGTCTCAGAGGTCTCTCCTGTCCACAAGTCTGCCATAGAGACCTCTCGTACCCATGATTCTGTCTCAGAGGTCCCATGAATCTGTCTCAGAGGTCTCTCCTGTCCACAAATCTGCCCTAGAGACCTCTCGTGCCCATAATTCTGTCTCAGAGGTCCCATGATTCTGTCTCAGAGGTCTCTCCTGTCCACAAGTCTGCCATAGAGACCTCTCGTACCTATGATTCTGTCTCAGAGGTCTCTGCTGTCCACAAATCTGCCCTAGAGACCTCTCATGCCCATAATTCTGTCTCAGAGGTCCCATGATTCTGTCTCAGAGGTCTCTCCTGTCCACAAATCTGCCCTAGAGACCTCTCGTGCCCATAATTCTGTCTCAGAGGTCCCATGATTCTGTCTCAGAGGTCTCTCCTGTCCACAAGTCTGCCATAGAGACCTCTCGTGCCCATGATTCTGTCTAAGAGGTCCCATGATTCTGTCTCAGAGGTCTCTCCTGTCCACAAGTCTGCCATAGAGACCTCTCGTGCCCATGATTCTGTCTCAAAGGTCCCATGATTCTGTCTCAGAGGTCTCTCCTGTCCACAAGTCTGCCATAGAGACCTCTCGTGCCCATAATTCTGTCTCAGAGGTCCCATGATTCTGTCTCAGAGGTCTCTCCTGTCCACAAATCTGCCCTAGAGACCTCTCGTGCCCATAATTCTGTCTCAGAGGTCCCATGATTCTGTCTCAGAGGTCTCTCCTGTCCACAAGTCTGCCATAGAGACCTCTCGTGCCCATAATTCTGTTTCAGAGGTCCCATGATTCTGTCTCAGAGGTCTCTCCTGTCCACAAATCTGCCCTAGAGACCTCTCGTGCCCATAATTCTGTCTCAGAGGTCCCATGATTCTGTCTCAGAGGTTTCTCCTGTCCACAAGTCTGCCCTAGAGACCTCTCGTGCCCATGATACTGTCTCAGAGGTCCCATGATTCTGTCTCAGAGGTCTCTCCTGTCCACAAGTCTGCCCTAGAGACCTCTCGTGCCCATGATTCTGTCTCAGAGGTCTCTCCTGTCCACAAGTCTGCCCTAGAGACCTCTCGTGCCCATGATACTGTCTCAGAGGTCCCATGATTCTGTCTCAGAGGTCTCTCCTGTCCACAAGTCTGCCCTAGAGACCTCTCGTGTCCATGATTCTGTCTCAGAGGTCTCTCCTGTCCACAAGTCTGCCCTAGAGGCCTCTCGTGCCCATGATTCTGTCTCAGAGGTCCCATGATTCTGTCTCAGAGGTCTCTCCTATCCACAAATGTTCCCTAGAGATCTCTCGTGCCCATGATTTTGTCTCAGAGGTCCCATGATTCTGTCTCAGAGGTCTCTCCTGTCCACAAGTCTGCCCTAGAGGCCTCTCGTGCCCATGATTCTGTCTCAGAGGTCCCATGATTCTGTCTCAGAGGTCTCTCCTGTCCACAAATGTTCCCTAGAGATCTCTCGTGCCCATGATTTTGTCTCAGAGGTCCCATGATTCTGTCTCAGAGGTCTCTCCTGTCCACAAGTCTGCCCTAGAGACCTCTCGTGTCCATGATTCTGTCTCAGAGGTCTCTCTTGTCCATGAGTCTGCCCCAGAGGCCTCTTTTATCCAATAATCTGTCCCAGAAGTGGCGGCTTCTGCTGCAGAACCTCCCGAGGTGGTGGATCCCTCTCATAATTAATTTATCTATTTATTTAATTCATTACATTTATATAGCGCTTTCTAGGCACTCAAAGCACTTTACATAGTCAAGGGGTATCTCCTCATCCACCACCAGTGTGCAGCATCCACCTGGATGATGCGACGGCAGCCATAGTGCACCAGAACGCCCACCACACACCAGCTTACTGGTGGAGAGGAGACAGAGTGATGAAGCCAATCAGCAGATATGGGGATTTTTAGGAGGCCATGATGGTCAGAGCCCAATGGGCGAATTTAGCCAGGATGCCGAGGTCACACCTCTACTCTTTTCGAAAGACATCCTGGGATTTTTAATGACCACAGAGAGTCAGGACCTCAGTTAAACGTCTCATCCGAAGGACGGTGCTTGTTGACAGTATAGTGTCCTCATCACTACACTGGGGTGCTAGGACCCACACAGACCACAGGGTGATCACCCCCTGCTGGCCTCACTAGCACCTCTTCCAGCAGCAACCTAGTTTTCCCAGGAGGTCTCCCATCCAGGTACTGATCAGTCTTAGCCCTGCTTAGCTTCAGTGGGAAACCGGTCTTGGGCTCCAGGGTGATATGGCTGCCGGCAACGTAAATAAACTCACTCGTTGTCCTGTCACCACTGTCTGTCCAGTCGCGGCCAAGGATGTCATTTTAGAGGTCCCTGCATGCTCTGTCAGTGGACAGTGGATTCCTGCTCTGCCTCCATGTTCCTCTGGATCTGATCCATGGCTCAGGACCTCCATTGATCCACAGTCTGTCTTTGCTCCATGGCTCAGTTCCTCTGGTGCTTCACGGTCTAGGTGTACCTCTGCTCCACAGTCTAGAACTGCCCTTGCTCCAGGTCCACCACTGCTCTAAAACCCATGGTCTTGCCCATTATTTAATAGTCCATGTCATGATCCAGGTCCTGTTCCCCTTCCCCTTCACGGGCCTGGCACTCCATCCCTCCCCCTGTTTCGCCTTCTCTCTACCACCCTCCTGGACTTGTTAGGTTTGGATTTGGGCATCTGAAGGTGGGGTGGGGGTGTAACGTGGGGTTTGGGTTTTGTTTGAGTTTCATGTTCATTGGTCTCATTAATTTTATTTTGGAGTTTAGTCATGGTTCCTGTCTAGTTATGTGGTTCACTTGCCCTCTTGTATTCTTGCTATTGGTTCTTTTGTTCATTATGTCATGTTCTGATTGGTTGTCCAAGCCATGTGTCTTGTTCCTCATTGGCTGGTTAATATCAAGTGACCATTATTGTTTGATATACTTAGCCCCTCATGTTGCCCTTGTATTTTGTCATGTACTGAACATATTAACCTCTGTTTGGGGAGTGGTTTCTTGTCTGTAATCAAGTCTTTGTTTTTTGTTTGGATTTCACGCTGTATAATAAAGCTGCACTTGGATTCATCTACAACTTGACATTCATTGGACAATTATTACAGTTAACGTTGTATTCTGGTTCCTAGAACGTTCCCAAAAAATACATTTTTAAAATGTTCTTTCTTTTCTACATAACATAACTCTAAAAATAAGCATTACGTGAAATTGTTAAATCTAAGTTATTTTATTTTAAAAATAAAAAAATAAACCTCCATACAACATTATTTTATAGTTGTAAAAATATAAAACCTAAATCTAGAATGTCATTATTTGGTACCAAAAGCTAACGCTAGGGAAACTTGGTCAATAGAGATGAAATTATTTTGTGTCCAGCTGAATTTCTATCAGCAATTTTCAATTTCACACAGAAATATGAGTCTCGTTACCTCACAGTGCGACACAAAGGGCAACAATTGTGGATGATAATCAAAACCTGCTTTAATTTACACCTCATTCCAACCAGAGGAATAAATATTGATTTCATAACTGACTGGAAAAAATAATTTTGATAAGGGCACAAACCCCTGTGGTGCCATAATAGCTGATGACATGAAGATTACAGTACTTACCAAGCAGACCTACCATGGTGCATCTCTGTGGAGCCTGATAGTCTTTATCAACATCTAATTGGGGTTAATTAGGCTTTAAAGTAACCTCACTGGAAATGCTGTAGTTATGAGGAGATTACATGATGAGCCGCTGTGAGCTTTATACATCCGAAAGACAAGGAGAGAGGGAAAAGTTTGCCTTACTTGATGGAGAGATGGTGAAAGTTGAAGCACGGAAGGAAAGAAGGCTGGCAGGATAGTGTCACATGGAACGGCAACATTTAATGACAAATGTAGGTGTGTGTAGCGTCTGTGTGGTCCAACGTAGTTTGGAGATCGAAATGAGACTTGCTGAAAGCTGTGATGTGATTATTTGCTCACTTCAACCAAGTCAATATGACTGTTGTGTTGCCGTCGGCCGAAAAAAGTCTCAAAACTCTGTGCAATAACCATGTAGTGGAAGCTCACCCCGAAGACATGAACGAATGTTTCATGATGGATTGAGAGTAAACAGTGGAGAAACAAATGAATTCTTTTCTCTTGAGTTAGCAGAGAAAATGCCAAGGTTAACACGTCTGTATACACTTTTTATATAGCAAAAGACAAAACAAAAAACAGTATTTTCTTTAAAGTTTGTTATTTATTTATTTGTTTTTTAATTATGTAGCTTTTTTATGTGTTCTTTTCTTCTTTTTTAGGGCTTTTCACACTGCGCTTAATCGCGTCATTCTAAGCCCTGCTTTCAACTCCAGGTAGAGAAGTGTTTTACACTTAATTTAGGGAACGTTTATATGACAACAATGTACTGTAAACAAAACCTTTTTTTCTTTGTGTTTTTGAAAAGTGTCACATACAGATGACAACATTGTCGAAAAGATCCCCGTTCACAAAGATCGGCGAAAACGACTAAAAACGTTGTATTATTCCTGCCCGGCCAGTAGTTGCCGATGTCAGTTTGTAAAGAAACACTGCACACCTGCACACATACCAACAGCATTTTTGTAGATTACACAAAATCAAATTTTCTCCTCCAACTTCAAAATCACCAACAACCTTTTTTTGTAAAGGACGTTTGACTTTCTTTGCATGTTCGCTTGTAAACACTTGCTACTTCTGCCTACGTCGCACGTGACCTTTACAACGTGATTACATAATGCGTGAAGTCAAGCTAGTGCAAGATGAGCATTTGTGGTTAAAAATATATAATTTTTATTTTTAAGACAATGACTGATCGTTTTGTTAGATAAGACTCTTATTCCTCGTCTGGTATCGTGTAGAGCCGTTTGAAGCTGCAATTAAGCTCTAATTTGGACCTTCGGCCCGTTGTCCACCATTGAAGTCCATTATATGGAGAACAATCCTGGAAGGTTTCCTCAAAAACCTTCATTTCTTTGCGACTGAAGACAGAAAGAAATGAACATCTTGAATGAGATGGGCGTGAATAAATTATCAGGAAATGTTTATTCTGAAAGTGAACTAATCCTTTAACATGATCAGAATGTGCATGTCTTCACGTACAAAAGAAACAAGTTCAAACAGGGCCCCTGCGTCCTAATTTTTATACCATCCATCCTAAATAGTATGAGAAATTACAATATGTGTGTCCTAAAGCATATAAATTGAAAAGAGTATGTCAGAAGACCCCGGATGGTCTTTGAAGTGTGGATCCGTGCACACTCTAATGGTTAATATTACCCACAATCCATTGCACTTATGCAAAGGATTTGGTTCAGAACTAAGAACATGAAAAAAAGTGATAGAAAAAGACTACAAACATGGCGATGTGGCAAGGTTTAGTTAAAGGGGCTTAAATTACTAATAATCAACATTTAAGCTTGTTTAACACAAACTCAAGATTGGTGAACTTTTATCTAGATATGCTACTATTTAAAAGTAAAGTCATATTGTTCTTAAAGGGACAGTTCATCCAAACATGAAAATGGTAACCATCTATCATTTATTCACTCTCAAGTTTTTCCAAATCTGTATAAGATAACAAATTAGTAAAAATCTTAAAGGAATATTAATCCAAAGAATGCTAGTTTGGGAATGACAAATACATTAGCATTCCTTAGGGCATTCCTTTCTCTTTTTTCCTCTATTATGCAATACCATGTAACTTGTCATGACCTGTCAGACTTGAATAAATAACACTAGTGCTATATGAACACTTTCCCGGGGAGAATTTTGTAACCGAACATTTATTAATTAGAGTACATGACTCAACCTGAAACTCTAAAAATGAAAACCCTTTATGAATATATAGCCTACAGCATTCATACTAAAGGAACTTTTCACACCACAAGATGGTGCAGTTTCATTACAAAACATATTTAAAACGGCACAGAATGAGCTTTTTACAACTTATAATAATCAGTCTGTTGTCAGTTATTAGGTTAACCTGCTAGCCTATTGACCTAGGCAACTTTTTACACATTATTTAGTCTAAAACTGATGGTTAACATTTCAATTGTCATCATGTATTAGATAATTACTGTATATATAAAAAAGCCATATTCTGTATGGTAAAAGATATTCAGTTTCTGCAGTACTGTGACAACACTAATCTACTGCCAGTAATAGTTTTCCTGTGCATGTTTTCCTGGAGCAGTCTGTGTTGGTGAAACCCTCACGCCAGCTCACTATGACACAGCACATCCTCGAACGAGGCTCATTCCTCTCGAGGAACACACTGTACTCACGGACTAGAAATATTCACAGCATCCTCTTGCCAAATTGCTTCATGTATTCATTTTTCTCTCTCTCTAATACATAGGCCTATGCATTTTCATTGTGAGGTTTGCTATTTGTATGTCACACCCAAAGAAAATTAAATAATCATAATAATAATAATAATAATAATAATTAGATTCATGGCTTCGGTAGTCTGCAACATTATGAGAGAAATAAAATACAATGTGAAAAATGGAAACTACAGGGCTACAGTTAAAAACAGTAAACCAGGCTAGGATTTTTATTTTGTTAAATTATATATTGAAGTTATATTATATTTTATATTATATAATATATATTTTTTTTCCTGTAACATTTTAGTTGGACTTTCATCTAACCTTTTATTTGTTTTATTTATTTATTTTTTATTTTACTACTTGTTTCATTCAAAACTAAATAATGTTCTCACAACCAAGACAAAACGTTTCTAAAACATGTTTAAAACCGAACGTTTTGAACATTTAGAATAAATAACGTTTGTATAACTTAATGGGAACGTTAGCATTACGTTCTTACAACATATTTATGTTAACTATGTTTTTTAGTTTACGAACAAATAAATACAAAAATAACAAGAATACTCGCATTAAACATGCAATATCATGCAATAAATGTTTTGTGGGCAGTTCATTTGAGACATTAAACGCGTTCTAGATACCATGAAGCTTTCCCCTGATGGACGTGACTTCCGACACGAGATGCGAAGCCACGCCCCCTGATTCATATGCAAATGAAGCATGTGAAGTGTGGCGTTCCTCGCTTTATAAAGCTGCGCGGATCCTCTTCCTTTCAGCACAGGTGCGGAAACATTCCTGCCAGACCACACTGAAAACCACTACAGAATCACAGCTACATACAGGTAAGACAGGTAGTTAGTAGTTTAAAACGCATTAAATAAAAAAAAAGCTATATATATATATATATATATATATATATATATATATATATATATATATATATATATATATATATGTGTGTGTGTATATATGTATATATATTTATATATTCTACCATTAGTATATTGTGTTGCATTCTCACTGAAATGTGCAGACAGTTAATTTTCATTCATTAATGATGAAAGCAACAGTTTAGCTGTGATGTGACAATGACGCACATCATAAAAAATACTAATAATTAGACGCATTTAACTCCTTTGAACTCAAACACGACCTGTTGATGCTTGTTTTAAAATAAACATTACGATCAGGTATCGACCTTTTAAGCAAATGCATTTCTTTAGTCGCGAGCGTTATTGGAGCATATGAATCTTGGTGCATCATTCGTGTTGTGCGTCACTGAAGCCTACGTGCTTCAAGAAGTCTGTACTTGTTTTCTGAATTGCAAAGAGGTCTGGGACTTGTGATGATGGGTGCATTTGGGGTCGTCCGCATGAGGACATAAGAGTCCCGGTTTGCAATTTTTTTCTTTCTTTTGCGCAAGATGAATCAGTATTTAATTCAGCATGTATAGAATTTACACCTCCACGGTCTCGAAATTTGTTGAGTTTGCGTCAGCTTAACCCCACCCTCCTTAAAATGACTTAATTACTGTGATAAAATAACGAGAATCGGTGTTATTTTATTATATAGTTGAGATTATATTATAGATTAATTTAACATTTAGAATTCGTTAATTTTACTTATTTTCGTGTTTATTATTATAATTATTATTAAATACGTCTGTACACCAAGTTACTAAACTAAATAATTCCATGGCAAAGTCTCAGGATCAAATACTTTTATTTTGCATATATTATTATTTATATATGTATTTATCCAACAATACAAAACCAACTGCAACTCTAAAATATTCTTATTTATTGGTTAAAAATAAAATGAATAAATGCAAATTTAATCAATTCATCAGTGCATGTTCTACAAGGTCTCTCAAGTGTTTTCTAGTGATTTTAAATGACTACAGATCAATGAGAGGCTTTTAAGGTGAGTTCAGCAGATCTTTTTTTTACGTGCTGTTTGTTTCAAAATGCGGTCTTCTAAGAAGCCATTCAGTCCTTCTGTCTTGAAGAGCATCGATACTGTAAGCATATTAATAATGCATTTAAAATGCATCCTAACTGATGAGTTTCTGAATTCACCTGTAGTTGAAGATGGCCTCTACAAAGGAGAAACTCATCGCTCACGTGAGCAAGGAGGAGCCCACGGGGCCCACTAACAAGGTGACCGTGGTGGGTGTGGGGATGGTTGGGATGGCCGCCGCCGTCAGCATCCTGCTCAAGGTCAGTGAGTCACATTACAGAACGCATTATATAACACAACAACACTCAAATATAGTGTAACTTCTATTCTGAATTAAACCAGTTGAGGTGAATGGGCAATAAAATGATATCATAAACTCAACATTTACCAGAGGTGGAGAGGATTGTATTATCAAGTCCGTGCATGTGTTGGTTCAGGGTCTGACTGATGAGCTCGCCCTAGTGGACGTGATGGAAGATAAGCTGAAAGGAGAGGCTATGGACCTGCAGCATGGAAGCCTCTTTCTCAAGACGCACAAGATAGTGGCGGATAAAGGTCAGATTTCATAATCTACTGTTACACAAAAATGTGAGTGGGAAAAAAGTGATAATTTATGGTTTATGATATGGAGCAGATCATTAAATTGGTGCTGGTTTGGTAATCATGTACTAGTGAGGTAACCCTGGGTCTGAAATATGTAATGTAATTACAGAATAGTTTACCATTTAAATAACAGTAGAAGTAAAATATTAAAATTTAAAGCAGCAATCAGCAATTTCAAAGGGAACTGCATTTTTATTAGTTATATAAAATATTTTGAAAAGGAAAGATTTATTTTATTTTCTTTACTTAACAAAAGTGCCCAGACACACCACACTGACATCAAAGTAGTAGCATCTGGGCCAAAAAGTTTTGCTTTGAACACACTGCAAAGTCTACAGACTATGGCCAACTAGCACTTATGTTCTGTGCCTGCGTGAGAGAAAACGACTCTCCATACCAGCAGGTGGCAGCAGTTTGTGTTTGTGATTTCAAAAGGAAAACCGTAAGAGTTAAAACTATGGATGTAAAAACCTTAAAGCTGCATGAGAAAATGAGAAGAGCTCTTGACTTTTGTTACTTCTGTTTTTCTTCTTGTATACTGGTTCACTAAACTGAACAGTCAATCAGAGGGATCTGAACCTCTGCAACAGGTTTTGCCATGAAATGTAACATGCTCATTCATCTAAAAAGCTGTGGTTCGACTGGTGCCAATGGTGTGAAACTCAATGCAAAAAAACATAGAAAAGATGCTCATCACGCAAAAAAAAAAAAACATAAGACTTAAATAACATTTGGTTCCAATAGATCCTACGTTAACATGTTGCTAAGCTAACAAAGTGCAAACGCACAAAGATATTGGTTGCATTGGATTGAGCTCATATTTACAGAGCAACTAATCTGAAGAACTCTTCATGCACAGCAACTCTTGATCCAACACACCTTTCTGTAATTATCAAGGGCTCCTGAAGGTTTTAATAGCTGGTTCGGATGTGTTTGATCAGGGTTGGAGCTGACTCTGCAGGGAGGTAGATTTTCAGGAACAGGAATGGGCATCCCTGTCTAAACCAATATTTGCAATTATTTAGTCTTAGGGTGCATTTGATAAAAACATCATGAGCATAATCAGATTGTAGAGACCATTGGTGCCAGGAATATAGGAATATAACAGGAATATAGAAACCAAGGGAGCATGAGATCTTTCCAAAATTGATCATTCCATATGATTTTCCAGACTACAGCGTGACCGCAAACTCCAAAGTGGTTGTTGTGACCGCTGGAGCACGTCAGCAGGAGGGCGAGAGCCGCCTGAACCTCGTCCAGAGGAACGTCAACATCTTCAAGTTCATTATCCCCAACATCATCAAGTACAGCCCCAACTGCATCCTTCTGGTGGTCTCAAACCCAGGTATGTCATTCCTGGGCCATTCTTTTGTGCTCAAAGTTTTCCGTTGACGTCATGTAGTCTCCAGAGACCGTAAACGGATGTCGTCTTCTCTTCAGTTGACATCTTGACCTACGTGGCCTGGAAGCTGAGCGGTTTGCCCAGGAACCGTGTGATCGGCAGCGGCACAAACCTGGACTCTGCTCGTTTCCGTCAGCTGATGGGAGAGAAGCTGGGCATTCACCCATCTAGCTGCCATGCTTGGGTCATTGGAGAACATGGAGACTCCAGCGGTGAGCACTGCAAAGATGATTGGAAGCACAGATGTGCTTCAAGAGCACAATGAACACCAATTATTTTCTTCATGAAATGTAAACTTTCACTTGCTTCTGTAGTTCCTGTGTGGAGCGGAGTCAATGTGGCTGGAGTGTCCCTCCAGAGTCTTAACCCTGACATGGGAACAAATAAAGACAAGGAGGACTGGAAGAGCGTCCACAAGATGGTGGTTGACAGGTGAATAATTTGTAACCAACTAGACATTCATATGTGGTTTAGAATGACATATAGAAGGGTTTTAGGGAGAGAGGCCAAGGGTTAGGAGTCGTTTCTCTTTATTTGTATATGATCTCTGATAGATGTGTACTCTGTTGCCATTAGAGAGTCTATAAATCAAGTCCTTGTGTAAATGTATTTAGTCTGGACTCCTGGTTGTTTATCTGTGTTTAACATAAATCTGGTTTGTATTGGCAGTGCGTATGAGGTTATTAAGCTGAAGGGCTACACTTCCTGGGCTATTGGCATGTCTGTAGCTAACCTGTGTGAAAGCATCTTGAGGAACCTACGCAGGTGTCATCCAGTTTCAACTTTGGTCAAGGTGAGATTCTCTTGTTTATTTCTGAAGACCAACCATATTCATTAACCAAATATTGTGAACCATAATTTTTCTAGCATGGAGAGTCGAAACATAAATATGCACATACTCCATATAATAATAATAATAAATTCCAATTTAAAACCACAAACTAATTACTATATAGGCAACTGCCTTCTATGGCAACATCCTGGTCCAAGTCCAAGTGAAGAAGTTGAGAAGCTCTTCATGGACACCAACTTGTATGCAACACAAACTTAAACTTTCACAGTCGGTTTCAGTATTTTAAGTTGAATTGTTAGCATTTTGCTACGCTAACAATCTTATGTACTGTGTACCCAATCTGAATAACTTCTTGTGTGCCACAGTGTTCATCACACAAAGAGCATTAGAAAATGCAATTATTGAGGCAGTATGCATCTACATTAGCGTAGCAACATGCTAATGGAAAACTATCAGAAGCCATTGCAGGTTGTTTTCAAACCAACCAAGTTTTCTTTGTAAGGTTTCATTGCACAATTCATAGTTTCATTCAATTCTGAATTCGTCTGTCCACCATTTTGGATTAAATGCTTCTCAGTTTGTCCCAGTGGTTTCTGGGAGTGAACTTCAGAAGGTACATGTGGTGCTGCTTTATATTAGGCCAAAATGAGGTATCTAATAAGGCCTGTGTTGTCTAAAATTGTTTTTTAGTCTATTTTGGGACTAAGCTGTTAAAAGCCTAGAGAGCTCCATTATCTGACACTTGTTGCATGTTCACAGGGACTGCATGGTGTGAATGAAGAGGTCTTCCTCAGCGTGCCATGCCTCCTGGGTAACAGTGGCTTAACAGATATTGTCCAGATGACCCTGAAGTCAGACGAGGAGAAACAGCTGGTGAAGAGCGCTGAGACCCTGTGGGGCGTTCAGAAGGAGCTGACCTTGTGAACCGCGGTTTCCTCCAAAATGTAGCCAGTGTCGCAAATTACAAACCCTGATGAGTCCTGCATATCTCGGTCCCGACCTCATAACCTCACAGTCTGTAATCATCATTTATCTCTACGCCAGTCTCAGACCTTCAGATTGTAAAATCTTATTTAAAGCGATTTTAGCTGTATAGGAGAAAGTTTAATCTGGTTGTCCTGACAAAGATCATAAACTTTGTAAAAGTTTGTGTCTGTGTGCGTACTATTGTATATTCAAGAAAAAAGCACTTGTGAACAAGATGATGTGCAATTTGAGATTCTTATTTTATTCCTTTCTGAGGTCAGCTAGCATACCGTACTTAAGTCCTGTATCACAAAATGTATCATTTCAGCAAGAACAACATGTAAAACCAAAGCTACAAAATATCAGTTTTATAAAACTTCATGGTATTTACATGTACAACAAAATACTAAATGTTTAAAAATCAGCTCAGAAACCAGGATTTTATTTTTAAGGCAGGATTTGACATCAAATTATTAAAAGACATGACCACGATAGTCCTTATTTGTGAAATAAGCAGAACAAAATGCATGTAAATTAGTCAAAACTTTTCATGCATAACTTTTTGCATTGAATTTCATTCAATGAATTGCCTTAGAATTTTTTTCACTTACAATTTTTAATTTCTAAATTAAATGCAACAACGCAAGAACGGTTTAGAAAATTATTTTTCATTTTTGCATTGAATTCGTTCCAACAATTTAATTTGCAACTGTTTTAAAAGTATGGAGTTGTGAACAATTTTGAAATGTCACATTGAATTTAAAGCAACAATTTTATCTTAGAATGGTTTTATGAACAATTTCTACATTTAAACACAACAGTTAACTCAAGAATGACTTTGAATTTTCGCATTGAATTTGAAGGAACAGTTTAACTTGGAACTGTTTTACATTTTCGGTTACATTAAATGACAACTAATGCAAAAACGGTTTTATGAGAATTTTTGAACTGTCATGTTGAACTACCTTAGAATGGTTTTACGAACAATTTTGAATTTCTACATGAAATCCGACAAATGATATTGAATTGTTGCCTTTAATGGAATGCAAGTTTACCTTCTATTCGTTTTTCATTTTGAATTGTTACAATGAATGAGAGTAAACCATTTTAAAAATGTTGTCTGAATTTAATGCAACAATTTGCATAATGTATTTACGAATGATTTGAATGAATTTGTTCAGTACATGTTACATAATTATTGTCCATTTAACATCATGACAAAATCCAAATAACAACATTTTGCGAGGAAATCACTTTACGAGTACAACACCGTTTAAGGCATTTTAGCATCATAAACATCTCAAGATTGCGCATGTAAACACATTGAATAACCCAAGTTACTGACTTTGTACTCAAGACAACCACAAGTGCACAAGTTTTGTCAACCAGAAAAAGCACTTTTACATCTATATCTTGGGATAAAACCTTTTAGAGTGGCTTAATTTGTTCTGAAATTCATTGTAAATTATGGTATAACAAAGTCATATTGAGGTGTTGAAATCTTATTGTTTAGAGAATCCATCATTTGTCATTTGTGTATGTATATACCTTACGTATCTGCTGGAAACAAAATGCTGTTGTCAGTGTATTTTTATTTCTATCAGTGTGGTTTCATAAGCGCAATGAAGCTCAGTTAAGTGGTGAGACACAGTGATGGTTACAGCGGTTACTTGAAGCGTGTGACTGAATAAACAGTGTGACTTATTATAAAAGCTGTCTATCTGTCTCAGAAATAAACTGGTTTATTGGACAAGGTTGGACTGTCTAAACTGTCTGTCAAAAGTTAACTAGAGCATTTCAGGTGCATTAAGTTATATAGCATCAATATCAGGCCAGGCTAAGGTTCAACACCTGATCATTTTTTATACATGCACTGATATGAAACCATGACCATTCACAAGTCAATCATGATTTAAGATCGTGTTCTTTTATTGATCTGCCCGACATCATAATCTACAGCCTGGTACAAATAGGAACAAATATTAGCAAATGAGGGGGTAAAGTCTCACTAAGAAACTCAAGTCTTAAAAATCCAATTCACATCCAAAAAGTGCATTAAGACAATTGACTGAAATGCAACATTTTTTTTTCTTTTTTTTTACATTTGGAAGAAAAAAAAGTAAAAAAAAAAAAAAAAAAAAACAATTACAGTGCAACAGTATAGCTTTTCAGTTTTCAAACATTATTAGTCACCAACCAAACTTTGTGTATTGTAATAACATTACAATAAATCTGGAAACAGTTCCCAAATGCAATGAGAAATAATAAATGAAATAAAATTGAAATATGGAACCATAAGTCGTCACTGAATGAATCTCACAGAAACCATATATATATATATATTTATATTATCCAAAACGTTTGGACTGAAATATTTTAATTACTGCATTACAGTACTGACTATTTTCTTATTACTTTAATGTGACATTTGTGGAGTAAATGTACTTAATTTGTTTCCAAATGTTTGACCTAAATGTACTTAATATTTTACACAATGTAAAAAAATCTTAATAGTCCTAAATGTTTTATGCAGAAAATATACGTATTTATTTTGAGGTGAATTTTTCTGTGAGATTCACATGGTTATAGGAGTATGACAACACTTTGAAACAAGTGTCTGAATGAAACCAGTAGTTGCTATCCACATTTGGGAGCAATTTTTTCATATACTTCTTGCAGAAAAGTTGACTGTGCACGGTTAATAACAGTACTATCTAAAGCCAAAGACCCAAACGCCTGCCAGTTTAACACGAGAAGCTCAAATGAAAGAAGAAACATGAAGTCTAAGACATCTCTTCTACTTCTAATGCTCAGGTCTAGTTTTTCCTTTTAGCTTTCAAATATTGTACCTGATTTCACCTTTTCCAAATCAAGAAAATATAGTTAACCAGTTACAGTAGCTAAAACTCTCACAGAAGTAAAATATGATTAACAGCTGAACTCCCACTGACATGTGACACTAACTGAGATTAGTGATGAGAGCTGGAGCGCAGGGTCAGTAAAGGTCACTCAGTCCGGCCGTCTTTCGCGCTTTCTGCATGAGCGCTCGCAGCTGGAACTGTTTTCGGGACAGCAGACGCACATGCTGAGGACAAAAATAAGACAAATGGGGATGTCAAACGAGAATAGTGCAATAAATGCCAAGGTTGAGCCAAAACTTGCATTGTTCTCTGAAAAGAGAGATCTAGATGGGCGAACAGACCTTGAGGAAGACCTCCAGGTCGATGACTCCTCTCCGAAGGGCTTCTCCCAGGTAAAAGATGGTGTCCTCTATGGCGTTCTCCTCTGCGTACAGGTTCAGGATCTGTTTGTAGAGCGGGGCTGTTGGGATGATCACGTCATCAATGTCATTGTTTTCCGACTGGTTCTCCATCTTCTCCAGAGCTTCGCTTAGTTCCTCGTCCTTCCTCTTGAGGAGCTCGATGTTTCTGTCCACCTCAGCCTGGGGGTGCCACAAAATGTCACGTTTCTGATCTCAAATGCAGAACCTATAGAGTAATTGCAAATGTTCATACCACTTCCTGGTCCAGACGGGACACCATGTCTTCCAGCTTCTGGTGTCCTTTCTTCAGGTCTTCTTCAGTTCTCTTCAGGGCGTCCAGCTCGGCTTGTGCTCTGTCCATCTCCTCTTTCATTCTCCAGCGCAGTTTATCGCTCACAGCTGAGATCAGCGATGCTCGGATGGTGTCCTCACCGATGGTGCCATCACGACTCGGACCTGCAAGGAGAAGACAGACACCAATTTATTGCCACTGATTTGATTTGGGGAATTACCAGCAAGATGGTGAATTAACATAAGTTTCACAGTATTTTAGTTTTTGCATGTTTTTAAGTAAACTTAGGTAGGAATGTCCAACATGCTGAATATTTTTTGATACATTAAGAGATTTTGCTGGCGTTCCTGCAGCTCAAACAATAGAGCATGACTTCAGTAACACCAAGGTCATGAGTCCAATTCAGTTTGGTTGAAATGAAACAATTCAAACTCTTTGCATTTACTATTGAGAAATTCCTATTGAAAAACCTATAAAGACTGGTGAATAAGAAACCATAGTCAAAACAAAAGTTTTATGTTTTAACAATGTTCGACTGTGATCATTCCCCCCATATTACATAATTTGTGCCCCTGAGAACGTCTTCTGTCTGCGATTAGCCCAGCTGAAATGGGTTCATATCTCAGCCATACAGAAACACTCATAAAGCAGTGTAGTTAATGTCATGGTTCAAACCTAAGGAGGAAAGTTCCCTGCCTCTCCTGCCTCTCTAAATATACACAGCACCCTCTCTGTCAAACGTGATGAACTGGATGAAGTTCTCTGACCTCTAGCAGCCCAGAATCTAGTTCTAGGCCCAACCTTTCAGAGCAGTCCAACAAGGTCACTGTAAAGCAGGCACACACAGCCAGGCTGAAGACCAGAGGTCAGGGTCACGAGCAGAGACCGATGTGTAGAGTGAATATGAAGGGTGAAGTGTGTTCTACTGGGTACTTTTATGAAGCTATGTGTCTTATCATTCAGGGAAGTCTGTGTCTTGTCCAATATGATATTTTAGATGTAGACTTTCGAGACTGCAATACATCTCCAATTCAGATTAACTCCAGTTCATACAGAATGTTGTTAATCCAGATTAACTCATATTCTCACCAAAAGATGCCAATTCAGATGAACTCACTCATTGAATGCTGCCTACTCAAATTCAGAGTAAAGGCCACTGATTCACATTAAGCCAAATTTAGAATAAATGCAGCCAATTCTAATTAATTCAGATTCAGTCTGAACGGTTCAGTGTTCTATATTCAGGCATAATGCTTGTTAATTCAGAGTAACACAGATTCGGGTTGAATGTTGCTAATTCAAGTGAATTCAGATTTTAACTGAATGTTACTAATTCAATCCTGCTCTGATTCATATTCAGTGCTGTCAATTCAGATCAACTAAGATTTAGACAGAATATTGCTAATTAAGATTGACTCATATTCAATGCAGCAAATATAGATGAATTCAGATTGACCATTTCTAATATAATTTCTGAGTAACTGCTACACATTTAGATGAACTCAGATTCAGACTGAATTTTGACAATTCAAATGACTGCAGAATTCAACCAATTCAGTTCAGCTCTGATTCAGATTCAGTGTTGCCGGTTCAGATCAACTCACATATTCATACTGAATGTTACTCACTTAAATTCAGTGTAGTTGTTATAAATTCAGATTAACAGATTCAGATTGAACATTGCCAATTAAAATGAATTCAGATTTAAGCTGAATGCTACCAAGTCAATTCAGCTCTGATTCATATTCAGAGCTAGTGATTCAGATCAACTCAGATTTGGACAGAATGTTGCTAATTAAGACTTACATTCATATTAAATGCAGCAAAGTTAGATGATCTCAGACTCAGATTAAATGTTGCCAAATCAAATGAAGCAAAAACTACGACTTTATTCAGCATTGTCTTCTCTTCCGTGTCTGTTGTGAGAGAGTTCAAAACAAAGCAGTGATATCTGGTTCACGAACGAATCATTCGATTAAACTGTGATTCAACTTCTGTTACCAATTCAGATGAACACATTTTCTGACAGAATTTTGCCAGTTCAAATGAATTCAGAATCTTCTTCATTTCAGCTACTCATGATTCAGATTAACCGAGGTTCAGATTTAATGCAAATTTACATCTACCCTTTTTTAAACATAAGTGTTGCCGCTTCAAATGAACTCGGACACGGATGAACTAATATTTAGACAGAACATTGCAAATTCACATCAATACACATGCATATACAATTACCAATTCAGATGGAAATAAGGCTAAGAACAAATCTGAAAAATGACGTCTGAAGACTACAACCTGAAACTGAAAATGGAACCCACGTTTCTTATTCCAGGATTACGGTGATTTACAGTATAACTGTATATGATGTAGTTTAGCAATAAAACCAAGCCAAAGGCAAACATGCCAACTCACCCACAGCAGTGACGGGAGTCTGGGAAGTGTAATGCGCTGGAGCGCCTGTGGCAGGATAAGCATTGCCTCCTGGGTAAGGGTAACCGGGATAACCACTGAAGTGGACACAAATCATTACATAACCAGTTAATCATGCTCTGTAATTATAACACAGGATTTCAAGTGTTGGAAAAAATTCAAATGATTTTAACCGGTTTATTAAATGTTGATTAGACTGTTGCATGATCTTTGACCAGACTGAAGGAGTCATTACCAGGGGTTTGGGTTTGGCCCGTAGGGAGATACTGCTGGCATTCCTGGCATATAGGACTCTGGAGGACACAAAACAAACACTTACATATGCACTGCTGGTGCTGGGAGACCTCTGCTGTTTAAAACTGGCAATAACTGGGAATGATCATGTAAAACTTATTTTATATTATGAGCAATCTGAGCTAAATAATTAAATTGCATAAATATATCTCCAGGTCAAGAAGTGTGTACTATTGCCAAAAACAAAATAAAAAAACAAGAAATTATATTTTGCATAAAAAAATCTGAACTGAATAATAAAATAAAACATATTACATTTAAAAAAAATAATTAAATTGAAACTTAAATTTAACTGAAATAAATAATAAGTATAAGGTTGAAGTTGAAGCAGAAACTAAAACTGAAATAAAACAAAGAAAAGCTAAATATAAATGACAAAAGCCATATAAAAATGACTAAATAACAAAACAAAATTACTTGAATTTAAAGAAAATTAAAAAGCAAAATGAAAAGCTAATTAAAACTATTAATAATTACCATAACATTACATAAGTAATACTAAAATAACATTGATGCATACATAAAAAACAAATCAACAAAATATTTCGATGCTTAAAGCTGCAGTCTGTAACTTTTGACGCTCTAGCGGTTAATAAACAGAACTGCTTGCGTCTTGCGGAAGAACATTGTAGCCGGAGCTACTTCTCTCTGTTTATGTCTATGAAGAATCACAAAGGTACCGGGTTACTCCGCCGCGGTACCCCCGAAGCAATCTAAAATAGTCCCAATATAAACACTTATTATAGGTGTACCCTAGTGATTCAGGACAGGCTAAAAACACGGTTTGGAAAATAGATTCATGGTGTACTCGCTTATTATATACATTTTGTAAATTTTGAACACAAAAAAAGTTACGGACCGCAGCTCTGATTGGTTGTTTCTTACTGGGAGCGGTGCATTTCTGCAAATGGCAAAAGGACCACTGGGAGGAGCCAGAGGAGCTTGATTTTTTCACAGATTATCGGTCTCATATTCTACTGTCAGGACATAATGACAGGTTTAACAAATATGTAAAAATATATTTTTTTACAAAAGTTACCTACTGCAGGTTTAAAGTTTCGTTTTCTTTATAAACAAAATACAGTACAGACCAAAAGTTTGGACACCTTCTCATTCAAAGAGTTTTCTTTATTTTCATGACTATGAAAATTGTAGAGTCACACTGAAGGCATCAAGGGCTATTTGAGCAAGAAGGAGAGTGATTGGGTGCAGCGCCAGATGACCTGACCTCCACTGTCACCGGACCTGAACCCAATCGAGATGGTTTAGGGGTGAGCTGGACCGCAGACAGAAGGCAAAAGGGCCAACAAGTGCTAAGCATCTCTCGGGGAACTCCTTCAAGACTGTTGGAAGACCATTTCAGGTGACTACCTCTTGAAGCTCATCAAGAGAATGCCAAGAGTGTGCAAAGCAGTAATCAAAGCAAAAGGTGGCTACTTTGAAGAACCTACAATATGACATATTTTCAGTTGTTTCACACTTTTTTGTTATGTATATAATTCCATATATAATTCCACATGTGTTAATTCATAGTTTTGATGCCTTCAGTGTGACTCTACAATTTTCATAGTCATGAAAATAAAGAAAACTCTTTGAATGAGAAGGTGTGTCCAAACTTCTGGTCTGTACTATATAACTACTTTGTCGATTGTATTGTGAGATTCACAGAAGAGGTGCTCACGGTTCGGGGGTCCGGCTGCTTGGAAGGCCTGGTAGGGAGGTTGTGTGGTGGGTCTGGAGAACACGGGCGGCTCCTCACCAAACACCACGATCATGACCTGGATGAGCCCGTACAGATCCGACTGAGGCTAATGGGCCAAGACCAAAGAAAAGTGAGAAATCTGACCTGTTCCGGCTTCCTCATATCACATACCAAAGAGTTTTACAAGGGCATAAAACATGTTTTTTTTATGTTATATTAGACAACAGAATGAAATAATTTGCTGTGACGCATGGAGTCGTACATGTTTCCACTCGTGCAGGTAGGGCAGGTAGATCTTGCCGTTGGCGTCGATGTGTTTGCCGGTCTTGATCATCATCGCACTGGTGGGCTTCACAAAACATATGGGAGGGTTGTAGGGATACGTATCCAGCAGCCACAAGCACACGGGAATATTATACACATTCCCTGAAACGGGAAAACATGCGTGGTTATATGATATAATGCTGCCTTCATCTTTACACTATAAACAGTTCTCTAACCCACCTCTATAACTGACTGGAACCGTTCCTGAGAGGCTCATCAGGTCTCTGGAGGATCCGTCATTAAATACTGTGCAGGAAACATCAGTTATTCACGGAAATCTCACAAGAATCGACTTACCAGAGACTCGGGATGAGAGGATCTTACCGTACGCATCCATAACAGGTTTGAGGTCTTTGTACTGAGAGATGACGTTTGTTATCTCCCGCACAGTGAGATCTCTGTATTTGTATTGCTGAAATATAGAAAATAATACACATATATAAATAACCCCACAAACTAATGTTTCTCCACTATCAAGCTTTATCACAAAGAAATGTCTGAAAATATATTGTATCAGCTATCAAAATATTTAAATGTGCATTCAACGATAAAAAATCATGGCAACTATTTCAGGATAAGAGTAGAAAAACTTAACTTAAAAGTACTAAAATAAAAAAAATAAAAATAAAGGGAAAATAAATCATAAACAGACAAAACAAACAAATACATAAATAGAAATTACAAAAAGTAATAATAAATAAAAATAATAATAATAATAATAAATAAATACACTAATTGTAAATATTACTTAATACTATATTTCACTCATATTTTGAAAATGTGCACCGCTAATATAACACTTATGTATAATATCAACTGTATGGTAGTTTATAATTTATTATTATCTCATTAACAAGAATGAGAAATTCTACACAAAAATCTTGATGCTAGATTTTATTTTGTATGAATAATTCTTATTTTTCATTTCTTATGTTTTCACAAGTCTGATCACAACTGTATGAAGCATTTAATCAAGATTATTTAAATGTAGATTCAACAATAATCTGCCATGCGTTATAGGTCTAAACGCGTTTGCTAATGTTATTATTAACGAAAGTTATTATTAAATATTAACTATTTTGACTTCAAAACATATGAAACCACTCAATTCCAGCATGACAACAATCTTATAAGAACGCGAATAACCTGCCAAATACAGTAACGTTAGATATGAGATTATTTCCCATTTTGACACAATAATATTAAACATCCATCATATTTTTACCCTATCAATTTAACAAACTTTTCACATTAAAGAATAAACACAATACTGACCTTCAGCATCTTTTTAAGAGCTCCTTCGTTGACAACAGCCATGACTTACTACACAAATATAAATAAACACACTAAACAGCAAATAAAAAAAACAGAATAAATTTGAAATAAACGAGTGTGTCTGAGCTCAGGCCACAAGAATCCGACCGAGCCTGAAATACTCGTATTAACGCCTGCTTTCCGACACAAACACACTCTAAACGCCTTAATGACTCATTAACACGCTCCGAATAATAATTACTTAATGAGAAAATAATAAATATAGGTGAAATCGACCAGCATTCATCTCGAGGAAGATAAACAATGCGAGCGGAGCGAGCAGCTTCACTTCCGGTGGGAGTGTGCTGGGCGTTTCAAAATAAAAGTCTGACAAGTGGTTTCTTTGAACATATTTAATTCACGTCATCATAATTCATAATTTATTATAATAAAATACATATGTATATTTTAAAAGAGTTTTTTTTTAATAAAACTTCATGTTCATAGAATTTGAGTGAATTTGTTGTGATATCCCACTGTAAATATCTGCATATTTACATATCTAGGTAGGTGTTTTTATAGAGGTCAATATGAATACATGAAGAATAAAAAAAAACATTTAACTGAGCATGAATCATTAGGAAAACCTTGCTTTACAAACGTGTATACTTACATTAAATGTACATTAAATTTATTTGAGTATTAACATTCATGCTGCTCAAATTTAACATTCATTATTATTATTATTATTATTATTATTAAACAAATATTTACAGTTTCATGCAAATGTCTACTTGTACTTCTACATGTGTACAAAATCACACTGCAGATATATCTAGCAAGCTAACAGACGGTTTCATTATGTTCGGAGAAAGGAAGATCGTCCTCTCTGTCCAGCATCACATGTGAGATTTCCTCAACTGAGGGTTTGTGATAAGCAGAACCTGCTGAACAGAAACATTAATGGTAATTTTACCTTAACATCCACACAAGTACACAGATGCATTTTCTTTAAGACTGCAAAACAATATGGCAGCCTTATTTAAATGCCATGTTTTTCTGTTGCTGTAGTGTTGGTGCAGAATGATAATTATTAAAACATAAAATCACATCAACCTTTGGACACCTTATCATATTTTGTTCACCTAAACTAGGTCAACTGCCTGTTTATCTGTTTCCTTGAAGTAATTAGGACAGAAGAAGGGATTCAGGAGTGAAGCTGCTCTATATTAAAATATATGATATGAGTTTATGGGAATGAATAACCAAACTATACTCACAGTCTTTTGGGTAAAGACACATACGTAGAGGAGGAACTTCACTAAACACGACCTTCATAACCTGAATCAAGCTGTGCAGATCACACTGCATCTGTAAAAAATAAATAATAATAATAAAAATGCAAATCATTTAATGAAAAAACAGAAAATTGTAAATGCTTTGTATTTAGGCAGGTCAAACCCATTGTAGCCTGCTCAGGCAGTAGACTCACATGTGTCCACTCATCCAGGTAAGGCATCAGGATCTCTCCACTGCCGTTGACGTGTCTGCTGGCTACGATCACCATCTCCGGCGTGGGCTTCACATAGCAGATGGGCGCAGTGCGTGGATAACTTTCCTTTAGCCACAGACTCACTGAAATATTGTAGCGTTTCCCTGAACCACAACATGTAGAAGTGTTTTGATTGCTGCATTATTAAAACATATGCAATAATAATCTCTTTTTTTCTTAACCGTGAAACCAAAGTAAAGTCCAGTTATCTTTATGGTGAAACTTACCTTCATAAAACACCTCAATTGTTCCAGTCAAACCGACCAAGGTCCTCGCTGTGCCATCATTGAAGACTATGAAGAAATTACAAGAAAAATACAAACTGATTTCCTTAAAGAAATAAGTAAATTCTGTGCATTGTGAACATATTTTTAACAAACACTTTTAAAAGAGTCAGTGGTTTTTTGTAAAACATTAGAATTGCACTCTAAACCTTTCTTTATATAAAATAACTGACGAAGCGCTGTTAAATTATTTAATATCATCAAACCGTACTAAATTTAATAATTTTTTAGTAAGTTTCTATGAAGTAATCTCTTAATTACATAAAATAAAAAAAAATCAAGTCATATTCTTTATTGTCAGTGTAAAAGTAAAACAAAATTTGATATTACTTTAAAATACTTTTCACATTGTTTAATTATTTAAAATATTGTATTATTATTGTATTTAGTTATTTTAAAATTATTATATAATTATATCTATTTATTTAAAGCTCCAAAACATTGTTATTTGGGTCTAAGTTGTAATGCCTAATTGTAATATCCCAGTTTGTGTGTGTGTGTGTGTATATATATATATATATATATATATATATATATATATATATATATATATATATATATATATGTGTGTGTGTGGGTGTGTGTGTGTGGGTGTAAAATTATATATTTTATATTCTATGTAAAGAACATAAAATGAACATTCTAAAATGAAAAAGGTCTAAATAAAAATATTTTTAAAAAGATGGATGAATCACTAGAAAACACTGATTTATAAACACATGACATGTAAAAAAAAAGTATAAAATATACATATCAACAAATAGCAGGCTACTAAACATGAAGCCACTTATTATAGTACATTTAAGTTAATAAAAGCTTATTAAGTGCTAAAAGTAATAATTCTGTATTACTTTAAAAAAACGTATTTTGTTATTTTTCTTATACAGTTATTTTGTGAAGAACTAAATGAATATTATATTATTATCAATATTATTTTAAGCACCAGAGCATTGAGAATAAGATGTTTTTTGTAGATCTTTTAGAGCATCAACATTTAAAACAGCTTGGCTTCAAAACAGGAAGTTGGATTTTTATTATTTGGATGCATATTATTTAATGTATAACAGCCAAATAAAACAGAAGTAAATCTACAGAGTTTGTATAGAATGCTGACAGATGAAAAGCGCTCTGAATTAACTGAACTGCTCACCAAATCTATCCAGCACTGGCTGAAGGGACTGATGCTGAGACAAAACTGTAGAGATCTCTGACAGAACCTCTCTCCTGTGACAATACGTCTGAAAACACACACACACACACGTCTTCAGCACACACTCACCTGCGACTCGTCAAAATGACTTCATATATATATATATAAGAAATCCTCAAATTGTACCCTAGGTAAGACCCTCTTCAGATCACGAACTGGTGTAACCGTCATGACTTCAGATGAAACACAAGCCGACCCAGAGGAAGTGTGCTTTCGCTCCTGAAGACTATCACAACAGGAAGAGTGTGAAGTTCTTAAGAGTCTTCGCTTCAGCCCAATAAACCATGTTATTGTCAGAAAGAGCCAATAGTGAGATTTACTGTGATGAACTGTGATCTACGAACTAAAGGTCATTCAGTACAAATAAACTGCACAGAAACATTACTGTCTATCTGTAGGACAACAAAAGCGTGGAAGGAAGTATTTATTCAGGTTAATGAATGATGTACAGCCACACAAACACACTTACACTGATAAATAAACTGCTGTCTAAAACATAAAAACTCGTGAAGAGCTGCCTTGATGCTCTATATACTGTATAATGTACAGTTCTGCTACTAACATTATTTTTTTTTTTTTTACTGTTACTAGTGATTAATGGTGTAATTAACACACACACACACACACACACACACACACACACACACACACACAACCGGTCAAAAGTTTGGAATAAATACCATTTTTAAAGATTTAAACAAGGCTTCAGTTACTTTTTTAAAAATGTAGTAAAATCAGTAATATTGTGAAATATTATTAGATTTTAAAATTAATGAATATCTGTTAAATTATCATTTATTTCTGTGATCAAAGCTGTATTTTCAGCATGATTACTCCAGTTTTCAGTGTCAAATGATCCTTCAGAAATCATAATAATAAGCTGATTTGCTGTTCAAGAAACATTACTTATTAATAATATTTATGGACACCAAATTAAATGTTTAATATAAGATTTTAAACAGGATGCATTAAATTAATTAAAAGTGATAAGTTAAAAGGTAAATACATTAATAGTGTAACAAAAGATTTATATTTCAAATAAATGCTGTTAAGTTGATCTTTCTATTAATCAAAGGATACTGACATTTCTTTTCATTTTCAGCACTCATAATAATAAGAACTATTATTAATAACTGAACACCAATAATAACTGATAAATTGATCATCAAATCAGCATATTATTATGATTTCTGAAGGACCATGTGACACTGAAGACTGGAGTAATGATGCTGAAAATTCAGCTTTGCATCACAGAAATAAATTATAATTTAACAGAAATTCACACAGAAGGTAGTTATTTTAAATTCTAAAAATATTTCACATTATTATTGATTTTACTGCATTTTTGAACAAATAAAGGCAGCTTTAGTGAGCAAAAGAGATCTGACAATTGCATTTATTTCAATGCCCATATTATTAATTATTAAATAATACATTAGACTTAACAGCCATACCGGGGTGCTTTTCTCGCCCCAATCCCACTTATGTTTCTACAACACCATTTTATTGTATTTTTTTCAGAAGTATATTGATGTAACTGCAAGGAAATATCTTTTAAATATTGTAAGATTTCCACAGACAGAATTTCAAAACAAACACAAGCTTCTTCAAACAACTCAACAGTTTTTATTTAGGAAAATTCAGTCAGCCCGTTTAATTTTCTAAAGGTAACGTTCGTTTAGAACATACACATTTACCAGCACACAGAACTACTGCTCCTGTTTGATTTCCACAAAGCCCTACTCACAAACGTTATGTTAAGACAACCTGCACGTTAAACAAAAAACACTTCTGATTATTTCTACACAGTTACCGCTTTACATACATATATGCTTTCCATGAGGTGCGACTGAGGCGGGACGGGGGTCGTGGGATGAGGTCACTAGTGTCCAGTCTTTTCCGTCGGAGCTGAGGAAGGTTTGTGTGTGACATTGAGGTCATGTGACGTGCCGAGTCCGTTTAAAACCAGTGTTGAGACTTCAAGAACAATAATTTAGCAGAAATCCATAGAGGCGCCCAGCGTTAGCAGACTGGGGTTACAAATAAAGAGGAGAAAGGAGTAAGTCATTAGTGGTGTTTATCAGGCAGACGTGGATGTCCAGAAAGAGGTCACCTGGGGGTCAACGCGAGACCGCTTCCTGTCGCAAATGTCTGTTACGCAGGAGTTCTCACTCGCTTTTGGTTAAAAAGTCGCGTTCAGATGATGAGACGCTATGTCTTCCCTCTCCGATCCAGTCTGCCGCACGGAACTGTGGGTAAACTCCTCCCAACACACACCTGTCAGCTGAGGACAAGAAAACAGGAAGCGATTACTGCAGATCACTGCAAACTAAAAGAAATATTATGTTTTGGATTTTTGTACCATTAAAATTTGTGGCATTTCGTTGCCAATTCTTATTAACGTAATGGTAAAAAAATATCATAATGTGTCTGACTGTTTTTTTTTTTTTTAATTATTAATAAATTAAAGTCAGTACAAAAAACACAATTATAATGTAAAAACATATGTTAATATTTAATAACATGCACATATTCATTAATAAAAACTTGATTTTTGTTGGTTATTGTCATACCATTCTCTGTTTATATTATTATTATTGTTATTTATTATTTTATTATTAATACATACATACATACACACATATATACATATACACACACATATATATATATATATATATATATATATATATATATATATATATATATATATATATATACAATGCATGCTGAATTATTATTTATTACATTTTTATTATAGTCATGTTATCAGCTAAAGACAAAAAAAGAAGGAAAACCATTTTTTCCCCAATGACTATACAATAATAATAAATATTATTATTATTGTTGTTGTTACAAATAGTTAATTTTAATTAATTTCAATTAACACATAAATAGAATAATATCATTAATATTTTAAAAAATTATATATATTTAAAAATTTATATAATTTCAATAAAATCAATAAAAAAGTTTCTGGTCAGTAAAATGTTTTATTTTTAATAAAAGTATAAATTTCTTCAGCAAGGAGGCATTAAATAGGCTCTTTTGAACTTTCTATTTGTCAAATAATACACAGAAATGTTTCTTGAGCAGCAAATCAGTAATGATGCTGAAAATTCAGCTTTGCATCATGAAATAAATTACATTTTAACATGCATTCAAGTAGAAAACAGTTAAATTGTAATAATATTTGACATTATTACAGTTTTTACTGTGTTTTTGATCAAATGAATGCAGGCTTGTTGAGCAGAAGAGACTTTAAAAAACATAAAAGCATGAACGGGGGTGTATATAAATCCCACCATATACATGAAAGATTAAAAAAAAAAAAAAGTTTTATAAAACATTTTTTAATAAAAAAAAATAGTGATGCTTGCTTTAGCAAACAACATTAATAAATACATAAATATAATCTCTCAGAAGTTCTGTCCTTGCAATCAGCATTTCTCATCAGTTGTGTAATTTCTACTGATGACTTGCGGTTTATTTAGTGTTGTGCAGTTTCACACAGTCCTTCTGTGTGTTGTGTCCTGACATGAGGTGTGTTCTGGCACCTGGATCAGGACACGACGCAGCGGCAGCTCATGCAGTCCTGTCCGCTCTCGTCCGGCGGGTTCAGCTTCCTCATCTTGTGCTGACGGATCTCTCGCACCAGCGTGTAAAACGCATCCTCCACACCCTGCACACACACCACACAACCAATGCGCATGCTATCAACAGATCCGAGAAACTTCTCACATCTCACAGATGTGTAACAGGTCTATGAACAGCACTGGAGATGACAACACACGAAAGTGACAGACATACTAGAGTAATGTGTGGTAAATTACTTGGTGTCTTTTTCTCACAGTTCTCATCAGATGAGGAAAACACAAAGTGGCAGTGAGTCATTTCCTGCAGTGTTATACAATACAGCCTGTGTGTGTGTGTGTGTGTGTGTAGGTGGCCGTGAGGAGAATTACAGTCAATCCAAAGAATCTTTCAGAAACATTAAACTTATAAAACCCCTGAGACTAACTCTAGACTCAGAAAGCCAATATCTAGATCCATCATAAATGTTGTCCTTGATAAGCTACAAACTGTAAAATCTTCAAGAAACAACCAGCACTTATGCATAGTACTTCATTACACATTACTTCATTTTTAAATATGAGACTTTACATTTAGACAAAATGACACAATTAAATGCACAACTTGTCTCCTTCACAAAAATATTGTTTTGCAATGCGTGTTATATCTAGTTTGAGGCAGGATTATTATAGTTAACTAGAACTATATCAAATAAATAAATAAAAATGTGCATAATTTTTCCATAAAATAACCCTTACCTAAAATAAAATGTAAAAAAAAGAAAGAAAATTAATTAACATTTTATGTCAGCTAACTGCCAAAGCAACATTTCTCATTTTTATTCCATTAAAACTTAAATAATAATAATAATTAAAACTATATAGATTTCACTAAAAACTAAAATAACTTAACTAAAATTAGACTGAAAAAAAAGAAAATGCAAAAAATTTTAAATAATTCAAAATATTAAAAAAATAGTACCTTAATAGTACCTCAATGTTCCTAAAACGTTAGTTTTATTTTTCAGAATCATTGATTAGATTTTATATATGTATAAAAAAATAAAAAATATACTACTATTGCAATAGCACTGTGCTGTAGTGGTGAAGCCCTTTCGAAATGCTGCTTCATGACGCTTCGAAACCTTTGCGAATCATTTGTTTTGATTCAGTGATTCACAGCGTGTTTGAAACCGACACCTGATTTCAGTAACATTTCAAAACGCTTCAAAGTGTCAGTGGTTCGGCGCGAGGATCTCTGTGAACCCAGTGTCTGTGGTATTTACCTGATCTCCGATCAAATTTATACATGTGTAGACACTTTTAATGAGACATTTATGAAATATATTAAAACGAAGAGAAGTTAACAGACTCTTATTGGCCTGTTTAGACAAAATCTCCATAAAAAAGCCCTGCAAACTAATAACACATTATACAGACACTTCGTAGTTAATGATATTAGATGATTTGTTTGTAAACATTGTTTTTACACCAGCATGTGGTGTTTAGAGCGAAAACATAAATCATTTTGTAAGGCAACTGGTTCAACTGATTTAAAGTTTTAAAAAGTTTTGTTTCTTCTATCAATACTGTGCTGTAAAATAAAATAAAAATAGTGTTTATTATTATTATTATTATTATTATTAATTTCAGTGCATTTATCACACGAAGCTGTGGTAGGAATTCAGAAGGCTTGGAATATTTGCATCGATAGTATTAGTATTTTTTTTTCTGCACAAAACAAAACCAAAAAGCAATAAATAAATAAATTAATTAAAATAATTAAAAACACGAAACAAAGCAAAAAACTAAACACAAAAGCAAAAAAGCACACAAAACAAAGCAATAAATAAATAAATAAATGACTAAATAAATAAATAACTAAAATAATAATAAAAAACACAAAACAAGGCAAAAAAACTAACACACAAAGCCAAAAAAGCACACAAAACACATAAATAAATAAAATGAAATAAATGACTAAATAAATAAATAATTAAAAATAATAATAAAAAAACACAAAGGCAAAGCAAAAAAACAAAACAAACAAAAACACAAAACTAAAAAACACAAAACACAGCTAAAAGAAAAGAAAGGAAGGCAAAGCAAAACATAAAATACTAAAGAAATACTGTATTGTATGTGGGTCAGTTATTTTGTATACATTTTATTCAGATGAGTATACTTTAAGAAATTTTGATGTTGGACACTGACTAGTTTTGCTCTAATAAATAAGTAAATAAATAAAATGACAAATGACTAAATAAATAAATACATAACTCTATCTTTAAAAGCCTGACTGAAATCCTCCCACTGACTGACCTGTCGTGTTTTGGCGGAGGTCTCGATGAAGGGGATCCCGTAGCTGCGGGCGAGCTCCTGCGCTTGCCGTGTGTCCACCGTCCGGGTCGGGAGGTCACACTTGTTACCCACCAGCACCATGGGCACATCATCCGAGTCCTTCACCCGCTTGATCTGTTCCCTGAGCACCAACACAAGACAAGGTCAAACACAACCAGACATTGGATCACAAGCAAAATGTGGACAAACACTGCTAATCTTGAGTTGAACAATTCATTTTTTTAGTTTTCAGCATCATTACTCTTCAGTCTTCAGTAGCTGTGTACTGCCAAAAATCCGGCAATACGATACGTATATTATATATTAGGACCTGCTTCACACGGGACGCGGCGGGACCGAGGCAGCGCCCTCGCCACAGTCCCACAGGGGACGTTACCACAAAAGCCCAAATGACGGCATACTTCAGCTTTGTACACCGAATCAGGAACAATCAGGGAAAATTCTTTCATCCTCCATTACTAGTAGCAAATAGTGATATTAATTTTATTTTTTCAAATATTGATATTTCGTTTTTGAGAATCGATACAGTATCGCCAAACAAAAGATCGCGATAGTCACGTGTATCGATATTTTCTTACACCTGTAGCATTTGGATCAATCAGACACACAAATGTTTGTTACATTTAACAAATAATATCTAACGCCTCATCATCTAACCAAAGGGTCAATGGACCATTCCCCCAAAAGAAAGCTATCACCTCAAAATGGACAGAACAGGCCTCTGGTTCCCTAGCAACCAAAGGCCATACAAATAACACTAGGTTTACGACGCCCAAAAATGTGTCCAAGCAACTCTTCACTCAAGTCTCTCAGAAACAGACTCTTCCCTAATTAATTCATAAAAAAACCTTTCTTATCCTGAACCCCCCCAATCTAATTTCATATGCACGACACTATTCTAGAGACAAAGAGTTGTAAAACTTCCCTCCATTGGCTCATTCACATCCTGAGGGTGTGACATCATCCCCCTATATAGATCAGTGATCACCAGATCAGGGCGGTTCTTCTAGATTCAGGAATTCGAGAAGATGTTGAGCTAAGAGCTCTCAAAACCACACTAAGCTTGTGCCAGGCTTCGGCCTTGACTATTCATTCATCAAGATCATCTGATTCAAACTGGTCTCATCAACTCACTTCAGCAGAGACCAACTGGAGCCCCAAAGTGCATCAGGACTCTTTTTCAAACAGGCGAGACTTGCAAGTATCAATCTCTTATTAACCGATACATTAAGTATCATATGCACCTTTTACAAAGGTGTGTTTGAACTAAGAAACTGATGTTTCCTTAAGGCTGTAGATCTGCTGAATATCAAGATAGCTTCATGTCTTTTTCTTCTCTTTACTGCTTAAGCTTGAGCCCTTTTTCCTATGCCAACTGTATGCATGTGTGTGTGTGTATGTTAGACTAGTTTAAGTGTTTATGTAGTTAATAAAGCCTTATTTGTATCACACTTGAAGTTGTTCATTGTTTGCTCATAACTGAAGTCCCTAATCATGCAGATTTTTGCTACATGCTCTGAGTAGAATTGTAGAGTAAGAAAGTTATTTTCCTTTACCAGGAAATTAATGTTCTTAGAATTGACAGACAGATGACAGTGAGAGGTCAAGTAAAAACTTACAGTGGATCTAAATATGTATAATTACTCATAAACAGTTATGATTGATTATTCATATTTCCACTTTGAGCTGATTCATTACACACCCCTAATCTTCAGTGTCACGTGATCCTTCAGAAATCATTCTAATATGATTATTTTGTGTTTAATTTGTGCCTTAATTATTCCAAACGTTTGACTGATAGTGTATATGATGCAAACTGATTATCGTACTCAAGTGCCACCTACGGCTGATATTAAACAGTGCATTACTGTTCCCATCTTGTACTGTACTTCATGTACTAAAAATCCATTACCCACAAACAACAAATGGATTGATATAATCCAGTTATTTTTTTCCCCTTTTCACCTTTCATGTCTCTCTCTCTCTCTCTCTCCTTTAGTCTAAATGAGTGCTCGATTTCATCCTCCATCTCTCTTTCTGCTGTCCTTTCAGGCACAACTACTGAATATTTTGTGACAGATGCTCAGTCATAATGCAATTTAAGGATCCGACGGGTGTAATCCAAGTTGTGTTTCTGTTGTTTCATCAAACGTGCTGATAAATAACACTAAGAGCCAATAGTGGGCATCGGAATCAATGCTAACGTGATTTCGGCTCACGCTAGATGCCTCTTTCTGTGATTTACAGTTGAACAGGACGCCTTCAGCTCTTGGCCTGAATAACACTAAAACATGTCTAAAACATGTATGGTTTAAATGTGACTTCTGTGATCTGTGCTTCAAACATCGACAATGGACCTTTGTTTGCACACAAAAATTTCACTGAAACTTTATTAATGTGACTGCGCTTTTAAACCGCATTAACACAGACATCTGACCTCCCAACTGACACAATCAACATTCAAAAAGGTTAGCCAATCATAACAGAAGTTATTTACATACAGAAGACTTAAAGGAAACGTTCAACATATAGTTGAAGGAATGTGAGGGCTATTGAAGAGTTATTTTGAGGGCTAGACAGCTGATTTTCAAACACACACACACCTGTACTGATGAATGTCCTCAAAGGACTTGGTGTTATTGATGGCGAAGACACAGAGGAAGCCCTCTCCTGTCCTCATGTACTGGTCCCTCATGGCGCTGTACTCCTCCTGACCTGCAGTGTCCAAGATGTCCAGGAGACACGTCTCTCCGTCAATCACCACCTGCTTCCTGTAGGAGTCCTGCAGAGAGACACCCAGCCCAATCAACACCAAACTCACGTTTGCTTCCATCAGTAAGACCGTTTCTTGTTTATTTCTTACCTAACAGCCAACAATCATAAGTTATTTCACACACATGGACATGATATGATGTCTTTAAAATTACTTTTCTTATAATGTGCCGAATAAAGGACTTTGGGGACAAAAAACGAGAGGGATCAAAGCAGCAAACGGGCAGTAGAGAAGGTTGAGTTGTGTCCTGACACATAAACAAGCATCTCTGTGCTCGTGTGTGTTAGCGCACAGCGACCCGGCCATAAAAAGATCATTGTTTGCCCAGAGATGGGTGTGGCGGGAAAAGAGGACAGAGAGAGCGTGAGGGACGTGTGGAAGCGCACACACACATCCCTCACATTGAGAGCAAACGCAGGTCAAGGGGAAACTCGTGCAGTTTATTTGACTCTGTGTGCTAAGAAACACACAGACTGAATGAATGAATGGTATTTGATTCATTGCCCAGTGATGATGTGAGATATAGTGAAAAGAGGGAACACTGGTCAATATAATAAAACAATGTACAGTACAAGAAAACTAAGGATGTACCAGAATCAAATCAAGCACAAGGTTCCATTAGTTAACTTACATTAGGGTTATAAAAAGGTGGAACATTTCCGGTAAATTTCCGAAAACATTCCAGAAATTTTGGAAACTTTCCAGGTTATTGGTTTTTTTTTTTTTTTTTTGGAATATTCCAGGAATTTTTGTAAAGTTTCCAGAAATTTTCCAGTCGACCCCTTTGCAACCTTAACTAACATATAGGAATAGTTCACCCAAAAATGAAAATTTGCTGAAAATGTACTCACCCTCAGGCCATCATTTGGAGAAATTTAGCATCACTGGCTCACCAGTGGATCCTCTGCAGTGAATGGGTGCCGTCAGAATGAGAGTCCAAACAGCTGATAAAAAAAAAAAGTAATCCACACCACTCCAGTCCATCAGTTAATGGCTTGTGAAGCAAAAAGCCTCCATCAATCCATCATTAAGGCGTTTTAACTTTGTTAAACTTTGCTTCCGGCCAAAATATGAGTCCACAATCCATTTATAACACTTCATCCAGTGAAAAAGACCATCCACTGTTGTCCCCTCACATCAAAATCCATTGATATAGTTTTGCAGAATTGTTTTGAATTGTCCGTTTTCAGATCAAGCACCAAACGGTGCTTGATCTGTGCAGATTTCTCTCCTGATTCAGGCCAGGTGAATTTTTTAATGGAGTAAGCAATATTATGAAGAGAGGACTCATGTTTTAGTGGGAAAAAATGGTTTGACGTTAAAAACGCTCTGATGGATTGCAGGTTTTCTCTTCATTAGACATTAACTGATGGACTGGACTGGAGTCGATTACTTGTGGATTATTGTGATGTTTTTATCAGCTGTTTGGACTCTCATTCTGACGGTACCCATTCACTGCAGAGGATCCACTAGTGAACAACTGATGCAATGCTACATTTCTCCAAATCTGATAAAGAAACAAACTCATCTACATCTTGGATGGCCTCGGGGGGTGGGGGGCTACATTTTCAGCAAATTTGAATGTTTTTCGGTGAACCATTCCTTTAATTATAGGCAATGATTACCTAAATGAGAAACACAATGTAGGCTACATTTCACTGCTTTCATTAAATGAAGAAAGTTTGTTCATTGGCATTGTGAAAGTTATCAGTATTATACTGACCTCTGAAATCTCTGTAACTCTGTACAATAAGTTTCCATTAGTTACTGCATTAACTAACAATAAACAATAACATTTTTACAGTATTTATTAATCTTTGTTAATCTTACAAGCCGATACAAATACAACTGTTCATGGTTAGTTAATATTACCTCAGTTCAATTAAATAATATAAATAGATATTTGATGAATTTTGACAAAGTTACAATTCTAATGAAGATGAATAAATGCTTCAGAAGTAGTTCGTTCATGCTAACTACTGCAAAAAAAGTAATGTTAAAGGAACACTCAACCGTTTTTTGAAATAGGGCTTATTCACATTATTTCCTACATTTAGATAGGTGGGCAAATGCATTTTTGCGTCAGTGCATGCATTGTTTAAGTTTGACTGGGTCGGCGTTAGCTTAGCTTAGCACAATGAATGGAATCCTTTGTTGCCAGCTAGCATGGCCTGAGTAAAAGTGATCAAAAAAATGTAAAAAACCCACCTAATTACTTCTTGTGGCCTGCGTATTCACAACGAGTACAAATAGCGATCCAGATTAACACTAGGCGATTTCCTAGGCAGATATTGACTTGGGACTATATTATGGGGAAGCACAGGCGAAGCACTGCTGCTTAGGCGAAGCACTGCTACTTCGGTGCAGAGATATCACGCAACACATGAAATCCCACGACTTCCGTCAACATACCGGCGTGAATAGTAGCTGCCTGGCTATTTTCCTTACAGTACACGAATGGCGATGAACATGGCTGATTTTGAGAGAGACGAAGAGGGTGACTTCTCAGACAGTCAAGAACCAGAACCATACCTATTTGAACCAGAGTTTACAGAAGATGAGCTGCGTGCTTTGGAAATAGAACGACAGGAGGAGGAGGTTGCGATCGCTCGTGATGAGAGCCAACATGAACTGGTGGTGTGAATGTGGGGGAATATGCCAATCTATGCCGACGGAAATAGAGTGTCTATGCTGTAGAGAGTGGGACATGTTTTTGCCATTGATGACCAGGCTCAACACGTCAGATCAAGATGAGTGTGCCCGAAGTTGTGTCACATCTACAGAGGATTTCACGGCGCTGATCCATTCTGCAGTACTCGATTATTTTTCCGGTGTGACAAAGTGAACTGGAAAAAACGCCCCACGCCGAATGGACCAAATGGACAGCTGTCCACAGAGTAAGTGATTATTTTAATCATGACGCATGTATAGATCGACCCATATTATAGCTGTATTCACATAGAGTTGATGTTTTCACAGGCAATATAGGTTATATAGGAAGAGAAATAAAAGACAACTTACATGTGCACTTTGTTCTTCCTGTGTTGTCAAAGTAGTCTTCTGGTGCAAAATGTTCTTCGCAAACACGATACTGCTTTATTTTGTTGAGAGGCGTTGAACTACAGATCTCCAGAGCTGCTAGCCATTTATTTCTCAGTTCCACATTAGGTGGAATTCTGTGAAACATTACATTCGTGTATGTCCTTTGCTTGTTCTCACAACCTTTTGCTATGCAGGTAATAACCATGTTTGCTGTAACTTCTCAAAATAAATCATCCAAAAGCGAAGACACTCGGTGCAGGTCACGCCGGTATGTTCTTCTTCTTCTGTTTTTTTTGACGCGTTGCACGCCGGTATGTTGACGGAATTCGTGGGATTTCATGTGTTGCGTGATATCTCTGCGCCGAAGTAGCAGTGCTTCGCCTGTGCTTCCCCATAATATAGTCCCAAGTCAATATCTGCCTAGGAAATCGCCTAGTGTTAATCTGGATCGCTATTTGTACTCGTTGTGAATACGCAGGCCACAAGAAGTAATTAGGTGGGTTTTTTTTTATTTTTTTTGATCACTTTTACTCAGGCCATGCTAGCTGGCAACAAAGGATTCCATTCATTGTGCTAAGCTAAGCTAACGCCGACCCAGTCAAACTAAAACAATGCATGCACTGACACAAAAATGCATTTGCCCATCTATCTAAATGTAGGAAATAATGTGAATAAGCCCTATTTCAAAAAACGGTGGAGTGTTCCTTTAATGAATAAAAGCCTATTGTAAAGAGTTACAAACAAAATTCTATTTTGACAAGATATTTCTACAAGAAAGCATGACATATTGTGGATTAGGGGAGTTGCAATATTGAAGATAATTACCATGGGATTTAAAAAGTAAAATACTGATGTCATGCCAGTAAGAAATCTGGTTGACACTCCAACGCAGTAGGTGGCAGCACTGCACATTAACCCCAGCTGCCATCCATCACGAAATGGGAAAAAAAGATGATGACTCAATGTATAGCAATTAATAATCCAATACAATAATTTAGCTAGAATAAAGAAGATATTTCACTGATTATTATACCCATTAACTCACACTGTATGGACAAAATACTCTAACTAGCTGCTACAGCATTGCAGACCTTCCCAATGATATACGACAGACAACTATACTATTTGTATGATGTTACGGTTTCTAATTATCATTAGTATGATCATATTTCATGAATTGTTAAATTACTGTCAGCAAAAGCGGTAAATAGAATTTGGCAAAAAATAATCACTTATTATCTAACAGCTGCAGTTGAAAGGGTAAAAACACAAAGTGCAGTTTTTGATTATGTACTGATATCGACCACAGTGCCCTGATGATATTTTATATATAGCTGATAAACCTTATATATTACTGGCGGAGATCACTCAATGAACACACAAACATTACCTCTATAGTGGGGTCGTATTCATCCACAAAGTGGTTCTGGATGAGTTGTATGGTGAGAGCGCTCTTGCCCACGCCTCCAGCGCCCACCACCACCAGCTTGTATTCAGTCATTCCTTCACTCCTCTTCAACCTCTCTCCACACCTGAGGAGAAACCAGCAGCACCATCAATACAGACAAACCTCCAGCAGTCTAAAGTCTCACTGTCTCACTTCCAAATCTTTGACTATTTGACTAAATATTTTACATTTTAACTAAAGCCTGCAGATTATTACAAGCTGGTTCATTTTGGTGCCTTTTCTGTGGTTATTCATCAATATTAAAGACCAGATACAGCAAGCCGACTTCAAAGAACTAGCAGAGACGAAGTCCGACTGAAGTCACCTACATCTCGGACAAAAAGATATGTTTGAACACAACACAAAGACTACAGCCAACAACGCATGTACATTCTGCACCTGCGTAAGAGGAAATTCCTCTCCATACCAGTAGGTGGCAGCAGTTTGTATGGGTCACTCGTAAAGGACTGTGAATATACAAACGACAAACAACGCAGTGCTGTGTATTTTGATTGCTTTGGCACTCTCACCAAATTTTTTGTCTTGTGTACTGGTTCACCAATGCCAAGTTCACACTGCACGATTTTCAAAGTCGTGGGATCACTGTTGTTTATTTTTCAGTCAGAACTCATTTTGCACAGCAGGATTTTGAGTCGCAGACAGGTCCAGATACTATTAAGCATGCAAAATATTTCATGGGTGTCTGTGATCATCTCAGATCGCGTCTTTGATCCTGTACACTGTGTGATTGTTACCTGCATGAACGAGCATTGATTTGCCAATGATTTTGGCATGGTCTACGTTTTTACAAAACCTGTCGGCGAGTAAAAATCGGGGCTAAAATCGTACAGTGTGAAATCATTACAAGCTTACCAGCCAATCTAGGATGTTTCCTAAAACCATTGTTAGCCAACTAGCGCAAGTTCCCTCATTGGAAACAAAGCTAAATGATTTGATGTTTTACGAAACCATAGTTGCAACGAACATTTGCAAACAGTATCGCAATCTTTTGTGGTCAGAACACCAGTTCGGCATGGTGTGTCACAGTCTTAAGGAGTGCATTAAGGTACGTTTACAAGACAATCATGTACTAAATATGAAAAACTCTTTTACGTATAAAAAGTTTTACGTATAGACAACAATGTTGTCAAAATGATCCCTGTTCACATTTTTCCAAATTGAAAATGACTAAAAACGTTTTATGCTGTTTTAGGCAAACCAGGCCAGTAGTTGGCGATGTCACTATGTACAGAAATATTAACATCTGCGCACATGTGCATTCCTATAGACTGATCACATATTACACATGCGCATGACATCAGCGTTTTCACAAATCAATGATTTTGTAGCTTACATGGAGACGATAATGATATACTTTACAAAAGCTTGTACTTTGAAATCCGTTTTAAAATGTTTGCTTTTCAGGCCACTCAAACCTTATGGAAATTAGGGCTTGGTGATAACACGTTTACAATAATTAATCACAATATATTTTAAATGTTCAATACAATGTCTACACGCCAAAAGCAGTACAAAACAGAATCCCATTAGAAGGCTTTTCCATGGATTTACTGTAGGAACGCTAACAGCACCATGCTATTGTGGCAGAAATGTCAGATTTAAATACGGAATTTTATTTTATTATTAATGTAGACATGTATTAAATGTATTAAAGGAGTAAGTTAAATAAAATTAAAATAATGCATTTAGCAGACGCTTTTATCCAAAGCGACTTACAGTGCATTCAGGCTATCAATTTTTACCTATCATGTGTTCCCGGGGAATCGAACCCCCAACCTTGCGCTTCATAACGCAATGCTCTACCACTTGAACTACAGGAACACTAAAGATAAAAACTAAAGAGTAAAGATTGTTATCTAGCTATAGCATTTGTGCATATGTATTTATACCCCACAGTTACATTTTACCATAGTATTGCAGTGATATTTGTGGTTTTACCTTTAGTTATCATGATCTAATTGTTTGATACTATAGATGACCAACAGTTAATTTTAATAATGTACTAACTCAAACAGTCAGAATATTTTCATATTACCCGATAAACATGAGGTTGTTATGATTTTTACTTTCACATGATTTCTATCCATATCATCCTGCCCTAATTAACAATGATATACACTTTTACTATAATAAACCCAGATAGCACGTACATCTCCAAGATGTTAAAGATCGCTTCATCTGAAAAGCAGCTGCGGTGTACAAACATCTGATAGACGTCTTTTATGATCAGTTTTACATACATTCTAAATCATAAACATCTTTAAGACATCTTCTAAACATCTGATAGAAAAAGTCCTATAGAAGTATTGCAGATGAGCGAACACAAAAAAATATGTCTTGTAGATGTAATGCAGATGCCAAATAGACGTCTCTGTGATTGTGCGTGTGCTGTCAGGAAAACTATGGTTAATTTTTCGTAGGAATACGCTGATTTTGTATAAAAGAATGGCCAAAAGACATAAAAATTATTCAGTTTTTTTTGTTGAAAACGGTGTCGTGTAAAAAGCAAGACCAAGAGTCTTGGAGAATTTCTCCTAAAGAAATCTGGAATGCTCTTTCATGTTTCACTGTTTAGTATTCAGTGACCAAACTCGCACAGAACTGCAAGGAAGATAAACTATGAAATATGAAAAGCATTCTGGCACTTGAAATAAGACCCAAGCTTGCAGTGCACTGAGCTTTAATCTGATAAATGATCATTTGGTGAGTTTCGGTTCAAGTTTCAACATGGTCTAAAACAACATTAACTCTAAATGTGATCCAGCAAGCGTCCCTCATTGGTTTTATTGTTATAGGCTGGTAGGTTTCGGGTGGTTGATGTTGTTTTGTGTGGTGTCCTGTGATTTCATCACAACTGGATTTCCAAAGAAGAATCAGCTCCTGAGAAATGCAAATCAGTGTCTACTATTTCGTAATGTGACTTGTTTTAGTTAGTTATTTCTGCCCCACATGACATGCGAGAGTTAAGTCAAAAATCAAGCATTCATTCCCACAACTTTTCCATTCATACCCTTATTCTAGTAAAATTTTAGCCCTAATTTTACTAAACAAGGAGACCAAATTAGTACAATGTTGCCACGATTTAACTAAAATGTTATAAAACACGGCCACAAATTACATTTGTTGAAAAATGAAACTCTTAACACACATTGCAAACTCTTAAAGGGACAGTTCACTCAATTACTTCACCCCATAGACTGTATAAAAACATGGACGTAGTGTCCGTGACGTCACCCGTAGACTTCTGAAGTATGTTTTTGAAGCCTAAAGTGTGCAGAGCGGGCCGTCGCCATCTTGGCAGCATGTCACCGTGCGACTCTGCCGGACAAATCAAAAATGGGCAAAAAGGCGGGAGCTAGTTGCTGAAGCCACACCCACCTAGCACGACGGCAGTGTCAGCAGCGGCAATCCACCTGTCACTCAAGTGGCCACGCCCTTAATTATGCAGAACTTTAAGTCTTAATATAATTTAAACGGATGAGTTATAAAAAAATTCACCCCCTCACAGTTGTCATGAAGGGCAAAATTAGCTATTTAGACCAAAATCATTTTTTGCACCAGGTTGTAAACATGTTTTTTACTGCTGTAAAGTTGGGTATTTTAACATGGGGAGTCTATGGAACTGACTCCCTTTTGCAGCCAGCCTCAAGCGGCCAGTCGATGAATTGCAGTTTTAGTCACTTCCTTATTGGCCTCACGAGAGAAAGCGGGAGGTTGGCGCTCGCTTCACCCCCATGTCATTCTAAACCGTTATGACTTTTCCTTCTGTGAAAGTCAGTGGAGTAGAAGAAAAACAATTCTTAAAATATAGTAGTTTTTGTTCCACAGAAGAAATAAAGCGATTCAGGGAAATTAATAAATGATGACTTCATGAAAGTTATTCATAAATATCCTCATACTTATTGAGTGGGGGTCGTGGCATTCTGCAAATTTAATTAAGCTAAAAAATAAAAAGATCAAACTATTTTCAATTCTGTTTTTCAAGGTTGTTATTATATAGTATAACAAATATCGTTAATCATTCAATTTTTTTGTAGAGTCTAAAAACTTTGTACATGTGTTTTAATTTTTTTTTGTTTTTCTTTATTGTGGACACACTTATTCGTCGTTGACCCTGCCTCAAATCACATAACACACTACAAGGTGCACTTTAACACACAACAGTGGTGAGCATCTAAAACAGCACCAGACAGACTATATTAGGCCCAGGGAGTGGAGTTTTATTATTAGATATCTATTTTTTCTTCATTGGACTGTAAGCACAGCTCAGGATCGGCAGAGGTGCGTCTGCAGCATTAATGGTTCATGAAAACACTACATTTCTTGGTACTATTGAGACTGAGACTTATGTCCAGTACAGTGTATCTGTGAGTACTGGATGATTAATGAGTAACTCTACAAACACACACACACACACACACACACACATGATTGAGCTATTAAAGGCAAAGGGCAGGGAGTTCATTCATTATGTATGACTGCCTTTAATCCTTGAAAGCCAAACAAAGCACTGGGGAAAATCCAACAGAAGAAATTAAGATTTAAGTAGTAATACATATAATATAAAATAATAATAATAATATAAAAAAATGGTTTTAAGTATGTGAGACAACATTCACATTAAACGTACCTTTCATAATGAGACATATTTCTGCGTGAAACAGAATATTCACCTGGAAATAATGTTGGGTGGGGCCAGGGTTATTTGAAATAAACTAAAACTAAAACCTAAAAAAAAAAAAAAAGAAATTATATAATAATACATTTATTTCAACTAATTTCCAAGTCCTTTTTCATCTTAATTTACTTTAAGTACTAAAATAAAACAGAAAAAAATAAATGTTTAAAGACAACAAAAAATAATAATAAAAATAAAAAATACTACTACTACTAATAATAATTACTAAAACGAACATGAAAGGCAGACAATCTTAAGATATTTAAATTAAATAAATTAAAAGTTGATTCAAATAATTTTTTTTATACTAAAATAACACTTGATCATGGGACTTCAGGAAAGCTTAATTTGAGTGAATTGCGCAAAGTATAATAGATATATATAAATATGTTTTGTTATAGCCTCATGCATTTGGTTACATCACAAGAAAAGGTGTTTCACTGTTACCTTTACATTACATTTGATTACATTTCAATGAAAGACTACAAAAAATAATATTTCAATTAAAATAGCATGCACTAATAAACTGTAATTAATAAAGTAAATATGTCATAATTTGTGTTTAAAAAAATACGATTTACCATCTAGTTAAATAAGAGTACAATGAAAGTCCAATAGTCATTCTCAAAAAAGCATATTATGTCTGCTGATGTTCAGAAGTAGTTTTGTAAAACCTGTGGTGAGTGACAGCATCACTTTCAGTTTCAGTTTAACATGGATGAACAATGTTTGGTCAAATTTAGGCCATGATTTGAATAAGCCTTCCAACTAAACTGGGGCACAGAGAGGGGAGGATGAAAGAGTAACACACACACACACAAAGAGGGCAATGAAAGTTTGATTAGGACCTTCTGTCAGAGCGACATGTTTTTTGGGATGAACATTGGATCAGTAGAGACAAGACTGCAGGTCCCATCGGGGAATCTCCATCCCACGCTCTCCAAGACTCACAATCAGAGCCAAAGCACCGGGGGCTTTCACAGGGTCCCAATGAAGTCCCGTAGTCCTGTACAGTTTCTAAACCTGACACAAGTGTTTTTTTCAGAGTATTTTAGACCCAAGGATGAATGTTCATCCATTTCTACTCACCCTCGAAGCATCCTATATGTGTGTGACTTTCTTCTTTCAAAATAATCCAATCTAAATTATTTAAAAAATTGTGCTTGCTCCTCCAAACCTTTCAAAGGGGTTAAGCGGGTGTTTGTTATAACCTTTAACAATTAGTGGTCAACCAATATACGAATATTTGGCATTTTTCACTCAGTTCTCACATCCTCCCTCTTGTTCACTGTCGTCATTAACAGTTCTGTCTAATACAGATAGAAGTCGGTCTAAAAATCAGACAGAACGGTTAAACAAAGGTATTACATGTATACAAATAAGTAATATAACAATTGCTTTTATATTATTAGTAATAGAAAAGCAGACATGTCTCGTTTGTTGTCAGCATTTAGCAAATACACATTTACATAATTTGAAAAATTATTATAAAACGATTCAGTTCGATTTGGTGAACTGGTTCAAAAAGAACCGGTTACAGCGAATGATTCGTTCGCGAACCGGATATGACAAACTGCTTTTTTTTTAACTCTCTCACAACAGACCCGGAAGAGAAGACAATGCTGAATAAAGTCGTAGTTTTTGCTATTTTTGGAACAAAATGTATTTTCGATGCTTCAAAATATTCTAACTGACCCTCTGATGTCACATGGACTACTTTGATGATGTTTTTCTTACCTTTCTGGACATGGACAGTATACCGTACACACAGCTTCAATGGAGGGACTGAGAGCTCTCAGACTAAATCTAAAATATCTTAAACTGTGTTCAGAAGATAAACGGAGGTCTTAAAGGTTTGGAACGACATGAGGGTGAGTTATTAATGACATAATTTTGATTATTGGGTGAACCCTTAAATAGAATTAAAAAGGATGAGTTATAAAAAAATTCACCCCCCTCACAGTTGTCATTAAGGTCAAAATTAGCTATTTAGACAAAAATCATTTTTTGCACCAGGCTGTAAACATGTTTTTTTCAGCAGTAAAGTTGTGCATTTTAACATGGAGAGTCTATGGAACTGACTCCCTTTTGCAGCCAGCCTCAAGCGGCCAGTCGATGAATTGTGGTTTTAGTCACTTCCGTGTTGGTTTCACGAGAGAGGTGAGAAGGGTGTCGCTTTCCATTAATGAACATTTAATTTCGCAAACTTAGTCAAATCTTGTTGAGATCTTGTGAGATCATTTATATCCTGCATGACTGCTATATATTTATATATATATGATTCCCAATGCACAAAAAACTTCCCAAATTACTTAGTGCTATGTTGGTTATAGTGTTGACTTTTTTATGAAATACTTATTTATTTGTGAAAAAAACATTGTCATCTAAAGCATGTTTATTTTACAAATTATTTAAAATTCCTTAAATATTGATTGAAATAAGTAAATTGATATCAGCCACCCTGCTTTCCAAGATATCGGCATCAGCTGTGAAAAAACCCAATATCGGTCCACCACTAGTAACATATATCTTGTCACAATATATTGAAGCAAAAAAAATGCAACAATATGTATCATGTATGGTTCAAACAAAAAGCAAGTTTAGACAGATTTAATATAATATCAGATAAGGCAATGGTGCATTAAATTTGATAAGCCCAGAAGATCACACATTAAATTAATTACTAAAAATAATTTTTAAGAAAATTTTTAATGAAATGCAATATTTAAAAAAAACAAATAACTATATGTAGTCAGAGACAGAGTGCAAGCATACATGTATAACACAATTCTGTATTTCTAGAAGTATGAATATTTCTATTCAGATATCATGAGGGTATCGTATCTTGAGATCAGCATTGTGTACTGAACCACACTGTGTATTCTTACATCCCTAATTTATTTTATTTCTGCTTTATTTCAGTAAATAAATTAGGGCTGAAATGATTCATCGAGTTACTCGATTACAAAAATTCCTCAAGGCAAAAACTCGAAGCCTCGTTAAATTCCTATGACGCACACCATAGCACGTGATACATTTTGAATTTAGTTGCCGTGATGGCGGAGACTAAAGATGTCCATAAACGGCAGAGAATGTCTCAAGTTTGGGATCATTACATTCTTAAAAAAGACGAGAACAAGGTGCAATGTGTCTACTGCAAAGTAGACCTGGCATTCCACAGCAGTACGACTTCAATGATTCAGTATCTGAACCGAAAACATCCAGTCCATGCTGTTTCAACGTAGCCTAAGCCTATACATTGATGTTCGCTGATTTTAATCCCATACTGTATTTGTAGCGATGTCGTGATGCAGTCTGACTAGATATGTTTAGCTTCGATGTTTTTAAGTAGTAAACATATTCACGTTCAATTGCAAGAGAATATAGCCTAAAATAGGCTTCGTTTTGGAGCCAAATGTTGGAGTTGGAATCAATACCTCTGTGTTTTTTTTTGTTTGTTTTTTTTAGAAATAAGAAACCAAATGCTTGATCTTTTCACAACCACATCATTTTCGTTATTCATTATTTGTTTTGGTTGTTTAAATACACAGCAAAAAAATGTAGCCGATTAATCGATTACAAAAAGAATCGATAGCTGCAGCCTTTGAATAAATGGTCTTAACTGGTTTAACCTGGCAGGTTTAGTGAAAAAATGGGTGGAAATCCTCTTTTAATGGAAGTCTAAGCAATTTTCCCCTTGTTTTGTAATCTGGCAGGTGAATATGGTAAGTTTGATTGCTTAGGAAAGCAGCAACATTCCTCTCGTCAGCAAGTGGCGTGATTTATCATTGAAAAACTACAGGCAAGGCTGAAAGCAAGAACTAGACATCAGCTCTGGGATCTGCCAAGGCTTTAGAGCCGCATACATACACCCTGTCACCATGAGCGGCCAATATGAAACCCTATAGTCTCTCTGGAAGCCCAGGATAAACGTACTGACACTATCAGCTCTGCGCTTTACTGACATGCATCCAATACCTACACTGTAAAAAAAAAAACGTAGATTCTACGGTAAAACGCTGGCAGCTGGGGTTGCCAGAATTCCACCGTAAAGTTACGGGTAAAACATTTTTTTCTTTTACGGTTGGCAGCCATTGTCATTGTTGTTTCTACGGTTAAATCTGGTGCTTGAGTCAATGATTTACTGTAAAATAAAAAGTATTAACTTTAGGAAAAAATATTTTTATAAACAACGGTTTTATACCTTAAAAAATACAGTTACATTGTTGTAGGTTTAACGGTTTTACTTTATATTTACAGTTTAATACCATAATTTAACTGATATAATATTAATATACGAACTTATTGAAGCACTGAAATCTGTTTTGTACCTTTGTATTACACTGGTAACCACCAAAAGCAGGTGGTGATGAGAGAGTCATGTGGTGAAACAAAGCCCATCACAAGCATCTTTTAAATAATAAGATACATAGAAGGTGCACGGTGTCATTCACACAAGCACTAAACACCATCATGGTGAGACTCATTAAACTGAAATATGCAATAAACATTAATTTAACAACATTTTATGTAACATACAAACCTAATAAACATAACAGATGAGAAAAAATTAAGAAGAAACATAGTTATTTCAAAGAAAAAACATCAAATTCAAACAAAATTTGAAATGCAACGCAGAGAATTCTGGGAACGTAAGTTTACGGTTTTTCCCTGTAAAGTTTACAGGAAATTACCGTTAACCAGTAAACAGGTTTGTACTGTAGCATTTTCACAGTTTTTTACCGTTAAAATCACAGTCATTTTTACAGTGTAGGATTTGAAACGAAAATGATTTGCCTAATTGTGATCCCGACAATTAGAGTCATTAAAAATCTTACATTTATAAACATTATGTTAGGGCACAAGAAAATGGTCTCAACAGAATCTGAAGTATCAATTTTCCCTAAGCCTCAACCCTACAACAGGACTAGGACTAAGTGATTTCCAGTTCGGCTCGGACAGTAAAAGGAATCTCACAAGGGAGACGAAGGAATCGAACACTGAGGAACCATAACAGATCCAGACTGAGCAAGCGACTGACATCATAGCCCAAAATAACCAGCACTGGCTAGATCATTACATCTGTCTAGCCTAAATGTGCTGCCCTGCACTGCAAACTCTTTAAGACGATGTTTGTCTGAATGCATGGGAAATACATTACTGTACACAGTAGGGCTGCACAATTCTGAAAAAAAAAATCACAGTTGTCAATTATTCCTTCGAAATTGTAATTGCGATTATTAATTACGATTATCACAATTTATATTGGATGATGTTTATACCATTGTTTGAAGCAACTGCACGCCATATTTTTATATGAAAATAAACAAGCTGAAAACACTAACACTGAAAAACTTGTATGGCTTTGGAACTTTGAACAATTACATAGTTGTGGCACCTGTGATTGTAATCGCGATTAGAAATTTGATTAACTGTGCAGTCCCACTTGCACCGTAATAATTAATTAATACAACAATATATCTCAAATAAATATAATAATAATAATTTTAAAAAGCATAAACTGGTTTTCCGGTTTTATAGTTTTTTCAACATTATTCATTTACGATTCTAGTATGTAATAATGTTTTAGCATTTATTTTTTATTTAAGTTTTAGTAATTTTACTAGGTGATTGTCATGTTTATTATTTTTCCATCTATTTATTTATTTTTTGTTTGCTTTAGTTTAATTTAGAACCCAAACACTAATTGTTTTTAGTTAGTTTCCAAAGCAACATTTCACATTTTCATTTAAGATTTTTAAAAGCATTTCCATCTAATATTAGTTATTAGTTATTATATTCAACCTTGATGATGCATTGCTTGCTGACGTATTATAAGACATATATAATCAGGTCATCACAAAATGTCCTGACTGTCAACATATTTAAATAATTTATGAAAACAATAAACCTGAAAAATAGCCATTGAAATAAAGTGCTTGATTTGTAATTTAAGACTGTCATGGTTTCAATTTTTTTTGGGGGGGGGAGGGGGGGGGGGGGCAAATACTTGAAGAACAAATATTTCTTCCTTTTATTCTTGCCAATTTTAAGGAATAACCAATAAAATGGCTCAAGTGAAAGGAGTCTCTTCAAATAAAGATTGTGTTGATTGCATTACTCCAGTAGGTGGCAAAAAGGACTGTTTTTTTTCATTTAATCAATTACTCAAGAAGACTCGAGATTCATTTAAAAAACTGTGAATCATCCATTAATTAAACAGGAATTTATGAATGACACTGAATTAATTTTAAGCGTGTTTGAATTAATGATTCAAATGAGTATTTTTTTTTTTTTATAGACTGGAACATGTTATTCTGTGTAGTTGTCTGATTTATGGAATCGTGATCTCTATTTTAACCAAAACAAAAACGATTTTAAAACAAATAGATTCTCAGTTAATTCTGAATTAGGAGCCGTTCACATATCGCGTCTAAAAATGCTTTCTCCTTCTTACAAGTGCTTGAGCTCCAAGGCGTCTGTCGTTGCTATGCAACCATGAACTGCGCTCTCCACAATGACGAAGAAGTATCAGCTATGATCAGCTGTTCAGCTGAGCTTTCGATGTTGTCATGGAAAGGTTAGTTGTTTTTATCACGTGACCTGCGTTCGCTTGCGGCATTCTGAAAAGTTGAGATGTTTTTTATCTCACCACGCTACAGCATAAGCGCGGACGGACAAACATCCGCGTCGCAACCGCGTCGCTTCTTTTAAGAGCACGCGTCCATACCACAGACAGGTGGTCGCTGAATAAAACTCCTACAAATACCACGGAATCACGGAACAATGTCGGCAACTCGGCATTATTTAATCCTATGACCAGTGTTCGTAACAGCTGCTATTACTTAGCTATTTGCAGCTCCCTAAATACAATGGCAAGCTGTTTTATAGATGAGGCATTCGCGTTTTCCATTTTGACCCACAGACTTTCTTAGCTATAGTTGCACGCACATATAGAGCAACGTGTTTCCACTTTCAAAGTGTATGGCAATATTTCAGCTAAGTCAAACAGTTAAACGATGCTTTGAAAGTTTAAAACGTACCAGAGCAGGCTTCCAGCACTCAGCTAGTGGGGGAGGGGCAGTGTGAACTGCAGCGTCTCCAGCAACACAGAGCTGCCTGTATCGGCGAACGCAGCAGCCAGTGATGCCGATACACGTAAAATCCTCAAAAATCGGCCCGATATATCGGTTGATCCCTACTCCTCTATGCCCCACCTTCTAAAACGTGTAGATTTTTACAAGGCTCATTGTTCTGAAAAGCGAGGTGTGCTCTGATTGGCCAGTTATCCAGTGCGTTGTGATTGGCTGAATGCCTCAAGCATGTGATGGAAATGTTACACCCTTTAAAACTTAAAAATTCCAACCTCAATACTGACAAGACAAAAACGATATAACCCATTATAAACAAGGCATCTGTAGCATCCAGTGGGGACATAATTACTGATTGTAATGACTTGTACTTTGTTTTTATGCATTGCATCGCAACACGTAAACATAAAACCATGTCTGCATTTGTGATCTGAGAAACAAAAAACAACAAGTGCTACTCTACACTACTCGAAACTCCAGTTGAATCGTCATTGGCAAATTTTTTAAATATAAAAACGTACTTACAGGCTGTGAGTCAAAAGTGCCAGACTGTCCTTGCAAAGTCGGAATTGCCCAACTTTATAGAAACAGACACCGGCATTGTAGGCTACTCTCACAGGAAACAGTTCTTGCCCTCTGTAAAATGGGCTGCACACATCTCAATATTCGGGTTGAATACAACGGTGTTGTAAATACAACTTAACCAGTGATTTCTTGTTGTGTCCTCTTTTGGAAGGCCAAACAATGTAGCTTAGCTTTCGCAAACAAACACAGCTTCTCCACAACATGGCGGCGGATGCGAGAATAACAGTTACACCTTCATTCTTTGCGTGAACATTTGGGCGGTGTTATGCAAATCTTCCCACACAGTGACGTGTTGGGGGGGGGCATGTTTAAATGAGGCGTTTTAGGGGAGCGTGGATGAGACTTAACTCTTATAAAGAATATCTCTTTGGATTTAAGACTTTAGTCTTTGCAACTTTACAGATCTTCTTCATGCACCAAGAGCTTGTAACACAAAAAAATGTAAACCGCATCATATGACCCCCTTAATGAGTTGGTCATTAAGGGGTCATATCATGCCACTGTGAATAGATAAGAATCCTAAAGTTGCAAACACTAAAGTCTCAAACCCAAAGAGATATTCTTTATAAAAGTTTTGACTCGTCACACCCCCTAAAGCGGCTCGTTTAAACACGCCCCACATATCTACATCACTGTATGGGAAGATTTGCATAACACTGCCCAAATGTTCACGCAAAGAAAGAAGGCGTAACTTTGATTCTCACTACAGTATTGTTGCTGCAGTCGCTGTTTCGTTATGAAATCGAAACTACTTTGTTTGGCTAGTTATAACTAGAAATCAGTGGTTAAATTGTATTTACAACACTGTTCCAGAACAGTTCATAATGTTAATTTACATATTTAAAGGATTTGCCACTGATGATTCAAACGCAAATTTTGAGCAGTGTAGAGTAGAGCTTGTTGTTTGTCGTTTCTCCAATCACAAATGCAGACATGGTTTTATGTTTACGTGGCTTGATTTCATTATAATCAATAATTATGTCCCCACTGGATGCAACAAATGCCTCATTTGTAATGGGTTTTATTGGTTTTATCTTGTCATGCTGGTGTTCTGACTGGGACACAGCTTCACCGTATGGTGAGGGGCGTAACATTTCCGTCACACGCTTGAGGCATTCGGCCAATCACAACGCAGTGGATAGCTGGCCAATCAGAGCACACCTCGCTTTTCAGATCGATGAGCTTTGTAAAAATGTATGTGTTTCAGAAAGGAGGGGCATAGAGTAGAAACAATAATGTACAGTATGTGGAAAATGTTTTTTGAACCTTTAACTGCATAAACACATTATATTACACCCAATACACCAAATAATGTTATTTTTAGCTACATCACACGACCCCTTTAATTGATAAAACCTAGTCTCTAATGTGACAGCACCTACTCACATCTTCTTAAACAGTCTTTAAGACTTCAGGAGAACATCTGGTTCCTTTCACTTTATAAACAGTGAAAATCCACAAAACACGCTGTAACAATCAACAACAGGTGCAGTAAAATATCAAACTTTTTTACTTAAGCGACCTTAACTTTATTGACCTGCGTTAAATCAGACAATTTAACTTCCGCAATGCTCTTTATCGAATCCTACTATGTTGAGGAATCTTAATATTCATAAGCGGAGCCTTTGCCATTGGCGCGTTATCAAGCGACGTCAGCGGATACTAATTAGTATTCAGCAAACGGTCCTTCGCAATTGGACCCTTACGACGCAAACTTGGGAAGGACTACTTAATATGCATGAGCTCGTCTTCGTCATAGTAGAATTTTCAATGGTTCGTCCGGTACTACGGGGCGTCACCCGAGTCTATACAGAGAGGCTCGTAACGGTCACATGGATGTCACTAAAACCTAACAAATAAGACAGCAGACAACATGTTTACATTTAGTGTTAGACGTGAAATCTTTTCCGTCAACAAAAAGAAGCAACGGTCAGTCTGATCGATTGCTGAGTCTGGTTCAATGTAAACTGATTCAGTGTTTACATGCTTAAACAGGTTTGGGTAACTACAATATAAACTAATTAAATAAATACTATATGATTTCTATTTTTTTTTTTTCAATTTTCATCAAATAGTTTAAAATAAAACGCTGATTATTAAAATTACTGGACAGTACTGGAATCCATAAGGACCATCGATGACTGATCGTTCACACAAATGTAAACATTATCCATGCATTTATAAAAACGCACCCATAATCACCATAAATATCGTCCAACTGTGTGTGTAAATTAATATAAATATGTGTTTTAGGTGAGCAATATTTCAACTATGAGTCGCTCCTCTTGGTCTCCTTACGATATTACATTGCAATCAAATGATTTATGCTTTAATAACAAAAAAATGATCACTTCACCTCTGATTCCCCGGATACAGTCACTCTTCAGGAGATTTCGATTCTTTCGAGATTTCCCTGAATTGCATTAGATGTAGCAGACAGTCCAGGGTGAACAATGTGCTCCGCTGTAGTGTGTGTATATGTGTGTGTGTGTGTGCGCGCGCAGTACAGCCTACGCCCAGCCCCACATCACACACAGCCACGCCCCTTCACCCAAATCACCAATCCTACTGCGGCAGAAGCTCAGCTTATAAATATTAAGTAGATCCTGGTGACGTTGCTCGGTATCTTTCGCCGATTCCAAAAAAAAAGGCTCATTTCATTTAGCGCCTGAGAGGCTGATCGACTGAGAACACAGCCAATCACAAGGCTTCGTCCCGCCTACTAAAACACAACAACCTTTCGGATTGGACAATCAAGACCGTCAGAACACGGATCCTTATCCTTGCAGCCTTGCACACAGCAATTCAAATAACTGGACAATTTTTTGTTACGTAAAAAAAATATTTATTTTTGGAGAGCAAACCTCATTATGGAGTTTATGACTAAACTGGGTCTCAAATGTATTATTATATATTTTTTTTACTGTTTTCTGAGTCCCTATGCCCTATTTTTTAAATAAATAAATAAATATCTAAATAAAAAAGTAGAATTATTTAAAATGTTGCTTCTAAACACATGGTACTGCTATCCATTAACATTTTGGTACTTGTATTATTGTTACTGGTAAATTTATATATTAGTTTTTTTTTCTTTAAAACATATTTTTAATTTATGTTTTAGGTTACATATTTATGCTGGCCCCTTTCAATACAATTTTGTTTGTTTGTTTCAATTTAATGTTTTATTTGAGTAATTTTTAATTTTAGCCTAAACCAATGGTACTCAAGTCCAGAGGCCAAGGGGGGCACATTTAAACCACATAAAATATGAAGGGCCACAAATTACAATTTGCTTCATAAGACTTTATTTAAGACAATATGTGCAGTTTTATTGATTTAAAGATTTTAAATTAATATTTTAAAGGTTTATTTGTGTGCTACAAGCCATCTCTGGTGTTTTCATAATAATACATTATATCTATAATCCAATGCTAATCGAGGTTTACTCCATGAGCTCTTGGACGTGATTACAGGTTCAGTCAATGTGTGGGAGCACTTTTTGCTTGCTTTAATCCATGCACAGTTTGTTTCTCATGCTATTAAGAGTGTTCAGGAGTATCAACTGCATTTAAATGACAAACACAATCACACTGCCTAATATTTGCGATATACTTTTGAGCATTTTATTATAATAAAAATAGCCTACATTAACTTTCAGCATGACGCTGGCCACAAAATTAATGCAGACAGGCCTGTTGAGTCCCCTAACCCTAGCACTTCAAAAAACAAACCATCAAAAATACATTTATTTAGTTAGTACATTCAGATGAGTTTTTAAAACATCCAAGTAATCAAGTCTTAATGATATGATCACATCATTATCACATCATTATAGTAAGAATTTTAGTAAGTCTCCTGAGCAGGCTTTTTTTCTTTCTGCAGATGTTGCTTATGTGCTCTGTTTAGGGAGAGACTGTTACATGGTGTTTCCACAGTGCACTATTTAGGGTGCCACAACAATACATAAAGAACACTTGTGTAAAAAAATAAATAAATAATAATTTATTCTTTACGTTTTTCGCTTGTTTACGTCCTAATGTAACCGTGAATGTAACATTAATCTACTATAGACATGTTTATGATTTTATACAACGTCACTTATTGTAATGGACTACAAATCCCACGTGGCCCCGTATTTAGTATCCAGGAAGTAGATTCCGTTGCTATGCAAACTTTCCCGCTTGATGACCGATGAGGCAAGAGATAAATGCTACACTGAATATCCCGTTATTTGGCTTCGAAAGGTAATAAATTAACTTAACTGTACGAAGATATAATGTAAATATGTAGTATATCATTTGAACAGCTTACTTAGGCTACTTAATTAATTTAATTTGCCGTTTACTCCAAAACGGTTAACCTTTATTCCAGATATTTTCATCGAAGTTCGCAGATGTCTCGTGAGTCCTCGCTGAAGAAGAGAGCGGGCTCAGCTGAGTTCAGTGGATCTGCTTTATTAAACCCCAAACCTGCTGCTGAAGAGCTGCTGCTCGACCAGAGTCTGTCTCCGGAGAAACTGGTACGATATGGAGGATTTATTGGGTCAAATTATAAACTAAAAGTCTAAAACTAAAAGCCTTAAACCAAATCTAAAAATCTAAATTTGAAACTTAAAGTCCAAATCGAAAATTAATTTGGTATTTAGGATAGGGCATTTTGTATTTAGGATTGGGCATTTGGTATGTAGAATAGGGCATTTTTTATTTAGGATTGGGCATTTGGTCATTTAGCCATTTAGGATTTAGGATTGGGCATTTGGGGATTTAGGATTGGGAATTTGGGTATTTAGGATTGGGCATTTAATCATTAAGCCATTTAGGATTGAGGATTGGGGATTTAGGATTGGGCATTTGAGGATTGAGGATTGAGGAGTGTATGCAAATTAGGAGGCATGGCCCAAATACTGGAGGCTGGGTTTGAAATGGCTGGTGCGCAGAGGCACCTTATGGACAGCAGAGGGAGCTCCCAGTGCTAAGGAGCACACTGTAATGAAAGTAATGTAATTGTAATGTAATTCTGTTTTTGTAATGAAACAGAGTGAGTGAGCGGCTTGAGCGAGGACTGTGTGATAACTTCAACTTAATGACAGCTTTGTAACATTTGTGGCCTCAAACACAAAGTCACCAGTGAAAGGAGGGCTATCGGTCTGACGACGAGAAAGCAGCAGAAAGTGCAGCAGGCAAGATGCTAACATTAGCTACTAGTTATATAAGCTGATATTGCTATCATGCAGACCGATAGCCCTCCTTTCACTGGTGACTTTGTGTTTGAGGCCACAAATGTTTCAAAGCTGTCATTAAGTTGAAGTTATCACACAGTCCTCGCTCAAGCCGCTCACTCGCTCTGTTTCATTACAAAAACAGAATTACATTACAATTACATTACTTTCATTACAGTGTGCTCCTTAGCACTGGGAGCTCCCTCTGCTGTCCATAAGGTGCCTCTGCGCACCAGCCATTTCAAACCCAGCCTCCAGTATTTGGGCAATGCCTCCTAATTTGCATACACTCCTCAGTCCTCAATCCTCAAATGCCCAATCCCCAATCCTAAATGGCTTAATGATTAAATTCCCAATCCTAAATGCCCAATCCTAAATCCTAAATGGCTAAATGACCAAATGCCCAATCCTAAATATCAAATAAATTTTCGACTTGGACTTTAAGTTTCAAATTTAGATTTTTAGATTTGGTTTAAGGCTTTTAGTTTTAGACTTTTAGTTTATAATCTGACTCAATAAATCCTCCATAGTACGAGACCCGAACACATCCACATCTTCACACACATCTCAGATAAACAGTGTTTCTCTTTCTGCAGAAAATCATCTCTGGAACAGAGGATCTACACGAGGTGACGTCACTGGAGATGTGTGTGGACACCCGAGAGGAGACTCTGGACAACTTCGGTCCGATTTAATACAGTTACTCTTTATTCACTTCTTATTCATTTAATTTGAGAGAACCGAATGTTTGCGTGTCATTAAACTGTAACTTTCAGATTGTGAGGAACAGGGAAGTGGTTTGAAGTGGTTTGGATTATGACTAAGAGAGTAAATAAGAATAAACACATCTCCATCAGAAAGATGATGAATCTGAGTGTTTTCTGTCTCGTCTCACAGGAATCTACTTGCCCAAACTCACACAGCTGAAGATGAACAACAGTCTGCTCTCATCTGTGCGGTACGAGCTTCTTTACCTTTATTACATCCATAAAGAGATAATAGTTCACCTGAAAATAAACAGGTGTGATCATTCACTCGCTCCAAACCCTCTTCTGTGGACCACGACAGAAGATATTTAGTGTAATATTAATGCTGCTCTTTTCTGTTCAGTGATAGTGGATGGGGACTTATATCTCATGATTTAAAAAAACATAATTGTTGTCAATCCAAACTCATAAAGTCAAATTACACAGGTGCCAGCATGAAGAGCTTGTGTTGCAGGCCTCAAGAACAAACAGAATCGATGAAAGAACACATTTGACAGAAGATGCTTTGAATCTAATAACAGACAGATCTCCGTGTGTCCTCAGGGATCTGGGAACCAGTCTCTCTCTCCTGCAGGTCTTATGTGTGGCTCGATGTGGTCTGACCGACCTGGAGGGCATCTCTGCTCTTTCCTCCTTAAAGGTGTCCAACAACATTTCGACTGAACCGATCAAACTCTGGTGTTTTCCTGATGTCAAAGTGTTTTCAAATCAAACAGATTTCTCTATTACTCATCATGAACTACAGTGTGTCAGTATTTTAAAGTCACTAAATAAAGCGAATGAGTTTTCTTCTTCAGGAGCTGTATGCGGCGTTCAACAGCATCTCAGACCTGAGTCCAGTCAGTTTGCTGGAGGATCTGGAGCTGCTGGATCTGGAGGAGAACGAGGTTGAAGATCCGGCTCAGTTGTGGTATTTGGGCCGCTGTGTGAAGCTCAGGACTCTTTCACTGGAAGGAAACCCTGTGTGCACCCGCCCCGCTCCAGGAGCCTCTGAGGTGCATGAAGGATCAACATCTTTCTTCTGTTTTTCTTCTTTAATGATGAATTTGGTTTGCAACATACAGTCATACTCAGATGGATTCCTCACGTGTGGTTTGTGCTGAAGGACTCGGGCTCCAGCTTCAGGGCTGCGGTGCGAGAGCTGATCCCGCAGCTGATCTTCCTCGATGATGTTCCTGTTGAAGAGGACACAGCTCCACGCTGCAGAGCTTCACTGCAGGACTGGACTCTTCTCAGAGAATCCATCAGAGACGCTTCGCTCACAGATGCAGACAGACAGCAGCGTCTGGAGACGGACTCAGCAGCACTCGAGGTGTTTCAGAAGCAGAGACCTGCTTCAGCCCGGCCTGGAGATCTGAGGGTCTCCTCCACGAGTCTCTCCAGACCTCTCACTTCCTGCAGCGGATCAAGACCAGCATCGACCCGCTCCGACATCGCCGTCCTGAACCACGAGGCCAGTGATCTGACGAACGGTAAACTCCTGCCCTCTGCTGATCGAGACTCACTTCTGACACTTCCACACAAATGAAGCCAAAATCAATCACTTAGTGGGATTTAAAGATGAAGAAGTAAAGAAAGCCATTAATATTAGTATGATTCGACAGTTCAACTGTAAAAGTAAAATAATTTTTTGTATGTTTTATTAAATACAAATTTTTACAATGAAATGATAGATTAGTAAGAGACGTTTTATTATATATATATATATATATATATATATACATACAGTACAGACCAAAAGTTTGGAAACATTACTGTGACGAGTGTGGCGGGGCCGAGGGACATGGGAGCGAGGCCGGTGGAGTGATTGGAGATGAGCTACACCTGTTCGTCCCACCGGTCTCGAGGCCCACGGAGGAGATGGAAGGATATAAAACTGGAGCGACGACAGTGAAGGACGAGAGAGGACCAGGCCTGGGATTTTAGTTGTGTTTTGGTTTTTATTTGAGCGCACCAGTCGTCCGTGAGGGGCTGGTGCGCGGTTTTGTGTTTATTTTTGTAATTAAAGTTTCATGTTGATTGTCCGCCGGTTCCCGCCTCCTTCTTCCGAATATGAAGGTTTAATTCATTACAATTACTATTTTTAATGTTTTTGAAAGAAGTTTCTTCTGCTCATCAAGCCTGCATTTATTTGATCAAAAATACAGACAAAAACAGTAATATTGTGAAATATTATTACAACTTAAATTAATAGTTTTCTACTTGAATATACTTTAAAAAAATAATTTATTCCTGTGATGCAAAGCTGAATTTTCAGCATCATTCCTCCAGCCTTCAGTGTCACATGTAACATCAGTCTATCACATGATCATTTAGAAATCATTCTAATATTCTGATTTATTATGAGTGTTGGAAACAGTTCTGCTGTCTAATATATTTGATGAATAAAAGGTTAAAAAGAACTGCATTTATTCAAAAAAAAAAAAAAACTTTTAATAATATATTTTCTTTACTATCACTTTTTATCAATTTAACACATCCTTGCTGAATAAAAGTATTGATTTTATTTAAAAAGAAGAAAGAAAAAATTACTGACCCCAAATTACTGACCAGTAGTGTATATTGTTATTACAAATATTTATATTTTAAAAACATAGCTTCATTTTTTTTTTTTTTTTACTTTTTATTCATCAAAGTATCCTAAAAAAGTATCACATGTTCTGAAGAAATATTAAGCAGCAGAACTGTTTCCAACTTTGATAATGAATCGTCATATTAGAATGATTTCTAAAGGATCATGTGATAATGATCCTAAAAATTCAGCTTTGCATCGCAGAAATAAATGATAATTTAAAGTATAATAAATTTAAAAATAATTATTTTAAGTTGTAATAATATATCACAATATTACAGTTTTTTCGGTATTTTTGATCAAATAAATGCAGGCTTGATGAGCAGAAGAAACTTCTTTCAAAAACATTAAAAATAGTAATGTTTCCAAACTTTTGGTCTGTACTGTATATATAATTACTACTAATAATAATACTTTTATAATATTATAATCATAATATTAATTGTTTTTTTTTTTTCATATTTTTATTTAGTAACAATAAATTAATATTTATTGTTATTATTAATGAATTGATCATATTTTCATAGTAATAGTTCTTTTTGTATGTTTTAATAATAAAAATAATATTTTAATGTTTTATTCAATAATAATAATACAATTAATCATATTAAAAATAATAATTATTATTAAATGAATAGTATTGCACTTCTTTTTTGTTCAGTGTTTTTAGTAGTAATAATACTAATATTACTATTAATAAGATATCAATATTTACTTTTGTCATTATTAATACAGTTATTATTATATTATTATAGTCATACTGATATAGAATAAACAATTATTAGTAATATTTCTTATTTGTTTTTTTTTTCTTAATATATCATCATCATCATTATTATCATTGATATTGTTATTATTATTATATTTTAAATGAGTAATCATGACAGTTATCATTATAAGTTGTAACACCTCCTTTTCTTTTAAAGATGTTACACTGAGGGGGTTCAACAGAAATTCGAATAGTACTGAAAATTAACCACTTCATTAGACAAATATTCTTTCTTTTCCTTTTTCTTTATTCCCACCAGTGTATATATTTAATTACCACCAAAATAAACAATAGAGCAGTCTTTGTCTCTGTTGTTATGCATTATCAAATATAAAGAAAACTTTCCAGTCCAGTCTTTCGGTGAGATGAGATGATGATGATGAATCAACAAGGTTATTTGAGTGCGACGCAATGTTATAATCCCTAATCCAGGGAATGAAGTGTCAGTGTAGAGTCAATGTGTGCAGGTGAAGGCCACACGTCATAGCCTCGCTACTCTATGGATGGTAATTCACAACTTCAAAACTATGCTTACACAAAACACAGTAAAGCAAATGCCAAGAGCAGGAAGGACCAATGGTAGTCAACTGAAATATAAGATTCTGCAAAGAAAGTCCTTTGTTTGAGCATAAACTCTAAAAGTTCTCAAATAATGACTTCCAACAAGTAAGCAGGTAGCAGCAGTTCCACCATGAGGTTTCCCTCTACCAAACGAACTCACTTGCTCTCTGACTACCAGGCTGATATCCTGTAACAATTACTCACTAGTGCCCTCAAGCGGCTCCTAGTGGTATTACAGCTTGTCAAATCTTAAGGCAATATACAAGGAAAATACAATATAAAACCCAAGTAAAACTTAGCCTGTTACAAAGTAATAATACATAAATATATATTACTACTACTACTAGTTTAGTATAATTTATTATAATAAATTTTTAAATAGCAGTAATTTAGTATTTCATTTAGTGTAATTTTCATCAGAAGAATCTAATTAGATTGTTAAGCCCTATTGGCTGACATAAACTGTTATAGCCGTGATGTTTATGCTTCAGTAACTACAGTATTAAGAGTCATATCAGATATTTAGTGGTTTGTTCATGTGCTCAGGTGTCGGTCGAGTTCTCTGTGGGAATCCACTACAAGCTGCTCGAGCTCGGAGACAGAAAATAAAGGTGAATCTAATCAAACTGATCCGAATCACCAATATCACTTTATTATATTATATATCACCCCATGAAAACTAAATCTTTCCATCTGTCCAGCTCCAAAACTCTGTGTCTCAAACTCGTCCCAGCACACGGAGCAGCTTCACTCCTGAACACACGCTTGAGCTTGAAGAGAGCAGAAGCCGCGATCACAGAGATGTTTTTACTCAACTCAGAAGCTGGAGGATTGAGCACAACAAGTACTGAACCCCCTCTCAAATATCACACACACACACACACACTTACACAAACAAACACCGATGCTCACACACACACACACACACACACACACACACACTCTCAAACGCTCACATACACACACTCAGACACACACACACTCAGACACTCACACACACACACACACTCAGACACTCACATACACACACTCACACACACACACACACACACTCAAACACACACACACACACACACACTCTCAAACGCTCACATACACACACTCAGACACACACACACTCAGACACTCACACACACACACACACACACACACACACTCAGACACTCACATACACACACTCACACACACACACTCAAACACACACACACACACACTTCCGGTTAAAACATGCTTTTCTTCTCCCAGACGTCTGCTGGTTATTGAGGAGCAGCAGCCGCAGGTGATGAAGATCCACCACAGCGATGATGATGAAGATGATGATGAAGGCAGTCACAGCCATAGTTTCAGCAGCGATGACATCACTAGAGACACGAGCTCTCCTGATTGGTCCGTTCAGTGTCCCTCAGCAGGTGCGTCAGGTTATTCCTCTCATCTATAAATGATGCTCATGAGTGTCTTCATGATTTAATCTTGTGCTTCTCTCTATCTGAATCTCTATCAGAGACGCTGAGACTCAGCTCTTCATCAGGCTGTTCGATGTCTCCCTCTCCTCCACCCAGAGCAGCAGCAGCGCCCCCTGCTGGCCGGAGGATCACACAGATCCGCTCGCGGAGACTCAGAGCTCATAATGCAGAGCTCAGTAAAGCCAGAGCATCAGAGGAGACTCATGGGACTGAGAGCATCATGACTGTAAGATCTCAGACTGCGTGTCCTCAAATCATCCACAAACCTCACAGACCCTCCAGCAGTCCTCTTAGAGCACAATTGCTAACAGGTGCGTCCTGTCCTTCCTGTCAAAGCTGATTTTGGTTGAATTATTGCTTGAACACATTTCTGACTTCAGAATATTCTCCTAATTCAGGTCAGAAGCTACTGAGGATCCTCAACACTCAGACACCCAACATAAACCAGTAATAGTCTCTGAAAAACTGACGCACAGACATCCAGCTGCACTGCAGAGACTTCTGAAGTGATGCATTGTGGGTCAGATTAGATCATACATCTTCACTGCAGGTCCACACACTTTCAGAAACACTTTAAAGTTGTCACTGAATCACTGTTTGGGCGCTGTTTGTCTCTTCTTTATTTTAGAAGTAGTTCAGGTTTGATTGACAGGAGAGTCTCAGCACAGATATCATGTGATCACTGACACAGACTGATGATAATGTCAGGTGACTGTAAACTCTGTTCTCCTGCGGTGGATCTCCAGCAGCACAGCTTCATCTGTGACGGATCGCTAGCATGTCTGCTCTCGCAGGTTCAGTGTTTGCAGACGCAGGTGCAGAACTGTTATTCCACGCGTCTCTGAAAGATCTTCCACAGACTCTGAGTCTTTTAACCTTTTCGGGAAGAATTTTGTAACAAGATTTTTTGTTCACATCCAGATATATGATGTTAATAAAGGCAAATGGAGAATGAAAGAAAATTGTTATTTATCCTAACATGTGGTTTTAACAGAGGTGGGTAGAGTACCCAAAAACTGTACTCAAGTAAAAGTAAAAGTACTTCTAGAAATATTTACTCAAGTAAAAGTAAAAGTACTAGTCTTGAATAGTTACTGGAGTAAGAGTATAAGAGTATCTGATAAAAAATCTACTCAAGTAGTTAGTTACTAGTTACTTTGGGTCATATATACTGAGCCTATTTTTATTTAGATATATAGATAAAATGTATGTAATGTATGTGTGTGTGTATAAATGTATATATTTCATCAGCCTTTACTCCAATTTATGTAATTTATTATAAAACCCTGTCTGTTTACTTAAGTAACAGATATAGGTGTCATGCCATAACATATTTTTAATACGACTGACTTTATATTAAATGTGAATTTAACATTGAAAGTTAATGTGATATAAATATTGCAACTAATCTTTCATTGTTCAGAAAGAGAGCAAATAACATTTACATTATTAAAGATCATTTTCACTCACAGTCTAGATTTCAATCACTTTCAGAAACTCCCATTAAAATCACTGAGCACCTCTGATTGGCCAATGCTTTAATAAGCTCAAAAGAATCATGTGTGATTTGTTATAATGCGCAGTGCTGTAAAAACACATCTATCTCTTGACTCCCCTCTGTTATAAGCCACACACGTACAACTTAATGTCACAGTGGTATCGTGTACTGTAATCGAATGTAGCCCAAATTATTACCTGTTGAACAGTAGACAGCACACCCGGTGTTCATCTAATACGGATCTCCATCGCAAGCAATGACCTTTGCAGATTTGCTTTCAATTCAGTGCAGTTCCAGCCACATTTTCAACGCTGCTGATGTTAAACGTTACAACTCCGAGTGAACCACTTCAGACGCTCAGCGCGTGCGGCAGGGAACTGAACGACTCATTCAAACTGATTCATGAACCAATTCACTCGTTTGCCAATTGGTTTGATCAAGCCTTTGAACAGAATTGACTCAAAAGAATGAATCATTCGCGAATGGGCATCGCTCATTACCCAGAGAAAAGTAGACGGCGCGTTTGGAATAAACTGAAGCATTTATAACATTTATTGCATTAAGATAAAGTCAGGGGCGCAACTATCCAGTGTTAGAGGGGTATGCAGCAAAACATTTTGCCCCACCCCCACTTCTAAATAAATAATTGCGCCGGACATCATCATGTATGGGCTTTTAAATAATAAATGTTTATTTTAAAGTATATCAGACAGCCACTGTAAGCCTACCATAATTATATGGTATATATGTACACACACACACACACACACATTCATACACACACACACACACACACACATATATATATATATATATATATATATATATATTATTATTATTATTATTATTATTATTATTGGGGTAGCACAGTTCAAATTTTCACAGTTCGGTTTGTTGCACGGTTCAAGGGTCACATTTCGGTACAGTTCGGTATGTGCTATGTTTATGGAGAAACTATAATTTAAAAAAAATCTAACTACGAGCAACAGCAAAAATAAATACAAAAGTTCTTTACTTTTGTATTTATTTTCGCTGTTGCTCGTATTTAGATTTTTTTAAAATAGTATTCTAGTAGGTCTAGTATTAGTTTTTAGGTACATAAATTTAATAAAGTAATGAAATGTAAAACAGCATCGCATATTTGACTATAAATTAAAGATTGTTCTTTATTAAAGTTACAAAAGCTTTATTTATTTTTTATATATATTTTTAGATATTCTTTTTATTAAACATTTTAATTATTACAAACAAAAATGTATTAAAACAAAAACACAGCACAGGAAATAATTAACATATTCATGAACATGTGGACAATTTACATACAGCATTTCATCATATGATTGTACCTAAATTTTATCCAGTTTTTGTTTATGACCGTTTAATCTTTAGACACTTAAAAATATTCTCCCATTTTTTAAACAGAAGCGATTTACCATTGCGATAATACCTCAATCTTTCTAGAGTTACAACTTCAGATATCATAGATTTCCACATTTGAGTAGAGGGGGCATCAGTAACAACCCATTTGACCATTATAGCGAGCCAACATTAGGAGAAACTGAACAATCTGTTACAAAAGCTTTTTAATCAAGAGCAATGAGTGATTTCTTTGTTGTTGCTGTTCAATTAATATAAAGAGAATGCACTGATACAGTGGCCTACGTTCAGCTGGCTGTCTGCTATACAGTAGGATACTAACCAAGACGGGCATTGCACAAATCTTCTCACTGCGCGCGCAAGCTCGCGTCCTCTGCCTCTTAAATGTTTAAACTGACAAAGCTTAAATTAGTTTAGTTTAAACACAGATATCAACGTGTGCTGTTTAGGTCTCATCTGTGCGCGCGCGCCATCAGCACCCGGGTGATGACAGAATAAATGACAGCTCATATTCCAGTTTTACATATTCTCCGACCATAGACGTCACATTTTAAATCCTACCTGTTGCCTTTCACCAATCACTTATTTAGCTGCTGTCGCATCCCTTGACATGCCATCTCCTTTTCCCTTTTTCTTTTTCTATTTTTAGCCCCCGAGAGGTTTTTTGTTTTATCCATCTTTTTCGAGTTTCAACGACAACGCACTAACGTTACTGCTGCTTACTCAGCGCTCACGGCGCCCCACCCACTCGCGAGGTTCTATGTCTAAATTCTATGATGGAATATTATGAGGGCACCGGCGCCTGTTAGTCCTCTAAAATCTATATATATTTTTTATATATATAACTTTTAATATACATTTTTATTTTTTATTATTAAAAAAAAAAATTAACCATAGCTTTGGCGCCCCCCATGGTGTGGCGCCCCTATGCACCGCATATGGCGCATACCCACTTTTTGCGCCACTGGATAAAGTAACGAGAGGAGCGTCGCCCACAGTAACGAAGTAAAAGTACAGATTTTTCCCCAAAAATTTACTCAAGTAAGAGTATAAAGTTCCCATCTTTAAATATACTCCGAAAAGTATTAGTTACCCCCAAAAATTACTCAAGTAAATGTAACGAAGTAAATGTAACTCGTTACTACCCACCTCTGGGTTTTAACGATATAGTTAATGTATTTCAAACTTTATTAACAACTAATATTTACAAATTATGTCATTTGAAATGTCATAAAGAAACACTACTGTTTAAATGTTTAGGGCTAGGGACATTTATTAATTGATTGATTTATATTAATTGATCAAAAGTGCATTACATTGATCAAAAGTGACTGTAAAGACATTTCTTAACTTGCAAAGTATTCTTATTTAAAATGAATGCTGTTTTTTAAACTAAGAATAAGGAAAAAGAAAAAAAAATCCACAAAAATATGAAGTTCAACTGTAAAGAAATGAATATATGTATGCAAATATAAAGTACAACATTGATAATAATCAGAAATGTTTTCTTAAGCAGCAGATCAGTACATTAGAATGATTTCTGAAGGAACATGCAACACTGAAGACTGGACTAATGATGGTGAAAATTCAGCTTTGCATCTGAACAGAAAACAGTTCTTTTAAACTATAAGAATTTCACAATACTGTTTGAACTTTGACCTGTAATTTTTAATAAATCCAGCCTTTGTGAGCACAAGAGACTTTAAAAAACATTACAAAAATCGATGTCCAACTTTTCAGCGGAAGTGCAATGTATATTTTATATATATATATATATATATATTGTAGCCTATATATTTATTCAATTTATTTATTTTGCAGTTGTATATGTAATGACACAACAGAAATATACAAACGTGTATGTCTGTAATGAAATTTATAATAAGCTTTGGAAAAGACTTTGATAATCCCCAAATATATATCCAAATTAAAAACCTAATAAAATTAAGCAAATATGTCTAAAAACACTGTTCTAAGTAAGTAGGGAACACACCGTATATTTATAAATAGGGCTGTACAGGCATCTAGTGTTTACACTGTGGTTTTACAGACGATTTTATGTTTTCCACAAGGTGACACTAATCTACCTCAATTCAATGGATTTTTAAGTGCTTATAATTTTTTACTTAAATATTGCATTCATTGAAAAATAGTATAAAATGTGTTTTTATGTTGTTTTTTAACATTTTATATAGAATTACATTATCCATAATTTAGATGTGAATATTGTTTAGTACATGAAATCCCTTCAAAATACCACATATTAAAGAAAAAAGCATTATTGAAATGAAATATGCTAGTACGTTCATTTCATGAAAATTAACAATCTCTGTTAATTTTCTCTGTTTCTCGGATCTCTGTTCAGCACACAAATTATATGAAATAATTGTCCAGAATTAAATAATAATAAAAGTTCTGTATATTTAAGGTAGAAATATGCCTAATGACAGCGACAAATTGTTTGTTATATTGCAGAAATCAAAGTCTGAGCACAAAAAAGAAATGCTATTATCCGCTTGATGATCAATGATGCACACTTGATTCAGAAGACAGAGCAACATCCACACACTGTACTGTACCGCTTTACACTGCGCATCCAGTACCGAAAGAAATGACCGTAAAATGCGTACAAATAAGTGAGAACAGATGCTGAATTCTGATGATGATCTGAACAAATACACTTATATGTTTCAGCACATCTCAAACCGAGATTCAGTGCACTATGCATATGGTTGCTATTACAAGAAGCCACGCTATGGCTGCTGCTCCCTGCTGCCATAAAGCGCTTGAATATTATATTTATTTCGCAAGTTTATGTACTAAAATTTATTTATTTTTATTTTTTGTTTGTTTTGTAATAATTGTAATATTTAAAGCAGAGGTGTTGTTTTAAGACAATTTTCCGCCAATGAGATCAGTGGATGGTCCATTGTTTACGTCATAATGATCGCTGCATTCCATTAGAACGTTCGGCGAGTCCTCTATAAATATGACTGCAGACGAATCAGGCATTTTGTAGCGAGTTGTGGCGAGTGATGTTGAGTATCGTCTTTATAATTTGGACATCAGAAGTTTTATCAATATTTTCAAAACTTGGAGAAAAATCACTGAGATAAATAAACGGGAATGCTACACAGAGGAGGTCTGTGTGGACAGTTTCAGATATGTACATTAGTAATGATCAAAGCAATAACTGATTTCAGCATTTTTACATTTATAATGGAATTGTTGATAATTATACACAGATTATATTCTCCAATATTCTTGATACTTCATGACGCATTATAATCTCTCCATCAACACTATTTTCAGTTGGCTATATTATATTAACAGAACAAATGTTGCGCTGCCAAATACAGATATGACCATTTTATACATTTACTATTAAATACAGTCTCCTTCCACCACATTAGTTATAAAACTGATATGCACATTAGTTGGAAAACTGATAAAAACTGAGCTGATAGATCTCCTCTGGGCATACAGAGGAGCTGGTGGGCAATAATGGTGGTTTCTTCTCCTATATCTGAAGAGCCTGAGTATGGGAACCTCACCTCAGTGCAGTGGCAGGGAACAATGGAGCAGAGGTGGGTAGAGTACCCAAAAACTGTACTCAAGTAAAAGTAAAAGTACTTCTAGAAATATTTACTCAAGTAAAAGTAAAAGTACTAGTCTTGAATAGTTACTGGAGTAAGAGTAAAAGAGTATCGGATAAAAAATCTACTCAAGTAGTTAGTTACTAGTTACTTTGGGTCATATATACTGAGCCTATTTTTATTTAGATATATAGATAAAATGTATGTAATGTATGTGTGTGTGTATAAATGTATATATTTCATCATCCTTTACTCCAATTTATGTAATTTATTATAAAAGCTTGTCTGTTTAATTAAGTAACAGATATAGGTGTCATGCCATAACATATTTTTAATACGACTGACTTTATATTAAATGTGAATTTAACATTGAAAGTTAATGTGATTTAAATATTGCTACTAATCTTTCATTGTTCAGAAAGAGAGCAAATAACATTTACATTATTAAAGATAATTTTCACTGACAGTCTAGATTTCAATCACTCTCAGAAACTCCCATTAAAATCACTGAAACTGTTAACACTGTGAAATCAATATCTTAATTAAAGATTCGCACACACATCTGCACTTTGTTGTTTCTGACGAGAGAATTCGCCAGAAAGAGGTCTCCAGTCAGTGAGCGAGTGAAGGAAGCACCGGCATTTTAGCGATGACTCATCGGAACACCTCTGATTGGCCAATGCTTTAATAAGCTCAAAAGAATCATGTGTGATTTGTTATAATGCGCAGCGCGGTATAAACGCATCTATCTCTGGTTCAGCGCCAGCAAGCGATCACAGATCTGAATTTAGCAGCTGACTTGCACCAGTGTGATTGTATTAAAATTAATAAAATCTTAATCGGCTATTTTTTGTCTTTTGGAAGCTGCATTCAACTTGACTCCCCTCTGTTATAAGCCACACACGTACAACAAACTAATGTCAGTGGTATCGTGTACTGTAGCTAATCGAATGTAGCCCAAGTTATTACCTGTTAAACAGTAGACAGCACACACGGTGTTCATCTAATAAGGATCTCCATCGCTAGCAAATAATAACCTTTGCAGATTTCAATTCAGTGCAGTTCCAGCCACGTTTTCAACGCTCTTTCTGTTCTTAAACGTTACAACTCCGAGTGAACCACTTCAGACGCTCAGCGCGTGCGGCAGGGAACTGAACGACTCATTCAAACTGATTCATGAACCAATTCACTCGTTTGCCAATTGGTTTGATCAAGCCTTTGAACAGAATTGACTCAAAAGAATGAATCATTCGCGAATGGGCATCGCTCATTGCCCAGAGAAAAGTAGACGGCGCGTTTGGAACAAACTGAAGCATTTATAACATTTATTGCATTAAGATAAAGTAACGAGAGGAGCGTCGCCCACAGTAACGAAGTAAAAGTACAGATTTTCCCCAAAAAATTTACTCAAGTAAGAGTATAAAGTACCCATCTTTAAATATACTCCGAAAAGTATTCGTTACCCCAAAAAATTACTCAAGTAAATGTAACGAAGTAAATGTAACTCGTTACTACCCACCTCTGCAATGGAGGCAGGAGAAACTTTGTGCCCCAAGTCTGTGGTCTTCAGGGATGAATGTGAGAAGGCTGAGTCCCAGCACTCAGGCTTCCAAGCTGCAACACTGAAGACCAAAGAGCTGTGGAGGAAGAAGAAGACACAGGGTGCACCGGTGCCTCCCAAGTCCCAACACGGTGCCCCTGTGCCTACAAATAGCTACCAAGAAAAGTGACCACAGCTCATCCCTGGTCTTCAACTATGCATCTAAGAAGGCTGAGTCTCCGCACTCAGGCTTTACAGATGCAGCCCTGAAGACCAAAGAGCTGTGGAGGCAGAAGAAGCCTCAGGGAGCACCTGTGTTTGCTGGATCTGGGTTCACTAATGAAATACTGAAGACCACTAAGCAGGGGAGGCAACAGCAAAGGAAGTGGAACGAGATGAAGCCTCAGGTAGCACCTGAGCCTGCTGGGTCCCCTCAAAGACCACCTGTGAGCACTGGCTCTCAACGAAGAGGAAAGCTCAAGATCCCCGAGAATCTGAGGCAACATCTGCTAAAGGCTGCTTCTGAACTGGAATCACCTGTGCCTGCTAGGTCCCCACAGAGAGCACCAGTGCCCACAGTGTCTCCTCAAAACACACCCATGTGCACAAAGTCTCTACAGAGAGAAGCTATGCCTGCCCCAGAGGTGCCAAAACCAAAGATACCTGAGCCGCTGAGACAGGAGCTGCTGCAGCAGAAGCCCAACAAGATCCAAGAAAAAAAAAAAACGAAAGATACCAGAGCCGCTGAGACAGGAGCTGCTGCAGCTGTCGGCTCGAGCCTCTTCTGTTCAAGGAGCACCTGTAACCAACAAGAGCCCAGGGAGGCAAAACCTTAAAATCCCTCAGTCGCTGAGGCAGGTGCTGCTGCAGCAGAAGCCCAACAAGACCCAAGAGAAGCAAAGGCTGAAGATACCTGAGCCGCTGAGACAGGAGCTGCTGCAGCTGTCGGCTCGAGCATCTTCTGTTCAAGGAGCACCTGTGCCTTAAAAGACCCCAGAGAGACAAAGACTTAAACCCCCTCAGTCGCTGAGGCAGGAGCTGCTGCAGGTTTCATCTTGTGCCTCTTCTGAGAAGGGAGCACCTGGACCCAACAAGACCCCAGAGGCAAAAGCTCAAGATACCTGAGCGTCTGAGGAAGGAGTTTCTGCAGCAGAAGCCTCAAGCCTGTCCTGTACAGGGTGATCCCATGGCTTCAAAGTCCCCACAGGAAGCACCTTTACCTGACAGGAGCCCTGTGTATGTTGGGACCCCACAGGGAGCAGGAGTGTTTGCCAGGTCTCCACCGGCAGAGGCAGTGCCCGCTGAGCCTCCGAAAGGAGCGACAGTTACCTCCAGAACCACGAAGACAAGAAAAGGGAGGCTTGCTGAGCATCAGAGCATTCGTGTCTCTGCCACCCAGGTACTACCCATGTCCTCAAGCGTGGTTCCTGTGCATTCTGGGACCCTACAGGGAGCACTTGTGACCAAAAGTTCCCCACAACAGGGATCAAATCCCAGAATGACTGAGCAGCAGAGGAAGAAGCGCAGGGAGCAGTGGAGACAGCAGCAGAGACAGCGGAGGCAGCAGAAAGCATCAGTAAGTCCCTTCCATCTCTCGTTTTTACTTATTTTCAGATTTATTCAAATTGTCTATCTGAAATTGTATTACATTATATTTCAAAATGATAAAAAGATAGATAGTTATATTTAAGAAGTAGGGGTGTAACGATACGCGTATTCATATTGAACCGTTCGGTACGAGGCTTTCGGTTCGGTACGCGGTACTCATTGTAGACCGAACGGTTCGTTGGACTAATTAATTATAATTGGAAAATAAAAAAAATTGTAAAATATAATGATATGCGTTCAACAAGGTAGCCCAATAACCCAAACGACGTAACAGGCAACGCCCCTGACACCCCCGAAGAAGAAAAAAACACCAACTTATATGTTTATGTTAGGCTACTCAGTCAGGCGCTCGCTCACTCAGTACGCGCTGAAGGCTCGTTGCAAAATGGCCAATGCGTTTAACAGACCAGAAATAGAAGATTCTCCAATAACCAACAGGTCTGGTGTTTGGGTGCACTTTGGATTCCCTGTAAGCTATAATGGTGATGGCAAGAGAGCGGTGGATAAAAAAACAACAACGATATGTCGCATCTAGGGTTACACCAGCGGGAATACAAAAAAAAAAAAAAACACCAGCGGGAATACTTGAAACATGTCAACTCATCTACGCCGACATCACCTTAGTGTGTCACTATCTGGAAAAAAGACGGAAAAAAGGAGAAACATAAATGCAACAAACTATCCCCGCAGCATTTAGACAGACATTTCCAACGGATTCAAACAGGGCAAAAGACGAAACCACAGCGATAGGCTACATTTACGTTATAGCCGCGGATATAAGACCTTACTATTTACAATTCCTTCTATCATCACCATTATAGCTTACAGGGAATCCAAAGTGCACCCAAACACCAGACCTGTTGGTTATTGGAGGATCTTCTATTTCTGGTCTGTTAAACGCATTAGCCATTTTGCAACGAGCCTTCAGCGCGTACTGAGTGAGCGAGCACCTTACTCTGTAGTGGAAAACGTAGGTTTTAAGAACATGCTTAATGTAATTGAGCCCCGTTACAATATTCCTTCACGAGCCCATTTCAGACAGACCGTAATTCCTGCTTTGTTCCAAAAAACATAAGCCCTATTGAGAACCAATTGAGTAAAAACACACTCAATATAAAGAGTTATAGAGTTCCATATAAAAAGTTACATCTTTGTATTTGTTCATAACTAATATAACATTTTCATTTTTTTTTATAAGGAGCTGTTTTTGTTTTATACAGTATGCTGCTAAGAAAACACCATAGAAGATGGGTAAAGAATAGCTCCAATCATTGTTCAATGTAAAAAAAAAAAAAAAAAAAATACTTTGTTAGTTTTAATAAATAAATTTTTTTTTAAAAAACAAGGAAATTTATCTGCCAACTTTTTCTTTTTGCTGTATCTAAAACGTACCGAACCGTACCAAACCGAACCGTGACACCAGTGTATTGTATCGAACCGAACCGTGAATTTTGTGAACCGTTACACCCCTAATAAGAAGTATTCCTCAAACCTGCCCAGCTTTACATGATTATGTCTGTTCCTTCAACAGGACAACGTCGAAGTTTGTGAGCCGCCTCCAAAAAAAAAGCTGGGTGTGGAAATCGAAAAGGTGCAGCTGAAGCTCAAACTGGGGAACCATCAAGCCCCAAAGCCCAGGTCCCAGCTCACCCTGATGATGGTTAGTCCCTTCTCTCTCTCTCTTTTACTAAGACATATTTAAAAACTGAAACACTAAAGCTAAAGTTTTCTAAACATATATATTTCAATAATTAAGTTAATCTGGGATGAGTATCATATCTTTTCAATTCATAACCCCCCCTCATGACAGAAGCAATATATCTTTAGACTTTAATGAAATATTTGTAATTATGTATTATTTGAATATATTGTGTTTGTGCATATTTAATATGATTGTATGCATAATAAAAAAATATATAAACTTTGTATTATTGATTGATTGATTGATTTAGACAGCACATATATTAACACTTTAAGCCAATATGTCTCTAAATATGTATTTATTATTATATTTTTTATAGATTACACTATAAAATAAACTTTCCTCTTATCTGTTTGTTCAATCAGCAAACTGTATGCACAAAATACCACAGGGACATTTGTAAAATCTCCTCTTTTGTGTTTGTCTGTTCAAAGCTGCTTGATTTAGAGCTGCTCTTAGAGCTTCTCTCTTGAAAGGATGTTGAACTTTGACCAGGATCCTTCATTTGTTCAGCTTCAGGTTTTTTGGTTTCTGCTGCTTGATGGCGACAGAGACCTCTTACATCTGATTTACAATAGGCCCAGTGCTGCTGAAGGGAGATTTTTTCGTGATAATATTTTGAGCATATGACAGTAATGTTTAGAACATAATCTTATATGCTGAAAAATATTGATATTTTGTGCTGAAGATCAGAGCACAGGGTTTGATTGGTGGTGGCTACATAAGGTAAATACTACATACTTATTTGTTTATTTAATTTACATTCAAAATATGTTACATTTAGCATGCGCTATTTTAGCTGTTTATTATAACTGAAAAACACATTATTAATTTGTTCCAAAGCCACAAATCAAATGATGTTTTTGAGTAATAAAAATAAAACTATCAAGTCCTCAATGTAGTTAATTTTTTGTTGTTGTCATTGTTGTTGACCCAACTCATTATTTTTTAATGTGCATGATGCGCATTGTCTGTGTTTTTACCACAGAAGTGTACAGATTAAAAATTAAAGCGCTTGCTGAATAATGTGCACTAATGTAAATTAAACATCTTAATCTTTAACCACAGAATCTTTTAAACAGTTTCCAAAGGGTTTCAAAAGATTGGGATCAGCAAGAGATGCCACAGTTATGTTCTAATATTAAAATGATCATATACATGTCACAGCAGTATTATCCTTCATTTTTATAGTTTTTACTACAATAAAAACTATAAAAGGTATAAAATATCCAATGAGTTGAAAAATACATTATATGTCGTTGTAATTTTTATTTATTGATAACAGGTTAACATTTCACCTTAATAATCAGCAGTTATAGAAAATTAATTAATTAAACTTCTATATTTTAAATTTTCACCAAACAGAAAAAAAAAACAAAAAAACGATTTGTTATAATTATTGACACATTTAGCTTGGGAACAGATAATGTTTCTTAATTTGCACACCTTGACTTTCCCACAGTTTAAACAACACAAATGCAGACATGGTTTTATCTTTACGCAGTGCGACACGCAACACAACATGCAAAAGGTAATAAAATCAGTAATTATGTCCCCACTGGATGCAACAAATGTTTTGTGGGTTTTATTGGTTTTGTCTAGTCCTGGACACAGCATCACAGTATGGTGAGGGGCGTAACATTTCCGTCACACGCTTGAGGTACTCGGTAAATCACAACGCACTGGATAGCTGGCCAATCAGAGCACACCTCGCTGTTCAGAATGATGAGCTTTGTAAAAATCGACACATTTCAGGAAGGCGGGGCATAGAGGAGCAACGATAATGTACATTATGTGGAATATATATATATATATATTTTTTTTTACCTTAAACTGCATAAACACATTGCATTACACCAAATACACAAAATATTGTTCTATTTTTTTAGCAACGTCATATGACCCCTTTAAGATGAACTATCGACGCGACGCACGCGCAAGCTAAGTCTTTGATTGGTCAACTGGCGTCGACGTCACTCGGGCGTCTCGTTCATTCTCAGCGTATGCTGGTTGCGTGTGGCTTGTTTAGAGTACATATACGGACGAAATTGCATGCAAAAAAGTGCGAAGAAATGAAGTGCGTTAGCGGTAAGTGTGAATGCTCATTCTTAATTTGGTATAATATATGGTTTATGTTTGTACGTCTTACAAATCTACAGCTAAACGCTTCTTCGGACGCTTAGTGTGAACACTTGCCAGGAAACTGAATATCCACTTCATACAAGCCCCTAAATTCTACTTGACATCAGTTGGGTAAAAAAAATACACAAAAGAAATGGCTCAGAAAAGTGCAGATCCAGTTCTGAGAAAAGCTGCGGTATTTGTTTGCTTTGATATTTTGTTATAATGCAGTGGCAATTACTATTAGTAGTAGTAGTAGTAGTAGTAGTAGTAGTAGTAGTAGTAGTAGTAGTAGTATGTATGTATGTATTAATTGTTTAGTTAACTAAACCCGTATGTTCATAGATTGATCTGAACTAAACCATCCTCTTAATGCATTTTAGTTTTATACAGCAGACTAAGTGTAGTGGCTTGTATCCAGTTGCTGAGGTGAGCAAGAAAGGTACGTTAACTAGAATAACTGAGTTCATATGTCTGTTATGTGCTCACAGATGATCATCACTGTCATTGAGCTCATGTGTGCTAATGATAACAGTGCCATGCTGGAGATTTGATGTTTTGTGTCATTTCAGATGCGCAGTCATTATTTGCATATGTGGCAAGTGATTGATGCAGAAATGACATCTTTGAAAGACTGACGCATTAGTAATTTTGACCGATATGTTTGAAATGATGTACACTCACGTAAGATGAATTCTCCAGCCGTGTCCAGAAAAAGATGTTTTAGTGAACATAAGTGAGGTCACCCTTGTGTTGGTCACCAGCCAATACTTTAATCTCTTTAACACTTGTGTAATTAGATATATGTGGTTGCAGACTAAGCTTATGATGGGTGGCAAATTCAACTAATAGGGTGTTTTGACTGTTGTCAATTGGAAACTTTTCATTTGAGACTAATCCCCAGTTAGCACAGGAGTATACAGGAAATTCACACAGTTTGTGCACATATATACTGCAGAAATACTACAATCAATGTGCTATGCCAAACTTAGCCTTAAGGTGTGGTCATATTTACCGTTGTTTGGTGAATCTTTGCAGACAAAACCAGTATTTAAGGAATTTTAAGGAATAAGGAATTTTGAGTGATGGCAAAACATTTGCCCATGAAGATTTTGCAATGGGTTCATTTAGGCATGCGATTTAGCCGTGACAGACAACAAGTGACTTCTGTGTGAGCTGGGCTTCATACATTGCTATACTACCTTTTTTGCCCTAGAAATTTTGCCGAAATTAGGCAAATTTGACAGTACAATGAGTGCATCTTTAAGGAAATAATTGACCCAAAAATTTTAATGTACTGAAAATGTACACATCCTCAGTCATCCAAGATATAGAGTAGTTTTTTTTTTATTAATCAGAGCACATTTGGAGAAATGTAGCATTGCATCACTGTCTCACCAGTGGATGCTCTACAGTGAATGGGTGCCGTCAGAATGAGAGTCTGAACAGCTGATAAAAACATCACAATAATCCACAAGCAATCCTCACCACTCCAGTCCATCAGTTAACATCTTGTGAAGTGAAAAGCTGCGTGACGGTAACCATTCACTGCAGAGGATACATAGCTGAGACAGTGATGCAATGCTGCATTTCTCTAAATCTGATGAAGAAACAAACTCAACTACATCATGTCCTGAAAGTGAGTCATATTTTATTTTTTGGCATACTATTCCATTTAAGTAATTTTGCAATATTTCTTCACAATTCCATTCATAGCATAGTGTTTCGCGATTTCCATGATGATTTCCTTGATTTACTGTGTTCTTTCTGGATGACATGGGGCTAGTTTTAGGCTTTGGTGGGAATCAAATCGTGTCGGTCTCTCCCTCCTGCCAAAGCTCTTCACAGTGACTCATCTGTCCAGCTGCAGGATGGATCGAGAACAAAAAGCGCTTCTGTACCAGCTGGAGACAGCGCATACTTCTTCACAGGCACCAGCTTCACATCACATACACACGCATGAGTTATGCTTCCGCTTTACCTTTCCCATGAGAGAAATATGTTGGGAATTTCCTCATTAAGATTCCTTAAATGCAATCTTTGATTACTGCTTTGATTTATATGTTCTCCTTTTCGAAAAAGGACAGTTCAGAAGAAATAACAAGCGTTGCAAAACAATTTGAAGTGGTATTCTGTCCTTATCAAATCAGTTACAGAGCTTCATATAAGGGAGTCTTTGGTATTTCTACTATTTAAAAAAACAACAACAACAACATTAAAGGAATAATTCACCCAAAAAGAACAATTCTTTCATAATTTACCCTTATGTCATTCCAAACCTAGGTGACTTTTCTTCCATGGAAAGCATACTTATAACCTCCTCTACAAATATATTTTGATATTTTTTGGGAGTATAAATTAAAAATGGCAGAGTGATGAATGATATAATAATGAAGGAAAGATGTTTCATTAAAAGGATGTTTCATGTGCAAAAAAACTCACTTTTTTGTTCCACCGCGTAACAAGTTTTCTTTGACCATTGCACACACGTTTCACATATTATTTAGCAGTGTATTTGCTCCACATCTTGCTTTTTAACCACAAAAACACATTCTGTGTGAACGGCCTTTAAGGGGTTTTTGCATTCCACGGTGCTGCTTTTACAATTGTTTCTCGGTGTAAACCCTATTAGATGGACGTCTTGGACTGTTGCATTTGCGGTGCTCAGGTTAAAAGATCGTGCTTTTTAAAAAAAAAAATAATAATTTTGGTGTCCTGCATTTTTTTATGCCAGAATGTGTTCTGTGTGAAAGACCCCTAAGTAATTTAGAATATATAATAATTTAGGAAAATAAGCAGTGAAGCCGCTTTGTTGTTGTTTAGTTTTTCAAATTACGGTCATGTGGTCCAACAAATGAACTAGGGGTTGAAAAAAACCACCGACAGGAATTATTGTGATAAATGCCCGTATGATACTTTCAGCTGTTCATTATAGAGCAATCATGTCTCTTCAGAAGATTTGGATTAATCTTTACAATTCATGTGGATTTTGTCTTTTTGTACTTTTTAATGCATGAAAGTTGTGAGTGCAAATTAAAAAATATCTTCAAGGGTGAGGGTCGGCAAATGATGACAGAAATTTTATATTTTGGGGAAACTATCCCTTTCCAAACGTTTTAATTTTTCGAACTGTCTTCTTTAGTTTTTTTCCACTTAAGAAAGGCATACAGGTTTGAAACGAAGTGAGATTTGGTGAATAATCAGAGAATATTTCAGCTTAAGTGAACTAGTAATTGACTTATTTAATTGTAATAGAGCTTCGCCCTTTGCTTTTGCTTCTTGTTAATCTCCATGGTTTAAATCAGTATTGCCAGTCTGAATCTTTCTGTCCAGTTCTTCTTGAAATCTTCAAGGTTGCATGTTTTGTGTCCGAGTCATTAGTATTCCAGTCACAGACAGATCAATCAAGAAAAAAATAGACCATTTCAATGGATCAAACTGACAATTTAGCTCCCAGATGAACTGTTGTTCAGTTGCAAGGAGCGTCTTATTGCTTCATGATTACATCAGAGTCAGTGCAGTGTTTGTAGGGCACTTAAAAGATGATGAACCTGATGAAAATCACGAACTCATTCGAAGCAAGGTCGGTTTAATATTTGGAGGGAATGTTGGTACAGTTTTATGATCCGATCCCAAAGTGCATTTTTAACCCTTTTCCTAGAGTCTGGTTTTGAAAGTAACAGCATTCAATAGAAAAGGAATGTGTTTTTTCAGATTCTCAGGGATGGTTAAAGGTCACTGGACTCGTTTTGGCTGAACGAACGGCCCCCAAACAAGCCTAAAGTTGGTGCCTCACCACGGTGGGATCGCTTGCCGTTTGATTTCTTTTGTGACTCTTCCAAGCGTCCATTCCTCCCCCAAACACCCCGACAACTCCTGCCCACCCCAGCCCCCTGCACTCTTCAGTTTTTGTGTGCTGCTCAAACCCTGGTCATGTGACTTCTGTCCCAGCACAATCGAGGCTCCTCGCCATTGGTCGGCCGCTTTGAAAGAGCATCGGTTTCCCAGGTAACGGAATGGCGGCTCCACTTCAGATCATCTCCTAACGTTTCACACGGACTCTCACGTACAGGATCAGGTGCCTGCGACGGTCTCTCGCGCTCAGACCAGTCTTGCGCTTTCTAAAGACAGCGTTATAGGTAAGTAACCTGTTTTATTGGCATAAAGGGCTTCTTTTTTTAAAGTCTTGGAGTTCATGCAAACTTGTAGGGTGTAAAAATGTTAGATTTGCAAGACAGTTTGAAAAAATAAGCTGGATTTTTAGCTGTTCTTTGTGATGCCACGGTAATGTGATTCAGGGAGAATAGGTGAATTTAAGAAATGTGCAGGAAACACTTTTTTTTTTTCTTCCCTTTTTTAGTGCAGGTTCAATTGTTGCCTCCAAAATGCATTACATAAAGAATATCAAACCATCTGAAAATAAATTCAGCAAAGACAAAGACAAAAACCAAAAAAAAGGTTTTTGGCTACTAAGATGCCTTTATAATATCATAGCTTGAAGAAAATGTATGTGTGTATTTACTTATATATATGTATATATAATATGTATGTATATGTGATTCAACTGTCAGTTTCTGGGCCCAATGTACAGTACATTAGCTCTTTTGTACACTGCTGAAGATGTAATGCTTGTTGAATGACAGTGTGTCGTAACTTGTTGCTTCAACAATCCTGAAATTCGTCTTTACCTGTTGCCCTCGGGAATGATTCCCTGTCTGGAATCCACCCATGTACTGTCATTTACACAAACCGGCTTTATTATCATCGTCTCCTGAAGCCAAACAAAGCCTCATTCATACTGAAGATCTGCTGGCTCAGATTCAGTAACATCTGTTGGATATGTTCTGAAACTGTAGTGACATTTGGTTATCAGGCTCAAATGGATCAACAAGACTAATTCCTGTGAAATGGAAGAAGAATCTCTTTCTGTGCGTTTGCTGCGCTGTCTGAAGCTCTTTGATGGTGATGAAGGATGGAAGTGAAATGTTTTGAAAGCGTCTTTGTTCTCTGTGTTTGGATGTCTGTCAGTCGGCAGTGCCGGGGGCCTTTGAAGGATGAGTTCACATGGCTTTTGTTTCTCGTGCCCCATGACCCTCAGGCACATGACAGGTGATTTTGTTCTTACCCCTCTTCCTGAGCTTTTGAAAGCCTTTCTGACGGAAAGAAAAACAACCGTCCCACCCAAAACCACCCCTCTGACTTTTCCACCTCTCTCTGGAGATGAGATCTTGAAATGCTCACAGTCCCACAGATCTCCAGGTGCACAGTTAGTAGTGTTTGGCAAGGCAGGCATCACTATCGTCATTGCTTTTACTTATGGTTGGGGATTTACTGGTTTAGTTGGTCTCCCGGTTTGGCCAAGCTGGTGTTTATCTGGTTTCTCTGGAGAGCAGCTGGTCTCCCAACATGACAAATGCCCAAAGGCTCTCTAAAACCAACAAACAGAGCAGCTTGACCAGGATTGACCCCCTGCTAACCAACTAACTGGCTATTATAGACCTGGGTGTTTTTAGTGCAAGCTTATCTTCTATTGAACGATGAATGTTTCTTTAAAATCTCAGATGCTTCAGGACTGCGTTTAAAATAGACCTGGAACTCAAGCCGTTCTGAATTGTCCTGAGCCTGAGGAGAAAGCTTTCATTGTTGACACTGTGATTTGGGGCTGTGCTTTGAGTTATGGGAGTTTAACTACAGAATGAGGAGTGTAAGTTGCACTGCACACAAATCCCAGCGAACGACAAAGAGCTCTGTCATCATGTGGTGACCGTAATGACAGAGTCGGGCTATATTTAACCACGCCGCCTATAAACAACAATCAAGCAGCGCTACCTTGTATTGTTCCGGCTTTCACTTCATCCTGCACTTGACCCCAAAGCTACTCATCTACTCACCTAGTGAACTACCTACATAGAATGCAGTTTTTAAAGCATCATGTGTGCTCTTTTGACACAAAGGTTTTGCATTGTAAAATGTGATAATGCAAAAAGACAACAACCAAAAAACAACACCACCAACTTGACTTAACTTGCTTTCAGTAGTTTGATGTTAAAAACTAAATCAGTCAGATACCAAACAGTTGCTGGTCCCCACTGACTTCCATGGGGGGGAAATACTGTGGAAATCCATGGCTACCATCAACTGTTTGAAAATCTTTTGTGCTCAACAAAAAATAAATAAAAAAACTTTTTTTTTTTAACAACTTGTAAGGTCAACTTGGTCAACTCTGGAACAACTTGGAGCGAGGTTAAATTGTTTCATCAAGCAAAAAATGTTTCACTTCCCTCTTGAAGAAGCATTTTGCTGGTTATCTGTAACAAGAAAGCTTCATAGCCTTGACGAAAACAGTCATCCGAGGTCACTAGATGTGGACTTAAAGGAACATGAACATCTCACCATCATGTTGTTCAGTGATTTCTTCTGTGAATTGTGAAGGGAGTTTGAGTGTTTCGATGATCCACTTAATCGTAGTGAAGTGCTGGTGTGTAATGCTGAGTCAGTGTTGTGGGTTGTTAATGAAGTCTGCATCTTTGGCATTGCTCTGTTTTGAGCACCTGTCCACGGCCATGACTCCAGTGTCTCCGGATTCTTTAAAGTGCACCTGCGCTTTGAAAACATGAGGAAATCTGTTTGGAGGAAACGAATGGATGGCATCTGTTCACGTTTAATGTTAAAACAAGTTTAACTGCTGGGTGTCCTTTCTTTATTGGAGCATTTATTATTTTACAATGCACCGAGCGGCTTTGTTTGCCAGTAGAAATACAGTGACGAGATAGAAAGGTAAGGAAGCAGTCATGTTCATATTCAGGCCAATTCTTTCATGGTTCACTTGTTTCCTCACAAAGTAGGTCATGCTTTCTGATGTCTATAAAAGTAGATGACTTTGAAGTTGTTGCTGTTGTTGTTTTATCTTTAAAGGTGCACTTATTTTTGCTTAAAAAGAACAAATATTACTCTTTGCAAATATATTTAAAATGATAAACTCACCAGATTGTTTCAAAGCGGCTTCACAGATAAACTGGGAAATAATCGGTTATGAAAACTCAACTAAGGAGAAAGTTTGAATTCTTCTGTAAAGCAACTCTAAAAGACACTAATATCATTATTTAGTCAGATAGAGCTGCACAATGAATTGGGATTTATAATCAGGATCATGATTTCTGCTTCTCTCGATTCATTAAGCATAACAATAACCTGCTGGTTATTTAACCTGACAAGTTTTATTTTAATTTGGCATCTGCATGATCTTGTGTTAGTAGACTAACAGCCCTCCACGAGCTTGTTACGGTTGCCAGATTTCAAGAGTCTGAATCCCCCAGTCTGAGCTTTATTTCTTAAATCGATAGATTTTCTGCCCAACTGTTTACTTGCTCTTCCCAACCTGAGTTGCAGAGTTGATGCTCTCTACATTATGGAAAAATCCCACATGAGCTGAAAACAACAATGAACATGAGTGAGCTGGAGTTCAGTAACCTCTATTGAGAAATTCTACTCTTATAAAAGAACTGATCTTGAACTGATTCATTAGTGCTCCACCATCTGCTTGACGTCATTAACAGCAGTTCAAACTAATGTGATTTCATGATTAGTTAGCTACAATGCATTGTTCTGTGCTAGTTAATGTGTTATGTTGTTATTTGGGAAGCACCCCCCAGTGCGACGCTACATCCACACCAGTAGGTGGCAATATATAAACTCCAGGATCGCTGATGCCCAGCATTTATACACACACACAAAAAATATTTTGTTTTAAGTTAAATCCACACATTTTGAAAGAGGATTGTAACCTGATACTGAGGGAATGTAAACTCGCCCCGGGACGGCTGTAGAGAGTGTGGGGGGTCTGAGGTCCCGCGGGGGAAGGGCTGAGATTACAGGTTTAGGGAGTTTCCCTCAGGAATGCCAGTGTCAATGGGACGTAAAACAGACAAAAGCAAGGTTTATAATCACCTTAATCCCTTGATGTTGTCCTGATTCACACCTCACTAGATTACAGTGACCTGACCGTGTCGATCATGGGCCGCTGCTGTTGTTATGAAGCACTGGTGCAAAAGCTGATGGTTTTGAAGTAAGAGGATGCATTAATAATTGACTGCTGGTTTTGTCGTGTGTACATGTTTGTGTGTGTCGCGTGGACAAGAATATATGTTCATCCTGACTGTGTTGTAGACACCAGATGCTTACGTTTCCAGTAGCTGTTGCTTCTGTGTATGTACGGTTGAATTTCACAAACGTCTATATAGGCCACATTTCCCAAATTCAAAAGACATGCAATAGGATTACATTGTATTGTGCTTGAATAAAATGATGTCCATTTATTTATTTACATGGTGATTATTATTATTTTTTACAATAAATCACATTTCCCACATTCTCATTACCACAATGTATAACAATGATATATTATGTGGAACTTTATATATCATGCTAGTATTTGAACTGCCTTTAATTTTATGAATAATCAAATATGTAAATACAAACATAAAAAAGATTATATATTTGTCCCGATCTTTATTTCTTTAATTCATTTTCCATATATGTAGAAAGAAATGACTAAATGTAAACAAACATATATATTTGCAAACCAGTGTCTTGGAAAATCTGAGCACAATTTGAGAACATGCTGAGACTCATTTGAGATTATATGTATTTATTTAGTAGGTTTTCTTTATTTTCAAAAATGTGTAATGCATTTATTTGCATTGATTTTTTTTTTTTTTACCCTGCTAGAATTAGGTTTATCTTAGCAAAGTTGGCAATTATAATTAGTTTAGCAGAAAACCGGTCTAAAACTGCTCTAAGTACTGTACTCTATGCTCATCTACATATGGATGGGCGTCCATAGTGAGGGACCGAAACTGAAGAAAACAAAACAAGACACTCCTTCTACCTGGAGATGTGGGCGGAGCTTTGCCAAGTCAGCAGATTTGAGTGAGAGAGAGAGAGAGAGAGATGTAGCTGCGAGTGGGAAGTGCTGTCAGATGCCAGAGCGTTCAAGAGCAGAACACACACACACTCTCTCTCACACACACTGCGCTACAAGATCTGCACATCTGTCTCATGCTCACTGAAGAGCTGTGTGCGTCTCTGAGGAGCTACAGGAGATTTCTGCTTCTGTGTGAAAGCCAGGAGGAGCTGTGTGTTTAATGAGGTAAGAGAGCTGTGTTCAGTCGCAGCTGTAAATCAACCTGTGGCTTCAGATCAGTCTGTCAGGGTCAGTCATTTCACATCGAGAGGAAAACTGCTGCTCAGAGGCTGCTCTTTAACAGTTCAGGAGACGCAAGAGAGGCCATTGTTATATTTCAAAATCCGAGATATGAAATAAATATGAAACCCATATGAGTTGATGAGATGTTTTAATCGCAGATGTTGGTAGCTTGGTAAATCTGAGCATAGTAGATGAGAATCATACATGACGGAGTAATTTTCCCTCAAGAATAATCTGAGCAGAACACTTGAGCAAAACTACTTTGCTTTCCATTGAATCTAATTTTGGTCTAGAGAAAACATTGATTTGTGAACTTCTTTGGGGAAATAAAAAGCCAGCATGTAAAGGAGCCATAAAAGGAAATAAGATTTTAGAAGGGTTTGATAAGAAATGTATGCGTTTACAGTGAGGCTTTAAATTGCAACCTCTGCTATCTTTATAATTGGAGCACAGTTTGAGACATTGTTGTGATTTCTTCTGAAACTCCATGAGTTTGGGCTTTTCTCTTACTCAAATCTCCATTTAGTCCCACCGTGCTGTAGTTTTGATTATTTGAAGATGTAATATGTAACCTAAAGTTTTTCTTAAAAAAAAAAGTCTTCAAGAAATTCTTTAATAACATTAGTTAAAAGTGAAAAATGAGATGTGGCCTGAAATGTGATGGCTAATGGATGTTAGCATGGAGCTTGGATTTGATTATGTGTCCATGTGTTTAGATCTACATTAATCATCCTTCTCTAACAGGCCGCTTCTCACTAACTCCTGTTTGCTTTTAATCAAACCAGATTCTTCTGTCAGTCTGTGTTTAACCACTGTCGGCCTGCTAATGACCAGACTGCATGCTTGAAAGTCCAGCACGGCCACCAAATCTGTTTAATACATCATTAGGAGTCCTGTGATATCATTATCTTATTCCAAACATAAAACCTTCCCAAGCATTTATGACTCCAGGCGAATACTGCAAATGCAGCACTTGTGGAATATGGGTCACGTGATGTTTATTCATGACGAATCAAAGCAAATCTGGTGACGTCAAGTCACAGGCAGCAGGTCATCTGGTGAAGCGCTCAGCTCGGCTCTGGTTAAAGTGACAGTTCAGCACTTGTTAAGATGATCAGGGCGATGCTGATGTGATGTACTGTCAGGTGGCTCTGTTCAGCCTGTTACTGTTGAGAAGCAGCAGGTCTGAGAACACAGCTAGCTTTAGAAATGCGGTGCGGTGCTAAAACATTGATCGAGAGAGAGTGACTTTTTTTCCTTTGCATTAATCCAAAAAAGTTTAGCGTTCACACAGATCCGCAAAAATGGCTCAAAGCGCTGTGTTTTGCATGCCAGGCCAGTAGATGGCGATGTCACTGTGCAAAAAAACTTAAATGTCGTCTAGTTTAAATTCGCTGCTTGCTAGCAACTGTTCAAATATTCAAATATTTCAACTCAAATCAATAATTTGTGTCTAATTATTCACATATGTGGCAAGTAGCCGTGTAATAAGTGGGATAATGTACATCGAGCCGCTTTCCCTAGAAGTCGGGGAATATTCTTCGATAACCATCGGCTGGATGTAAATTATTGCTTTCTTAAAATGTCAGTCTTCTGTTTTTTTTTTTTTTTTGTTTCTGGTTATTCCGAAGTCACCCCAAAAATAAAGAATAGAAATGAATGAATAAATGAATGGCTAATATATTACTGTAATTTTTGTGCATTGTAACATTATTTTTCTGCCCAAGGTTGAGATATTAGGTATCTCCTTTGTGACTTTTTTTGTCAAAGAAATAAAAAAATACTGTATGCACACTGATATTGAGCTATTAAAGCATTGTGAAGAGCATAGAAAAAAAACCTCTAATAATTTGTTGGGAAATATTTGAGTTTATAATGAGATGTTGGACTTATAATTACAAGCTTGTATTTTGGAAAATCTGAGCACAGTTTAAGACACTGTTGAGATCTCTTTTGAAATACAAAATACAGTAAATACATAAATGTAATGTGGATCTTAGAAGAATTTGAATTATCTAGAGAAGCAGTCAAGATATTAAGCATCTCCTTTGTGTTTGTTCAAAACTTGTACTTACTTAAAATCAAAATGTTCTTTAGATTGTGGGATCAAATGTGACCAGGGCATGTTCTGTTCATATCCCTTGTTCTTGGAAAGACATCATGGTGGAAAGTGATGCACAGAGTGAGGTTCATTGACTCTTGTGCTGACCACTAAAGCTTCCCTGAGTTCTCTGGAACTCAATGTGCAGAAACACACAAGCTTTCCTTAGGGTTTGTGAACGCTCCTTTGCTTTAGATGGACAGTTTCACCTTGCATGCAAATACTTCACTTGCTTTGTAAGTATTCGATAAAAACCTCTCTGTTTCTCTGTCGTTATCTGTGGATCTTTCTATAGTTCTCTGCATCTCTGTAGTCTCACCCCGTTGACAAACTCAGAAAGGTGTAAAATGTGTGTTAGAAAGTGTGAAGATTCCCAGATAACACGATTAAAAGCCTTAGATTTGCTCTCAAGGTCAGAGTTTCTAGACAAATCAAACCCACATACATTTTCTGTGTGTGTGTTTTCTTTTAGAAACATTTCCAAGCGTTTCATTTTAGAAATGGCAGCGGAAAGTTTTAAAAGTTTTCTTAATACAAGTAGAAATTTGGCATAGCGTTTCTTGAAATGTCTCCTTAGTGTTTTGTTTTGTTTTGTTTTTTACTTTATAATGTTAAATAGAGACTTGTGGTGTTGAATATGTACAAAACAAAGGGCCTTACCATCTACGATGAAGTTTACAGACAATTATTGTGGGAACTCTGCAAATGCTTTTTTACTGTATTTAGGTGGTGGTTTCTGAGATCATTTCTTAACATAATTTGTGTTAACATCTTCAAAACACTGATTTATAATTATCCCAAAGTATAAAAATATATACAAATAGAAATACTGTCACTTTGAATATTTATCAAATAAACTCAACAGACGAACCATTTTTGGTTTTCCAAAGAACCAAAAATTTCAGTGAACGGTTCTTAAAATAAAAACGTTTTTCTTAGTGTGAACAATGTTACTGATCTGACTAATATTTTTCCACTATAAGGAACCTCTCTTGAAGTGAAAAGGTTCCATGGATTTTAAAGGTTCTTCATGGAACCATCAAAGCCATTTTTGAAGAGTGTACTAATTTATCTAGATCAGTTATTGAGTGATTAGTGTGTTATTTAATGTATTAAGGTTGGCAAAATGTTCCTAAAATACATAGATTTGTATTAACATTCTTGGAGAATAGAGTTGTAATGCTCCAGTATTGTTATTTTCAATATTTTTAAAATTCTATCTCATTTAAGCGGTTTACCATCCACATTCTTTCAACGTGTGTGACCACAAAACCAGTCTTAAGTCAAAATTTTTAGAAATGTAGATTTATACATTGCGATTTGTGAAAGCTGAATAAATACACTTTCCACTGATGTATGGTTTATTAGGATCAGACAATATTTGCCCAAGATACAACTATTTGAATATCTGTAATCTGATGGTGCAAAGAAATAAAAATACTGAGAAAATCGCCTTTGAAGCTGTCCAAATGAATACATATTATTAATGAAAAATTACGTTTTTATATATTTATGGTAGGAAATGTACAAAATATCTTCAAGGAACATGATCTTTAGTTAACATCTTGATGATTTTTGGCATTAAAGAAAAATCGATAATTTTGACCCATACAATGTTTTTTTTTTAGCTATTGCTACAAATATACCCCAGCGACTTAAGACTGCTTTTGTGCTCCAGGGTCACATATAGAAACCATTGTTGTTGGAGGAAAAATTTCTAATACATTTCCCATAGCCGGTTTTTGTTATTTATCTTGATGTAACATTCCAGAAAATGTCTTTGCATTGATTTGTAATGTTTCAGAAGTGTGTTGCTGAAAATGTCCTCTGGCAGGAACGGAGATCTTTACCTACGAGAGCAGGTGCAGTTATTCTCCTGCTGATTTAGTGATTATTGAACAGCACATAGGAAAGATGAACCAAAACCAAAAAAGTGTCTGTATGTGCACTTCCCTTGGCTTTGTGTGTTTGGGCAATCCTAGAAAGAATTAACATAAAATGTAAATGCTTGTTAGATATGCATCATCTCCGCCATACTCGATGAGGGAAGAGAAAGGTGTTTGTGCTTGACATTGACTTCTGCAACAGCTCCTGTCTGATGTGAGCAAGAGATGGAAAAGCGTAGCAACCACAAACACTGACTGCCTGCTTACTCAACACACAACGGCCGCTGACAACATCCTCAAAACAATTATCATCCGTCACAGTCTGCAAGAACACCCAAGATTTTATAATCATAATTCTTTTTTTCTTATTTTTGTAAGCATAATAAATGTAAAAATAAAATATCAGATAGTTTTAACTTTCCATGACAAAAGTAGTTCAGGTTGTAAAATGTCATATTGTACGACCTCTTCCAATACTGAATATCATAAAGTGATATTTATGATTTAATCATTTATTATATTTGTAGGAATACTTTTATATCTCGAAAACATATTAAAATAACTTTTTGAATGTCATAATATGTACAATATTCAAGATGAACAGGAAATGTTATTAGACTAATTTTTAGTCTAAATTTATATGATATAAAACTCAATCCAGAATACAAAGATTACAATTTCTAAGAACTTGTCACATGCATTTCAAACTAGAATTTTAATCATCTTGAATGCGGTTTATTGTAAATGTTGGATATTCTCCGATTCCGTTGTCTGGTTCCCCACTCCAAAAACAAATATTTTATAAATGTCACAAAGTGTGATTTTGCAAGAAAAAAAACGAGGTTATTTTTAGGGAAGCACAGTCTTAATGTTTTTGAAGGCGAGAGATGCTTCTGTTTTCTTCCTTGTCTCAACATCTGCTGTTAATTATATTCTGCACAATCAAAGTTCAGAGAAAGGTTCAGTCTCATTTTCTCATGTTTCATCCTGACACCCTTTCCAGTTTTTCTCACAAAGCTCAGTTGTTTGATAATCTTTGATAATCTGAAAGATTTTAGATCTCAATCCTCCGTTCCCATGTCTTGACTGAAGAATCAATCTCATATGGGACTCAGATTTGCATCCATACTAATTTAAATGCTTGTCTGTTCCGGGACACCGGCATAGACAATACCTTTCTGCAAGGAGACTCGTAATCATGTGAAAACTTTGAGTGTTGACGCTTTCCATGTCCCAAGGCTGTCTGAGTAATTATTTAGCAAAGCTCACATAATGAGAGAGTGAGTTGGCTATGCTTCGGCAGGCTTCACCCATATAAATATCCTCCCTTGGAAACCACAAGCTGTTCACCACTGTTGCTTAGAGCCGTTGCCCCAAAGTTCCCATCTGTGCCGCTGCTTGACTGCATAAGTAGACCAGCCATTGATTGGCAGTTTAATGCATTACCAACAACACCATTAGTGAACACCATTAGATCTGTATTGAAATGTTATTTTCACATAAAAAGTACGTGCAAAGCTCATTGCGATTTATTGGATGGGAGGTGCTCAACAAAAAATGTTTAGTGAAGTTTATGCATCAATTTAAAACAATCTAGACTAAAAGATTTTTGGATTTAAATTAAATGTCAATATCAGATTCATGGAGTCAATGACGGTTTATCCAAATGAAAATAGATTCAAATCGAGAAATCTGTATTTCAAATCCCTGGTTTTTACAGTATTACAGAAATTTCTAAATTATTTGATGGCGAATATGAATGGGATTTGTGCGGTGAAATGTTTGAGCATACTCTTTTTATTTTTGTTTCACAACTGTTGAGTTTTGTTGGTGATAGAAATTGATGTCGCCTCATCCACTCTTTTGGTTGGAGGAAACACTTTGTCGTGACTTTTCAGCTTCATTACACTTGCTGGAATAGAGCAGATGGGGGGATGTCAAGAATGCACACACTTCTCAGTGCTCCCACACCAGGAATGTGATGTTTCGTAACACATGCATACTTTGACTGTGAATCCACAGTGAGGTTTCCCGCCACTTGGACTGGATGTGTCACCTGAAATTGCACATTCCAGACCTTTGCCAAACATTTTCTGAAACTTAAAAGGGCCGAATACAGACCCCTGACCTTCACCAGTGGAGGAATGTGGAAAGGTAATGAACTGTGCTACATTGCTGGGGGTTGAATTGAACATGGTTTTTGAACAAATCTTACTTCTATGGAGTATAAAGATAGAATTGGTCAGTATTCAACTTAGAATGGAGTCTATAAATGGTCGTTTTTGAATATTGAAAAGAAGTTATTCGATGGATTGTCTGAATGACTTGCTTACTAGTATCTTTAAAAATCCCCAGGTTGGTTTAAGCTCTTTAATATAGTGACAGATATAACTAATAAATATTCTAAAGGACAATAACTTTATTGCATGAAATTATCATAATCCTCACGAACAAATAAACTGTGTCATATGTATAGTGATGAGAAATTTGTATGATGGTAATACTATGGAACTTTATTTTTGACAGACGTGAATGTTAAAAATTGTGGGGTTTAGAATTTTACTGTTCTGGTGATTACTGTTAGCATGCTAAAGTAAAGCACAGTGTTAGTATGCTAGTAAAAGGTGGTAGAAACCACACTGAGAAGTTGTCTTTAAAATGCATCCTCTTTAAACCACCACAACTAGTCCGTTAGTAAAGATCACTTGCCAAATCAATTCTTTATAATAGTGTTCTTTATAATACCACCTCTAATTAAAAAATAAAAATAAAATACAAATCTAGATAAACTTGCTAGTCAATCTTACTAACCAACTAGTTGGTTGAAATACTGTTTATGAAGTTTATTGCAAAATATTTAAATTTAATCTCCAAATTGTTCCACTTTAATGCATCACCTGTACAAAAATGTAGATTAACGTTCTAATCAACCTCACTTACTGACTAGTTAAGTAAGAAATGTGGTTTGTAAGTTTACGGCAACCTATTGAAATTTAATCTCTAAATGTATTCAAGCAAATATTGATAGTTTTGAATAAAAAAAAAGAAAGATAATTTAAATGACTACATGGCTAAATTATATATCAAATTATAAACTATTAAATTATTTAAATTATATGAATTATGAATTATATACAAAATACTGGAATTTCATCTATCACTTCATCTTTAAAGCACCACCTACATTTTAAGCTAAATAAAACTACAAAAATACAAATACAAGTCAAGTCTGCTTTATTGTCAATTCTCCACATGTACAGCACATACATACAGAGAATCAAAATTGCGTTACTCTCAGACCCCCCGGTGCACACAGATAACATTAACATTAAAGCCTAAAGATCTAGATCAAATATACAACTATACAATAAGGGAATGTAAAAAAGACATATAATAAAATTAAAAATAAAGTTAAATAAAGCAGCGCAAGGCACATGGCAGATAGAGTGCAAATCAAGCAAGTGAAGAACAGTGCAGATAAAAGATTTTTAGTGAAAAAAAAAAAGCTTATTTAGTCTGATTAAAGTGACAAAGAGCTCAAGAGCAGTTATTTTATTTAACTGACTGATGATGTAGTGGAATGACGTCAGTTCCATGCTGAATGAGGTAGTGACCAGACCAATGCTGCACAAAGTGACTGGTGCATGCCATCATATATTAGTGGGAGTGGGGGGGGGGGGTGTGGAAGGACCTGGGGATGTGGGATCTGGGGGGGGGGCAAGTTCGGGAGGGAGTTCAGCTTCCTGACAGCCTGGTGGATGAAGCTGTCCTTCAGTCTGCTGGTTCTGGCCTGGAGACTCCGCAGTCTCCTCCCTGATGGCAGCAGACTGAAGAAGCTGTGAGACGGGTGGGTGGGATCACCTGTGATGCAGAGGGCTTTGTGAGTGAAACGGGTTCCGTAAATGTCCTCGAGGGAGGGGAGAGAGACAACAACGATCTTCTCAGCTGCTCTCACTATGCGTTGCAGAGTCTTTCGGCAGGACGCGTTGCAGGCGCCATACCACACAGTGATGCAGCTCGTCAGGATGCTCTTGATGGTGCCTCTGTAGAAGGTGTACATGATGGGGGGTGGGGCTTCTCATCAGTCGACTTGTAACTGACTAGTATGTTGTTAACATCACATAAAAATGAAATTACAATTAATAATAATTGGAAGTCGGGGCCTAGTGGTTAGAGAGTTTGAATCCTAACCCTACGGTTGTGGGTTCGAGTCTCGGGCCGGCAATATCACAACTTAGGTGCCTTTGAGCAAGGCATCGAACCCCCAACTGCTCCCCGGGCGCCGCAGCATAAATGGTTGCCCACTGCTCCGGGTGTGTGTGTGTGTGTGTGTGTGTTCACTGCTGTGTGATGTGCACTTCGGATGGGTTAAATGCAGAGCACGAATTCTGAGTATGGGTCACCATACTTGGCTGAATGTCATGTCACTTAATAATAATAATATTAATTCATCTTTTAAGCACATCCCATTCTAAGGTAAATAAAATATCCAAAAAAGAAAAGATAAACTCGCCTCTGATGAGTTACTAGTTGACTAGTCAACCATCCTGACCCATTCCTAGTAAAATTTCATCACTTATAGATTACAAAGACAAACTTTTTATATAAAAAATAACCTGCTTCATTGAATCCTGCCCAACGAAACTACTATTTTAAAGTAAACTAGGTCAACTTTGATTTCACGTTGACTTCAAGAAGTTTCACTTCAGAAGGAATTTGGTGATGGATGTACAGTTTGTGCACCTGTTAAAAAAAAATCCACTTCTTTACAATTTGACCACGAGGGAGTTTGGTCTTGTTTTAATATAGCCACACACATTAGGTGCACCTGTTCCGTCTTCCATTGAAAATAGGCCAATGCCTCAGGACTTACTTTGTTGGCGATCTGTCTTTTACACCTCAGGCTTTGATATTCATCATTTCGGTAATTTTGGAACTGAATGCAACATTATAAAAAGTGCAGAACACAGTTTTAAAATATTTAGCACAGCCAGCGTGCAAAAAGAGTACTGAATAACTCATGAACCTGAAGTCTCACGCTGCATGCAAGCAAATTTGCAGAATAGAGACGGTCTGGAAGTGAAGACGACACATACATGGGCTAAAATTGGTACGGTTGTTTAGTAATGTCAGTAAACAGATACTCCTGATTTCATTTCCTCAGTGGAAAAACACATTTAGTTGGTTATGATGAACAGCAAAGCTCCACACAAGAGAAAATAATGTTTCAAAGCTCATCTAGGGCTTGTTGTACATGGCTAATGTTATTTTCCATGCAGATTCCCTTATGGTCTGCTTACACCTGGATGGTTCATCTAATGAGAAGTGAAAACCGCCCACCTGTCTTTAAGTCTAAGAAATTACAGCCCATGCTTTATACTTAACGGCTAACAGATTCTTGCGGTTGCACTCAGAATTGGTTTTCCAGATGGTGTCGGACTCAAGATTGGCCTTAATTTGTGATGTTTTTGCAACGTTCATTTAGAAGTCCAAAATGCAACTTCCCATTGGAGGCTTGACAAAAATGCTTGCCCACACACTTACAGTCTATCTCACTCTGTGTTTATCCCACTTGTTGAAGCCAAGATTGGGATTTCTGGGCAGCGAGTGGAGACAGCCTCTTTTGTTTTCCCAGGCTGCCTTTGTTTAGGTTAGGGGTGAAGCCTGGTCACTTTTGGTGCCCTCAGCATTCCTCTGTCTTAAGGCAAAGGCTCAGCGCTGAATTCATGCAGTCAGAGAAGGATAAAACTACATTTATTAACGAGAACATTTACTAATTTTTGTTACTATACAGTATTGTTATGTTCCACTCAAACAGATTGCAGTTCCATTCAGTACCACTAGTAGTGCAGAAATGACATGCTTCACAATTTATAGCATTGCTACTTTTACTTAGCTGGTTCAAAAGCTGTACAGAACTGTGATAGATCAGATTTATTATAAAACTACGTCTTGTTTGGTGTCTGTGATGTTAACTTTGTGTATCCTTCGTGGTTTGTAGTGTTGGGATACGTGTTTATAATTGGTCTCAAAATAATATCTGCTACATTAATGTACAGTAAAATGTTTATTTCTATGAAACACGACTGATTATGTGCAAACCTTGGAGAGCGATTGTTTAAGGGGGTTAAGAGAAACACGCAACACTAGTTTAAAAGAGTACAAATAAATGTATCGGTCATAATGACTGGAGAGAAATAGCACAAACACTGGAAAAGGATGACCTTTTCTAGTGTGCATGTGTTGAGCGTGCACATTATCAAATAAAGTATACTTTGAAAGTCTATGCATTCAACTATACACATATGCTAAGTGTTCATGTCAAAACTGAAGTACACTTTAGTTTATACGTTAAAGACCCAATCATATGACTTGACAAGCACAGTTTTCCTTTCATCGTTGACATATTTCCCACTGAAACAAGAATTTGGGCTAGAACTACTAGCCATTCAGTTTAAATCAAGCTATGATCCATGATTAACTACTTGTTATTGCCAGTCAGTTACAGATGGTATTGGGGTAGTAACATTGTTACTCTAGAAAGCATTTTTATTGGTCAAAAGTTGGCACATGCCCATGAGTGCAAGGTGATGTCAACATTTTTTTGTTTTAAGAGGAGAAAGATTGGATTTTAAATGTGTGTGTTTGCCTTGTCAGATTTTAGGTGTACACTAATGTCTTGACCTATGTAATTTTATGAGAACAGAAAATATTCTTAATAATTACAATAACAAACCCAAACTTGACAAAAAAAGATGATCCAAACATGGCTCGAATCAACGTTTTTGTTTAAGGCCATGTGTTTGTGTCAGAGTAGGACACAGATGTGTTCTCACTCTGTATTTTTTAAGAAAGAGCAGTTGTTGTGTATAAATGGGGGCTGAAGATGACATGCACCATGGGATATATACACCTCAACAGCTGCGACAGAAAACAATGTCTGTACTGCATGTGATAGGCTACAAATGGCCTTTTGCGTGGGTTCATATTGTATAAATCGAGAAAATACATGTAATTTGCTAGGGCGAGTGACCCGGAAAATGTCTCACAATCCACAAATGCACAAATGTGTGCTTCTAGAAATGGCTTTGATTTATATAGTGAAGAACAGACAGAACTGTCAGTAACAAGCTTTTCAAAGAACATACATTTGAGGAATTTATTCCACCTTCTGAGTTTAGACATTATATTGTGGCTTATACTTGGCTGATTACCAAGCTAGGTGATTGCTAAGGTGTTGCTAGGCATTTGTTGGTTTTGCTAAGAAATTATGTCTTGCTTGGTCTCTCATAGCTAGACCCTCAGACTGACGCTTTGAATGGCCAAGGCCCGCCCAAGAGGCCATATGAGTGACAGATGAAGCAACCAATCACGTTTTATTTTGTCATGTTTTGGGGTCTGGGTGTAACAAACCTTGGTTTGTGGGTAGTTGAAAGGGTGTTGCTATGCAGTTTTGGGTTTCTGGTAACATGGTTGATAGGGTGTTATGGATAGTTGCTCTGGTGGTTCGTCTTTAGCACAACAAGTTTAGATTAAGCAATAGACGAAGCTGTCGAGTGTAATGTCAGCGTTGGCTTATGAATCATTTACATTTTTGCACTTGTGTATTAAAAAGCTGAATTGCTAACAGAGAGTGTATCTCTCCTCCTTTGAAGTGCAAGATGACGTTTACATGCTACATTCTACAGATGTGTGCTCATGTGAAACTCTTCTATCTGTCACTAGAGGTTCACTCCTCTTACTATTTAATGCATTTGCAATGATTTATTAACGGCAACGTTGCACAGTAGTAAAAAACAAAACAAAAAAAACACTGGCTGGTGTTAAGAGAAAGCACCACTCCTGCACAATAACAGTGTGCTTGCTCCTCAGTACATATTCCCAACAGCCCGCAAAACACAAAGAGGATGATGAGAGAGAGGAATGGGATCATTTCAGTAATCATAGCTTTTGGAGGACGCGCTCAGAAGGGAGGAGGACAGGGAAGTTATAGATGTGTCTGGGGTGGGTCTGCGTTCCTGAAGCAGTGGGTCTGGACATGTGCAAGTGTTTTTGAGAGATGGAAGTCAACAGATCCAAGCGTGTGACAGCGATCCACCCTAATCTCAAACGCAAGCCTGCTTTGAGTCAAGTCGCAATGCTAGAATATATCTTTTTCTGTTTTAACATGAATGCAGTGAACTTAAGCCCGACTAGCCCGGTGCATCTGGCACCTGTTGATTCCTCTGCGATTCATCTTTCATGTCTAGTACTCTGTTTTCATGGCAACCGCGGGCTGCGTTGAGAAGTGTACCCTGAGGCCACGGACTTGATTTAGTGAGATCGAGCCTGGTCGAGGTACAGGAGACAAAAGAAGATTTGTTTTACTCTCCGCTCTCTACACGCAGGCCAACAAGGTAGCATTCCTCCGCTTCAGTACGAATGGGAATGGGGAGGAAGAATGCTTCAGAGTTGGCCAGCACTGTCTGAGAGTTTTTGAAGAACAGAGAAACAGTAGATCAAGAGGCTTACAAGAGCAGGTGGAAAGAAAACGGATCTCAAACTTTAGAAGATTCAAGGCTGGGACTTCACTTCTTTGTGTTTTATGTCCAGTGCCACTAGGTTTTGTAATCTATGTTGCTGTTGGAAAATGTACACATTACAAACTCTGTTTGTGGCCTAAATATCAAATGACTCTTGCAAGTTGGTGTTCTCAGGGTGGTTTCGAATTATTTATTTAGATGACTCAAATGCCATGTGGCTTCTTTCAGAAACGTACTTCTCACTTTATTCTGTCTCTGGGTGATGAAAAATAGTTGTGATAAAATAGTTATTAGAAATAACTAAGTTTTAGAAGATGTTTTACTTGCAGAAATGTATATTTGCAGTGCAATATTGACAGTTTGGGAAGCCATTGTGCATTGTCCATTAGTCCTATGAAAATAACACAATTAAATTGCATACAAAACTCTCTATTTAGAATTTGAGGACGAATATGACCCTGACATGCTCTTTTCACTTTAAAGGGGTCATGAACAGTTTTTTATTGTTTTGTACTGTTCTCTGAGGTCCACTTATAATGTTATCAAGATTTTCACCTAGAAAAGCATCATTTAGAAGTGCAATATTTTCGGTCCTGTTTAGACCCCCTCATCAGATTGCTCTGTTTGAATAGGTGTGAAGGATTGTAGATATGCTGTGATTGGCTAACAATTGTGTATGTTTGACAGACATCCTTCATAGATCACTGCTGTGATTAAGGTTAAAAATGTATCAATATTTAGTACATACATACAGACAAAGCAATAGTGACCACGTAATAAAAAACTTTACTCACACTTGTGTGGTGGGGCATTACTGTCAGATCCAATATATTCACAGCATTGTAGACTCAATCTTTCTGAAACTCCTGCGTTGAATTGTGCAGCTTTGTTTATAAACTAATCCGTGGGTAAAATAAAGTGAATAAAGGACCAAATTCTTACTGAAACATCTTCTGAGGCGGCACATTCCATAAGCTGTCGCTTTGGCGGATTGGCTTTAATATAAGCTGTTTTGAAACTTACAGGATGTTTTTATAGTACAATGACCTCTTATATATCAAAACATCAAAGGAATTTTGATTTCTCAGTTCATGACCCCTTTAATTGTATTCAATCTCTTTTAAACTTGTCTTTAAGGCCTGGAGATGGAGCATCCATCACTGGGTATTTGGCAGCTGCTAAATGTTCTGCTTAGCAGCTTAATGCTGCTATTAAATGTTTTCATAAGTTAATGCGGTAGACTTTACCATAGAATTTCCTCATAAAGGGTGTAATATGCAACAGTCAAAGTGCACCGAACCAACATGTCGCGCTTGTATTAATCTCACAGACAGCGGTTCATTCAATATTTGCATGGCTGAAGCATTTGGATACTACACCTTACCTTAGCAGCGCCATCTGTTCCTGCTGTGGGGCTTCAAAGTGGAGTCAGACACACATGCAAGCACATGCAGTCTCAGAACAACAACGTTCTGCCTGTCTGTTCCTTTCAGCATTCATCTGCTGAAATGTCTTTGAAGAGAGCCAGCAGTGCATTTAATTGGAGCAGAGCTATGAGTCTATCAACCTCCTGCTAATAATAACTCTTGAAATTTGCTTACACACTGGACCTGATTTTCAATCACAATTTCATGTCTCATGGCTGGGTTGGAGCAATAAGGTAGAAACAATTAATGTAGAAAATAACTTGAGTGTTCTTTATGAATGTATTTTGGAGTTTAGACTAAGATTGGTCTTAGTTTGGTCAGTTTTGTCTACTCAAGTTCTGAATTCCATATATGATTTTTAACTAAGTATTTCAGTACTTCAAGTTGGGACAGGGGATTCTTGTGCACTGTTTGGTTAACTGTTCTATGCATATGTGTGCCTTCAGCCATTAATGCTTTTTAAGATGTTGTGTCATGTTAGAAAAAAAGGCAGACCTGCAGTGTACCACAGAAATTAGGGGGTTTTAATTATCCTAATTTTTCGCTCTGTCAAGTCACCTTTATTTATAAAGCGCTTTAAACAAAATACATTGCGTCAAAGCAACTGAACAACATTCATTAGGAAAACAGTGTCAATAATGCAAAATGATAGTTAAAGGCAGTTCATCATTGAATTCAGTGATGTCATCTCTGTTCAGTTTAAATAGTGTCTGTGCATTTATTTGCAATCAAGTCAACGATATCGCTGTAGATGAAGTGTCCCCAACTAAGCAAGCCAGAGGCGACAGCGGCAAGGAAGCAAAACTCCATCGGTGACAGAATGGAGAAAAAAAAACCTTGGGAGAAACCAGGCTCAAAGTCAGATTGTGCAGAAGAATCATCTGTTTCCTGTGGTCTTGTCCTGGTGGTCATCTGAGACAAGGTCTTTACAGGGGATCTGTATGTTGTAATGTAGTCTTTTTCAGACTGTGAAGGCACATTGCATTAACTTGTCACTATTGCTGTTTTGTCGTTTCAGAATCCAGACGTTACCATGCATTGCTGATGTAAGCTGATCTGTGTTCATTGTCTCTGATGGAGCTGAAAGTTTGGGTGGATGGAGTTGTACGAGTGGTTTGCGGCCTGTCAGAGGAGACATCATGCCAGGACGTGGTCATTGCACTCGCCCAAGCCATTGGTAAGTACCTCTAGGTTTAGAAGTTCCTTCTCAATCAAAAACACCTGACCTCCTTCAGAGTCTTCAGAGTTACTAAAAAATATAAGAAAGTAAGCTTGATCAGATTTAAAGTTAAAACTCTGGGTTAGCCCTTTAAAGATCTGGGCTAGTAACCAGTAGGTTGGAAGTTGGATGCACACAATGTGGTGGTTCATGAGCCCTTGCCATAATGGCCTTCAGCAAGACACTTGAAGTAACCTTAGGATAGTTCCCCTAGATCCAGTGGGACTGTCCCCATAATAATAGCACAGATTGTTGGACTCTAACTACTGTACCCCTGTGATGTCTTTGCAGGCCAAACGGGTCGTTACGTTCTCATTCAGAGACTGAGGGACACCGAACGCCAACTTCTGGCCAATGAGCGCCCACTGGAGTCCCTGGCCAAACTGGGCCAACACAGCAGCGAGGTGCAGTTTTTCCTGCGGCGGACTGGACCCAGTAGCAATGAAGAACAGAGTCTGCACAACCGCACCCTCCCTCACTCCAAGCCTCCCACATCAGAACCCAAACGGGGATTGCCAAAGAAATCTTACACCTTCAACTTGGGCCCCTCCAGTTCTCCCCGTGTAAAAACGAAGGACTCTCGTACAACACCCTCTCCTGAACAGAGTGCGTCCCCAGTTCCATACGCGCTGTACCTTCCGGGGCCTTCTAAAGAGGAGGTGCTCCTGCATGTTCTCCAACAGCGGGAGCAGCTACATGCCCTCGAGTCTCGGCTGTTGGCAGTCGACAAGAAATGCAAGACTTGGGAAGAGTCGTCTGCTGAGGAGTCATCCCTGCAGGCAGAGATGGAAGTTTTGGAGAAGACCCTGTGGAGGAACCAGCAGGAGTTGGTGGACGAGGAGTTCTGGGAGGAGGAACTAAGGATAGAGACCGAAAGGGAGCGTGGGATGAAGCTCCGTTTAGGAGAGCTGCATGCTAAACTGGATGATTGCGGGCAAAAGTTGCACAAATTCAACAATCGCGCCATGCAGATTGAGGAGGAAATTCAGAGAGAAATGCTACAGGCGGACATCTTGCCCACCCAGTCCGATTCAAAAGACTCTTTGGGGGCAGTCGAGGCAGATCTTCAAAGTCGACAAAAGCAAGGGGAGGAATTGGAGGCAAAACTTTCAGAGCTTGAGAAGACTTTGGGGAGGGCGGAGACTCTGCTGAAGGTAAGCAGAGAGGGCGTGGCCCTAGAGAGAGGTTTGTAGTTGTTGGCTGCAAATGCAGGAGGGTATTACAGTCCCCTCTGTGGAGGTGCATGATCAATGAACGAAAAAATTTGAAAGTGAACAAAGGTACCCATCTTTTGAAATTATTCATATGAACCTTAGTTCACACTCAGTTCAAACGTATGGTTTCTGACTTTTCTGTGCACAGAAACAAATGTTTTTATTTGGACACACATGCATTTCTTTTAACTCCTGTGCATTTTATGCATTGAAAAGACAAAATAAAGGTGTACACCTATTAAATGAGTTTCTTTTCCTGCTCTGCATGCATATATTTTAAACTGTACGTAATTATGCACCAGCCTGAGTTTTATAACAGCATTTCAGTATTACAGTGACTTAAATCAAAGATTTGCAAGTCTGTGAAGATGATCTAAACTACTTCATACCACAGTGGCACTCCAGAAGCCTGCCTTTATGTGTTCTGCCAGAAAGCAAGACAATTAACCATGACTAACCGGATCTTACATAATCAGAATCTATTCCTTTTAGACAAGTCATGCATGCAAATTAGGTTGATCCTTCAACAGAACATGGTGAATTATCATAGTTTTCAAATAGCAACTCAGGTGATTACTTGAGTCAAATACTTTGTGGTTAGCATTAACTTGTCTGTATTTGAATTTGGCTTGTCTTGTTAAACAAATGAAAACTACAGCCGGAAAGGTGTCAAACGTACCCATAGAGAACAAATCATAAGATTACTGTAATCAGAGCCACAGGCCACATATTACTGCCTTGACTGTTATTGCTGTTAAAAAATACGCCCTCTTCTGACTACAGGTTGAATTACAATTAAGGAAAAATCAAAACAACACAAACAACGAAAAGTGTACAGGGATTGATTAAAAGTACTAATTAAAACATTGCTGCTAAATTTAAAAACAAAATATAAATAAATAAATAAAAAACATTAAAAATGCTAAATTATTCAAATATATTCTAAAATGTATCTGATAGTAAGTTGTTGGCCACATACTACAATGCAAAAAAAAAAAAAAAAAGATAGTTTTTAATAATTCGTATTCATAATTGTTATTCTAGTAAGCAGGCTGTTTGTGATTGTCTGTTCTCTCTGAGTGTAGGCTAAGCAGGAGGAAGTGGAGGATTTGAATAAGGAGCTGAGACAGTGTAATTTACAACAGTTTATCCAGCAGGCCGGAGCCCTGCCTACTCAAACTCAACCCCGCACAGACCTCGGTGAACACCCAGAACAACTGGACCTGACTCAACAACAGCACGACAAACACAAAGACAGTGGTATGGCATCCACACACACACACACACACACACACACACATTAAATCTACTGCAGCTGCATATACCTAACTGAACAGAGAAAATCAATTAATAATGGAATACTAGCATACTGTTTACTGCATACAACACATTATATACTGCCAACTAATTGTAGTTTTGTTTTGATTGCATACTTTAATTGTAAATGTTTAATTGTACTGTATGTGTGCATAAACGCTTATGCACACATACAGTACTCACACATTTTTAGTATACTTTGAGTACCTAAGTGTTTTAATACATTTATTATAATTATGCATTATTCAGAATACACTCAGTGGTATACTGTATCCCACAATGCATTGTGCTCAACCTGAGCCTACAGTTTTGATATAACAACTGAACTGCAAACATGTGATGTGTGGTTTTAAACGGTTGACTTTAAAACAGCGTGCTGTCATACTACTCTTACTGTTTCTAGTAGTATGCTACAGTACAACCTGCACATCTGAAGATTTTTACAACAAAATTGCACTACAAATGAAAGCTAATCATCTGATACCTGGATGATGTTTGCTAAATTAAAAGGAAACATTTGATGATAAGAGATAAAGTGAACCTTAGTTATGCAGCACACAATGCTCACTTGACCTCATTATGTTTGTTTATGCATATTTATTCAGAAAATAGCAACCAGTCTTCATGAAGTTATGCCGAAGTTTCAATTTAATGTGAATATGTCTTGTGTAAAGAAAGAGATGCTAAATGCAGAAATGGAAAATGCATTGCATTGTGGGTTACAACATTCCTTGTATTGATTTCTGGTTGTATACTAAACAAATAATACGGTCATATTGTGGTTAATGTTTATATGGACTGATGTAGTTGTATATTTTACTCCGTACTTCCCCCAGATTCGCCCCCACGTCCCACTGCCAAGCAGTTCCTGGGTCACCCGCGCAACCTGCAGCACCCCCTGGTATCCAGCCTGAACCCTGAGGGTGTGTATGTGTGATAGATGCTTCCCTGCCTTCACCCCAGCTGCCACACGCCGTGGTGCAACCCTTTCTGGGTGAAGGTGCCTGCATGGTGGCCCTCTTCTGATCAACAGGCCTGATTATTGTAGCACTTTAGCTGAAAGGCATTGCATCAACTAATTTACGCAACATTACCGTATTTCAATCCAAAACCGATATATTTTCAGTGCTACTAATGTAAAGTAAATGCTAATTTTGTCTGTAAATATAGATGTTACATATGCTATCAAGTCAGTATGTAGTGCCTTTCAAAAAGAAGTGTTACCACAAGCTGTGCTCTTCAACACTTTAGTTTAAAGGGATAGTGGGTTGGTTTTAAATTACATCTTGACAAGCTGCTAAAAACGTTTGTTGAAGTCGAGATATTTTTGCTTACAGAGATGTAATTTGACTTCAAATTGGATGCGAACTAAAGTGTTTCTGCCATGTTCCCTTGAGTTCTACACTCTTTTTCTTCCTTACGCTCTTCTGTCCCAGTTTGGTGTCCTTACATTTCGAGTCCTACCAGCTGTTCTGTTGATTTATCATGCAGCTGTGTGTGTGTTTGTGTTATTAAAGGGATATTTCATCCGAAAAAGGAAAATTTCAGTTGTCATTTACTTTACTTGGTGTCCCAGATTTATATGCAAGACATTTTAAAGAATGTTCACGTTGCTTTTTTCCAACCAGGAATGTTTTTCGCGACACGGTTATGTCAAACTGAGGCGACATCAATGTGAGAAGTTTAAATATGCATAAGTGCGTGCAGATTATCATTTAATAATGACTTCAGCCTGGGTCTCTTTCTCACACAAATATATCATGTGACTTCAGAAGACTTATAAACGTGAAATATAGTGCAAAAACACTTTTATGATACTTTAATGGATTGTTTTTTTGAGCTCGACAGCCTCAGAGAGTCTAAATTTCAAAATAATCGTTTTGAGAAGAAAACGTCAGGTGATATTTTAATTATATGGTGGGATTTGTTGAACACGTTGAAAAATCATAATCATCTCTAATAATGTATTATATGTAGCTAGTCTTATGTTGTAATGCTTAATGTTCAAGTAACCCAATAAATTGATTAAACGTCTCATATTTGTGGATTTTGGGAAGTTTTAGTCAAGGGAATTTTAAGAACATTGTTTTCAGGATTTCAAATGCAGCTTCCATTTAGTCTTTAAGAAAAAACCAGATAAAAACATTCTTAAGAATTGTTTGAATTTAGAATAGAATATATTTTATTCGTAAGAATAAAAGAGCACGTTTACTTTAAGCTTCTGAATAGAAAAGCAGCAGCTTGAACATTCTATTAATCATCTCCTTTTGTGTTTTATGTAATAAAGGAAGTCATATGATTTTGGACATCACGAGAGTGAGTAAACGATGAAAAATCTTCATTTTTTGGGGGGTGATCTATCCCTTTAGGATGGCTTTCGTGTGTGAGCTCTTGTCTCCTGAAAGAACAAGGATCCAAACCGTCTGAATGTTAATGCAAAGATTGTGAACTATTTCTGTACTCATAGACTTTGAAACAATTACAAAACGGAGACTTTTTGAAAGTCGGACTAGTTGAAATATTGTAAAGGGGAACTTTCCCATAATGACTTTGTCTTTGTACAAACAACATATAAATGACAAAACTTCATATTTTAGTAGATGTTTATCCAGTGATGGATTGTTTTTCTGCTCTGTATCTGTTCCTTTCGGGACACTCTGAGTGAAAGTACGTCTCGGTTTGTATTTGCTGTTTCCAAAGAACAAATGACGTTAAATTCATGTTTCCCTCACATTATCAATGCCTTGGGCTGTACTGCATATTCACTACACGATTGAGGCCGTATGTTGCCGGTTTAGCGAGAGCTAAAACTCAGGGTTCATACACTGTATAGTGTATGGTTTGGACGTTTCTCTGGGTCTTTCTGTTCTCTCTCGGCTGCTGTGTGCATGGGAATGTGTCTGAAAGCCTGCAGATGACGTATTTTTGTACTTCTCATGATTGAACGTCACTCAGTTTACTCTTCTATGTGTCTTACAGTCCTGACATCCAGAGATTCGTCTTGGCGGTAATAAAGCTGAAGCACAGGGCTAAGGATTTATAATGACTCTCTGCTTACATTCGTTGTCTATATAACCATTCATGTTATATATTCACTGTATATACGAAATATATATTTACAACTTTTTTGCTACTTTTCAAAACATGTATTTACTGTAAAATAAATACAAATAGAGTTTATCTCGAGAACTTGTACTTTTGTGTACGTATTTAAGGACAATAAAGACTGTGCATTGTGTCTCAGATGATTCCTGTTTGATGGAAAGACAAGCTTTTATAAAGGGATTCTCTCAATTTCCAGTCATTAGTCTGTTTATAAAATATCTTGCCTTCTGATCGAACAGATCTGTTCTTGATCATGTCACCACAAAGGCGTTCAATTAACTGCGGCCATATTTTTCTGAAAGTCTTCTTTGAATATGACTGAGCACTGTGATACAGTAAAAGCCCAGTGAGTTTAAGATGTTTGTCTGAGCTGTTCGGATATTGAGATATCATGATTAACTGTATGAGAGTGGATTGTGAGGATCAGATCAAGAGCAGAGTGAGACTAGACCCGATCCTCATCAGCACTCGCTGACAGACGCTATACAATACATCCATACTGATTAACACAAAAACAGCCGTGCCTCACGCATCTCCATTAATCATGAGAGTGACATGTTTTAATTCTTTTCATTGAAGGGGATAATCACAACTGAAGGCCGTTCAGAAGAGATCCAATCAAATCAGATCAGTAATCTGTGATGATTTCCTTTATGTGGGCTAGAACATTAACAGATAAGCTCATGATCGTTATCAGCCATACATTAGAATCGTTTTGCTTTTTAAATATACATATTACCCAAATCGTCTGAAATCAGAGAGATCTATGTTTTATGAAGTGGCATTTGTCAAAATAATATGATTGTTGCCTGTTAAACATTTATTTCACAAAATCACACAACTTTTAATATTTTGGTGCTGAATGTTTGTATTGTGAAACATGATTTATTTGATCTATTTATATATATATATATATAGGATTTTTAATTGATTATGATATAGTACAATATATTTTAAACTAAAAAATTCTGATTTATTTTGTATGTGATATAATTTAATGAAAACAGTGAAAATTATTAATAATTTTAATAAATTTATATATTATATATATATTACCAAATGTAACCTTTATTTATTGTTTTTTTTTATTGTTAATGCACCACCCATTTCTTTAGCAAAATCTTACAGCTTTTAATATTTTGTTGCTAAAAGCACATTTTCATACTCAAACATTTTTTTCTTTATTTTCTATATTTTTAGATTTTATAAAATATATTTGTATGTACACAGAAACATTGGGATTTATTTGAATCTTTTTGATTTTATTTGACTCATTTTCTTAATATTACATAATTCTGAAACCAAAACTGAAAATGCTGATCAGAATGAAAGTTGAGTTATTATTGTGATTAATTAAAGGAGAGGACCGCTAATAGCCCGAGCGTGTTAAACGTGTGAATATGATTCAGTCCAGCTCAGACACTCCCACAGCTACTGTATTTCCATTACTGTACAAGTTCAACAGTTCAGAGCTGCTGGTTTAGAAAACAACATTGTTACATCTAAATTATGAATGAGTGAAGCAGCTTCATCAAGAGATGCAAGTTAAATCAGGAGCACATCTCTGTGACACGCTGCACATATGCACTGATGTCAGACCACATCTCCATTGATCATAGCACACGATGCTTGAGCTACAGGAGCAGAGAGACCCGTGGAGGGACGGGGGACCCTAAAGCGTCCCTCCAGTGACCATGTCCGCCTCAACCCCTTCAGGAGTCTCCAGTGGGACGTCCCCATGGCTGCTGGAGTCAGGCACACATCCAAAAGCTGGTTAGCCGCTGTCACACGCACAGTGGAGTGGAGAACAGGCGCAATGTGCGTTAGTCAGTGGCTTACCTGCTTTCAGAAATCACAGGATCGGACGCCACGGGATCCCTGTAAACATCTGAATACATACAACAGAGTTTAGATGACAGTTCTGCAACTCTGCGAGATGACGAGCATGGGCAAATATCTTCTTTAGAATTAATTTGCATAATTATATTAATATATGATAATTATATGCTAATCATATGAGGTAAAAAAAAAGAAATGAAAAAAAAGGATATATTCTTCGACAATGTGGCCTGGATGAAACACTGTGTTTTTTAATTTAATAAAAATAAAATTGTTTTGTTAAAATAGGTCTCAATTTTTAATTTAGCACTGATTGTGAAATATTAATGATAATACATTACGTCCATATTTCGCTATACAATTGTCTAAAACAAGGAAAACGAAGCAGATATATTAAAGGATAAAATTATGTAAGCATATCTGTCCGTCACTTTCAAATAAAGCGATTATTATCATTTTTATTATTTTGATAGACAACTAAGCAAAAAGCCACACTTACCTTAACTTCCCGATAAACCCGTTAATTACTGGATGAAGAGCAAATCCAACAGTTTTCAATGGAGATGATAAAAACACACAAGGCTACAGCAGTTTTGGTTAAATAAAATAATTTCTGAAATAAAGTATTAAACACTACAGCAGCAGAAGTTCAGCTCACTGGCGCTATCTATCCAAACCCTGCCCACTCCCCTGCAACTGCAACCTGACCTGCTTATTCAAATCAGCATTTGATTGACGTGACCCTCAGCCAATAGCTGGCCGATCTCTACACTGAAAGCCCGCCTATTAAATGGAACTATCGAATTACAGCGTCGCAGGGGCTTGACTGGGAGCATCATAGGTTCGGTGGATTTTCTCAGAGTTATAGCGGGGTGCGGCGCGTTCGGTTTTGCACGTCGTACTTTAGGAATGAACCATTTTCAGCGTTCTTATTTCCCGCTTTTGTGGTATGTCTCTAGAAAGTTACACATCATACTTTGCGTTTTAGTTATTGCAAGCGGAATCTGGTGTCAAATTGCTCGGTCGATACAATTATGTATTGATTTTACGTGTTTTAGAAAAAAAGAGCTCCCCCCGCGTTCCGAAAGTGGTTGGTCTCTGTTCGCCCGTGTATAGTAAAGCCATGAAGCTAGTGTGGATGTGCACGTACGAAGAGAGAGAAACAGAGAGAGAGAGAGAGAGAGAGAGAGAGAGAGAGAGAGAATGGCGCGAAAAGTCATTTTGAAAGTTAGAATGGCTTTTTGTTTACATTTGTTATTTAAGCTAATACATACATTTTAGGATTTTGAAATGAAGATAAATATATAGATAGATATATAATGATGTAGGGAGGGCATGGCGTTTGCGTTTTCAAATAAACGTTTGATTTAGAAAAATGAAAATATGATAAATTAGGGTGACCATATTTTAATTTTCCAAAAAGAGGACAGTGGATGCAGGGTTTCGCCTAAAAGTATATGTAGCAAGGGTTGTGTGTGTGAGTGTGTGTGTTTGCTTGTTTTGTTTATAATAAATGAAAAGAAAACAAGTAGATAGAATAGAAAAAAGAACAAGTAATGCTAGTGTTAGAGGGTCATTTTTAAATAAAAATATAACAAGTCAATAGAACAGAAAAAGAATAGATAATGCTTGTGTTAGAAGGTCATTATTTATAATAAATAAATAAAAAAATAAGTAGAAAGAATAGAGAATGCTATAGTGTCAAAGGCTCTTTTTTCTTATTAAATAAAACAAGTAGTTAGAATAGAAATAGTATATAGAGTGCAAATGTTAGAGGTCAATTTTGTAATAAAAAACAAGCAGATAAAATTTGAATTAGCATTATAATAGAGGGTGATAGAGTTAGAGGATCAAATGAAGATGAAAGAGATGTTTTCAGCTGTTTCTTGAAAATGATTAAAGTCTGCATGAAATCAAAATTGACTTTATTTACTTTACTAGCGCACATTACTATTCTTGATGTAAACAATTAATCAATGCAAGTTAATCAGCTGAAATTTATTTTAATCGAAATCTGAATATTTACTTCCCCTCTGGAATGGCGTTCCTTTTCTTGATGACGTCAGTGTGACAGCTTGGGCAGTATATCCTTAAAACACACTCCTCCAACCGTTAGGTATGAGTGAAAGACGCGGAGCACAAAAATAAAACCATGCCCTCTATTCAATATTCTGTTTCAGATGGAAATACGTCACTTACTACACTGAAATAAAGTTGGCAGCAACTTCTGGTTCATGCGGACTTTAAGGACTCGGCTGCTTGGATTGAGTTGGGCAGGTCATTCCACCACGAGGGAACAGTTAATGACAAAGTCCATGAAAGTTTTATCACAGGTAGAATGCAAAATGTTTCAATACAATCATTTCAGTTAGATGTAATTCATGAAATATTTCAAACCTTTAACCCACTTGGGAAAATCAATCCATGGCAACAGTTTAAAAGCAGCCCAATTCTGTGGAAAAAACGCAGACTTGGCAACCCTGCATCCAAAAAGAGCTGCAGGAGTCAGATTTGACTTATCTCAGGTCAAGAATAAGGAGAGCTGACTGACAAGACAATGCTGGAGTATTGGCGACCTATGGGAAGATGGGAAAAAATTACGGGAGGAAAAAATATATTCCATGGCTTTGGCATTCACTAGCAAAACTTTAACATTCTCTCGCAGCGTTGCCCCAAGAAACTTTGCATTTGCTAGCATGTGGGAGACACACACACACACATATCTGCTTCGTCAGGCCTGGAGCTGATCCGTGCTGGTCACTGAGGAAATACATCAACTTCGCGCTGTGGATCGCAGCATCGACTTTCACTGTGGACGAAGCGGAGTCCAGCCTGGGGTCATCACATGTGTCCTTCATCGAATCTTCGTGTCCTTCGTTCCTCACTCAAGCCTGTGATGCTGTGTGACGCATTTTATGGAGGACCGTTTCCTGAGTTTGCAGAGTAGCCTACAATGGATTCTGTGCTCAAAGGCTGTTTTAATAAAGATGGGCAGTTCAGACATTGCAGGGACAGTCTGGTGCTTCTGACTCACAGCCTGTAAGTAAATTTTTTATATTTAAAGAATTTGCCACTGATGATTCAAACCCAAGTTTTGAGCAGTGTAGAGTAGTTTCTACGATCACAAATGCAGGCATGGTTTTATGTCTATGTGGCGCAATATGCAATGCAACGCAATGCATAAAAACACAGTACAGTATAAGTCATTATGATCAGTAATTGTGTCCCCACTGGATGAAACAAATGTCTCGTTTGTAATGGGTTTTGTTGGTTTTTTCTAGTCCTGGACACAGCATCACAATATGGTGAGGGGGGTAATATCTCCGTCACACGCTTGAGGTATTCGTCCAATCACAATGCACTGGATAGCTGGCCAATCAGAGCACACCTTGCTTTTCTGATCGATGTGCTTTATGTGTTTCAGAAAGGCGGAGCATAGAGGAGCATAATGACATAAGATACATGAAATAATGTTGTTTTTTTAACCTTAAACTGCATAAACACATTGCATTACACCAAACACACAACATAATGTTCTTTTTAGCAACGTCATTAAGCAAAAAAAAAAAAAAAAAACTACAATTAATAAAAAAAAAAAAAATGTAAACAGAATACCTGAAGACTGCTCGAAAGGGCTGTGCCTGTTGCTACGGTCTTCAACAGCTGAACGTTTAGTGCATTAATATTAATCTAGTCATGCTAAATTTACCTGGTCATTTTGCTCATTAATATTCATAATCCCAAACCTTTACCCAAGTAGGATTGAATGTGAAATCTGTCAGTTTATTAGCGCCCGCTTTTGGTCAATCGTAGAACGCCTATTGGGCGGACCTCGCGTCACCTAATTAATATTCATGAGCAGCTCCTCCCCATAGTAGGATTCGTAGTTTCTCTAGCCAGTGTTCTGAAATATTCGGTTTCTGAGATTTTCCGTGACGCTGGGCGGAGCATACGTGAATATTCATGAGTTTCCTGTTTGGCGTTAAAGCGACTCAGAAAATATTAGTACATTTTTATGGAGGGTTTATTGGGTCAGATTATAAACTAAAAGTCTAAAACTAAAAGTCTTAAACCAAAACTAAAAATCTAAATTTGAAACAAAGTCAAAGTGGAAAATTAATTCGGTATTTACGATTGGGCATTTGGTATTTAGGATAGGGCATTTGGTCATTTAGCCATTTAAGATTGATGATTGGGGATTTAGGGATTTAGGATTGGGCATTTGAAGATTGAGGATTGGGCATTTGAGTATTGAGGAGTGTATGCAAATTAGGAGGCGTGGCCCAAATACTGGATGCTGGGTTTGAAATGGCTGGTGCGCAGAGGCACCTTATGGACAGCAGAGGGAGCTCCCAGTGCTAAGGATTAGAGGCTGACATTTTTTCGGGATTCCTGCGGGTCACGGGAATCCCACGGGAATCCTGCAGAATTGGGAACAAAATCACTATTAATCACGGGATTGGGACGGGACAGTAAAAAATGTCAGCGGGAGTGGGCGGGACCGGGAATACACTTTGATCCCCAACTTTATACACAAATATAGCCTACCTTTTATATAAATAAACTATAAACTAGGGGTGTGCGATATGATGATTTTTGATTGTGGACGATAAAAAGGTCTTTACAATCTGCTTTTGAAGAAATATTGTATATTGTATATATATATATATATATATATATATATATATATATATTATATTGTATAGTCAACGGGGACCTGACTCAACTCTGGAGGGTCAACGGGGACCTGACTCGACTCTGGAGGGTCAACGGGGACCTGACTCGACGCTGGAGGGTCAACGGGAACCTGACTCGACGCTGGAGGTTCAACGGGAACCTGACTCGACTCTGGAGGGTCAACGGGAACCTGACTCGACGCTGGAGGGTCAACGGGAACCTGACTCGACGCTGGAGGGTCAACGGGAACCTGACTCGACGCTGGAGGGTCAACGGGAACCTGACTCGACGCTGGAGGGTCAATGGGAACCTGACTCGATGCTGGAGGGTCAACGGGAACCTGACTCGGCTCTGGAGTGTCAACGGGAACCTGACTCGGCTCTGGAGGGTCAACGGGAACCTGACTCGGCTCTGGAGGGTCAATACACAATACACATTTTAATGCTATAAAAGTGTGCACATTGAGAGAAATAAACGGCAGATGTTCACGGTAACAACTTCTTTAACTTGAGCAAACACTGCTAATACACATATACATTTGTTAATAAAGTAAATAAAATGAAAACATGCATGTTTTAATGCTAGTGAATAAACAATCCACTCACAAGCCTCTGCTCTTCATGACAGTACCTGGATCAGTGAGCTGTGTCTCGGGCTGATGATGTCACTTCCAGTGTTGTACACGCCCCCGTCCCTTGACTCCACCACCTCGTCAAAACAGTGCCACAAAGCGAGACGCGCAGAAAAGTGAAGCGCAAAGGGAAAACGGCATTGCAAGCTCAAACTAGACTGACATGCAAAATAAAAGCAGCATTGCAAATAAATTAATATATATGACCATGGAAAATATGTATTGCAAAATCATTGTTTCGCAGTGTTTCATTTGTTTTGTAATTCTTTATTTTTGTTTGCAACACTTCATTTTTTTCTCCCAATACTTTTTCTTTTGCAATTCTTAATTTTTATTTGCAAAAGGCAAAATTATTTTCCTCAATACTTTAATTTTCATTTGCAAAACTTTATTTTTTTGCATATATATATATATATATATATATATATATATATATATATATATATATATATATATATATATATATATATATATATATATATATAAACATTTATTATTATTATAAGAAACATTTATTATTATTATCAATGTTTAAAACAGTTGTGCTGCTTCATAAATTTGTGGAAAATGTGACCCACCCACCCCCCACCTCCCGATATTCTTTGATACATAGAAAATGCAAAAGAACAGCTTTTATTTAAGTATAAATCGTTTGTAAATGTCTATACTGTCACTTTTGATCAATTCAATGTGACCACTTCTGGTTCTCTTTGTTGTTTCTGTCTGATATATATATTATATTGTATAGTCAACGGGGCCCTAACTCAACTCTGGAGGGTCAACGGGGACCTGACTCGACTCTGGAGGGTCAACGGGGACCTGACTCGACTCTGGAGGGTCAACGGGAACCTGACTTGACGCTGGAGGTTCAACGGGAACCTGACTCGACGCTGGAGTGTCAACGGGAACCTGACTCGACGCTGGAGGGTCAACGGGAACCTGACTCGACGCTGGAGGGTCAACAGGAACCTGACTCGACGCTGGAGGGTCAATGGGAACCTGACTCGACGCTGGAGGGTCAACGGGAACCTGACTCGGCTCTGGAGGGTCAACGGGAACCTGACTCGGCTCTGGAGGGTCAATACACAATACACATTTTAATGCTATAAAAGTGTGCACGTTGAGAGAAATAAACGCCAGATGCTCACGGTAAAAACTTCTTTAACTTGAGCAAACACTGCTAATACACATATACATTTGTTAATAAAGTAAATAAAATGAAAACATGCATGTTTTAATGCTAGTGAATAAACAATCCACTCACAAGCCTCTGCTCTTCATGACAGTACCTGGATCAGTGAGCTGTGTCTCGGGCTGATGATGTCACTTCCAGTGTTGTACACGCCCCCGTCCCTTGACTCCACCACCTCGTCAAAACAGTGCCACAAAGCGAGACGCGCAGAAAAGTGAAGCGCAAAGGGAAAACGGCATTGCACGCTCAAACTAGACTGACATGCAAAATAAAAGCAGCATTGCAAATAAATTAATAGATATGACCATGGAAAATATGTATTGCAAAATCATTGTTTCGCAGTGTTTCATTTGTTTTGTAATTCTTTATTTTTGTTTGCAACACTTCATTTTTTTCTCCCAATACTTTTTCTTTTGCAATTCTTAATTTTTATTTGCAAAAGGCAAAATTATTTTCCTCAATACTTTAATTTTCATTTGCAAAACTTTATTTTTTTGCATATATATATATATATATATATATATATATATATATATATATATATAACATTTATTATTATTATAAGAAACATTTATTATTATTATCAATGTTTAAAACAGTTGTGCTGCTTCATAAATTTGTGGAAAATGTGACCCACCCACCCCCCACCTCCCGATATTCTTTGATACATAGAAAATGCAAAAGAATAGCTTTTATTTAAGTATAAATCGTTTGTAAATGTCTATACTGTCACTTTTGATCAATTCAATGTGACCACTTCTGGTTCTCTTTGTTGTTTCTGTCTGATCCGAATGGGATGATATTACTTGTTTGTACAGTTAAAAGGAGGAAAACTAAAAGCAAATCTTCAGCCGCCTCGGGGAAAATCAAACATGGGAGTGAAGAGACGGAGACGCAAAGTGAGGAAGTCAAAATCAAGAAGAAACTGGTGAGCACTCTGCAAATGTAAAACCACTACATTTGAACTTTTTTGTTCTTTATTGATGTTTCTGTGTAGGAATGCAACAAGCCATTATTCTGATAATCAATTAATCTGATGATTATAGCGATTAATCGACTGATTAATTGACTTTTGCAATTAGTAAAAATATTGAGTTATACATATTCTAACAAATAAAGGTAACCATTCCAGATTTTGAAAGTCATTATGTAATTACAATTATTACACAATTCATTTATACAAATATATTTGGTACACACAATGAGATGACAGAAAAACTCTCTCATTGACCATTTAATTAGCTAAATGAGGGTGGAGAGAGAGCGCTCCCCCCACCGACAATTCCTGCCTTTGGATTAAGAGTCAACATCTCTAACCATTAGGCCACGACCCCCCCCCCCCACCACCAAGCTTTGATCTCTGCAAACCAAACTATCACTTTAATAAAATAATATTTTTTCCCCACTAATAAAAAGATTTCATCATTGTCTAGCTCCACACTGAATAGATAGCTGCTTTATAACAGAAAAACTGAAAGCGACACTGACTCTGATTTTCCATGTTCGATACTGTAAAGCTGCTTGATTTAAGGCCACCTGTTGCACAAAGTACTATATAAACAAACAAGACATGACTGGACTTGTGCAAACATATACATCGCTGTAATGAGATGCTTTCTTAACTGCTGCTTTCTCGCCTCTGTCAGTTTTTTGTTATGTTTATCATTATTAAGAGGAAAGCACGTGGCATATATTAACATTCATCCAAACGCCCTTTGGCTACTGCCGTTTGGCTGAAGCGCTGTGTCTTCCATTGAATTGCGTGCAGTCTTGCTCTACAGCGTCACACTGGTCAAACCGCATTATTGCTGGCTCTAACATTAGGTCATATGAGATCAAATGACTACTCAACAACAAGAATATTTGTTGACAATTTTTTTGCCAATGTTGATTAATCGTATAAGGCCTATTTCTCTAGACTGTAATTTTTAACACCAGTGTTGAAAAATGTTTTGCTGATTGAAAGTTTGCTTTTCCTTCTCTGTGCTTGATGGCAAGTGGGCTTGATGGCATTTTTTTTAGATGTTTCTGTCATAAAAGTGTGTTTTACATCTTTTTGCCCTTTCAGGTCCTAAAAAAGGAAACCAGTTCCAGAGGTCGTATTGCACAAAATTTAGGCATTAAGAAGCCCATGTCTGGCTCAATGATTCCTTCAGTTTATCAGCTTTCAGAGTACAGAGTACAGGCGGAGAAAATCGCTCTTTATGGTCTTGATGGAGGAAACAGATAATTTTTGTAAGGTGATTTTCAAAGGTGATTGAAATCATAATGAAAATAAGTTTGAGTTTTGGATAGTTGATCCTGTTTGTGTACTGGTTTCCAGTGGAGGTGTGAGTGTCCCACAGGTGGCAGATGTTGCAGAGGAAGCCCCTGTACCAGATCTGCTGGGCAGCATCCTCAGTGGTCAAAGCATGCTCCTCATGGACAGTTCAGATGTGGTCATCAACAGAGATGGTTTCCTTAAAGCAACTAAACCTGGTAAGTCTTATTTTGGAGATTTTTGTATCAATTCTTTACTACTGGTAACTTGAGCAATGCATGTTGTTATTTATCCTTAACCCTCTGGAGTCTAAGGGTATTTTTGGGGCCTGGAGAAGTTTTGTCATGCCCTGACATGTGTGTTTTTTTCAGTTTCTTATAAATATTTAAATGGCTAAAGTCTAGTCTTACTGTAATCAGCACAAACTCGGCTATAATAATATGTGAGCAGCATGTATGTACATGATTGTGTTTTTGAGAAAAAAAAATGTATGCGTGGTTAGTGAAAAACTAAAAATGTTAAATCACTTGAATAAGGCCAGAAAACACATACAGAACAATGGTTCCCGGGACTTTTGAGAACTGGAGCTTGTAGCCTAGAATTTTTCTTTCTAAATTATGTGAAAATCATCTTGTTTACTCACTTACAGAAAACAAAATATTGATTTAAATTTTCAAAGAAACCTTTTGTTGGTAAAAGTCATAATGTGAGTAGGCCTCAACTATCATGACTATCATTGTGATTTACACCTGAGGAGACAAAGGCCTGCATAATGAGCTGCATATGAGCCTTTCAGTCATCTGTGCCACTGAGAGGAAGGAGTTACAAGAAAGAATGTGAGGACAAAATAAATGTATATAATTTTATGTTTGTAGTTTATTTATAATATATTTAATTATCCAACAAAATAATTTAATATCCACTTGCAAGTGCAGTTAAACAGTTTATTAGGAACAATCAAAGCTGACTTTCAAAGCTGATTTTTTTGCATCATTACTCCAGTCACACAATCCTTCAGAAATCCTTTTAACAATCTGATTTTCTAAAAAAAAAAAAAAAATATATATATATATATATATATATATATATATATTATTAATGTTAAAAAGAGCCGAGAATATTTTTTTTTTTTGGGGGGAGGGGGGGGGGGGTAAAATAAAAGAACAGCATTGTTTGTTACATTTGCTACAGTTACATTTGTTTGTTACATTTATATTATATACATCAAGCTTTTGAATGGTATAGTAGTGTAAATTGTTATTGAAACTTCATAATGTTTCACTTGATTATACATTTAGTCAGGAATTATAGAAATTATATCATTCTTTTTTTCTGAGGAAATCCAAATCAAATCTTTTTGGGGTGAATTATGTCTTATTCCTCTCATCGCGAAGCAAACAGTAAAATAAAAGAACTTGAAGAAAAGTCTCGCTGCATTGTCTTCTGTTGTGTGGCCGTATTCAAGCCGCGCGCTTCAGTGAAACATTACAATCTCAGAGCGTTCAGCGCGGGGGCGTAGTCGCATTAGAAGATAATGAAGAGAGACGTGAAAAACGGACATTGCATTGTTCCTCTTCTTCCATCAGTTTCCGTATAAACCCCTGGAAATCTCAGCGACTTCCTGCATCAGGAGGGACTCTGCCAGGAGTTGATGAGGAAGCAATTAAGAGGAAAAATAAAAGTAAACCGCTGTTGTTGTCTTTAAGAGCAAAAGAAGAGAAGAGTGAGGTCTATGATCCCTTTAATCCTACAGGGTCTGATTCCTCTGATAATGAACCGGAAAATGAGGGTCCTGATATTAGCATCCAAAATACTGCACCTAGGGTGCCAATTGGATTCAATGAGAATGGCTGTCATCAAATCAAATCTGAGCCTCTGGATGTACACTCAGACACAGAGAGGCTTGGACATGTGTGCAGAAGTTAAAACAGAGCCAGAGTCTTCGTGGGACAGACCATGCAAAGAATCACCCCATCATTCAGACACGATGCATAGTCTAACTCCCTCAGGAGGTCCTTCTTTGGACTGTACTTTTTGCAAAGAAGGCATGGACACTGGAAGTGGTGGAAGCCATTTTCAGAAAACTGAAGAGCACTCCAGATAAAGCTGGTCATGCAGTGAAATAAATGTTAAGGTGGAGGTAAAGTCTGAACCGGAGACTGGAACTCTTCCCATCAGACCCCAATCAAAGTCGCTAGAAAAGTCTCTTACCAATCTACAACAAGCTTCTAAAGAGAATGGAGTTTGTAAAGAGCTGCCTTCAGTCAGTAGTGCTTTTGGTGGTTCTAACATAGCTAAGGACAAGGAGGAAAAACTTCACCAGTCCCAATCCAAAGACAGGAAGCGATCACCATTGAACTCGCAAAGCCTTTCATCTAAAGACTCTCATAAAAAGAAACAATCAAAGTTGAAAGAAAAGAGGAGGTCAAGGTCAAGAGATCGGCAGAGATCTTGTTCGAAATCGAAAGAGAGGCAGCGCTCCAGTTCAAGAAAGGCGAGGTCCGCGAACAAAAGACCCGAGGTGTTCCTCCAGTTCCAGCAGTAGAGAAAGGAAGACGAGTGGAAGAAGAGCAAGTCATAAGAGGAATGACAGCCGAGGGAGAGAAAGACCTAGGAAGAGGTCAAAAGAAAGAAGGCACTCCCGATCCCATTCGTTATCTACATCTAGAGAAAGGAGAAGAACATCAAAGTTTCAGGACTTCTCGGCGTACTGAAAGGAGCTCCCATAAGTCTGCAGAGCCCATGTCCACTGAATTACATGAGCCTGCTCTTCATGCAAACAAGACTAGCACGCCTGTGAAGACAGAGCGAGATGCAAGACCACATGAGTGTGAGATGACTCGTGCGTTACCATCAGTTAAAAAAGAGACCCAGTCAGTTCAGATCACAGCTCATGGACTTGGGTCATCACTGGTTCTGGCAAAGAGTTGAAAGACATCAAAAGAGAGGAAGAAGTCTGTCTCAACTTGTGTGGAGAATTAGATGGCGTTAAAAAGATGAAGAAAGAAGACATGACATCTTTAGGCATCTTCAGCCAGGTATCATCATATGTTAATGAAATTGAATCAGGAAGTACTGATTTAGAAAAGAGCCACACTAGCTTACAGGATGAGATGAAAGTACAAGAAATGGAGTTTGAGCCAAAAAATATAAAAATTGAAAAAATATGGCCTGATGAGGATGATTCACCAATCTGCAGTGACAATCCTCTTGTTATCAATTTGAATACGCCTGCCATAGATGCAGTGAACTGTAAAAAGGAGTCATATCAGTTGCCACCTTTAGAGGAGGACATGAAGATGTCACCTCTCCCACCAGACCTGCCAATAAAACAAGAACTTGGTATTTCCTCAGATGAAGATATCAGTGTTGATTACTTGATTGATAATTTGGACTTCGTTAAGAAGGAAATGAGTGGGAGCTCTGTGGCCGACTCAACAGAAGCTGTCGACCCCAAGTCTGCCGTTCCAGAGACTCCAGCAGGGAACAAGCAAACTACGGAAACGGTTACGGCTGGTGCAAAGTCTAAATCACAGGGAAAACGAGTTACTTGGAGTTTGCAGGAACCAGCAGAACCGCAGTCTGAGAAATTAAGCAGTGAGTAAACATTTATTCACTGTGCTACTTCTTGAATTTTAGATAGTTTCAGTAGGTGCAGAGTTCGTTACAGACCAGGGGTGTCCAATCCAGTGTCCCACAGAGTTCAGCTCCAACACACTTCCTGAATGTTTCTTGTGAATCTGAGGACCTTGATTAGCTGGTTCAGGTGTGTTTAATTAGGGTTGCAGGATAGTGGTTCTCCAGGAGCAGGTTCGGACACCACTGGTTATGCTCCAACTTGCCCAAACACACTTGTCTGGGAAATTTAGCCTCCTGACAAGTTCAGCCTTTTAAAAGAGAGCCAGCATTTGAGGTTCAACACTAGCTCAGGTGTGTTTAATTGGGTTTAGAGCTGAACTGTGCAGGTCAGTGGCCCTTCAAGAGCAAGATTGGACACCCCTGGTCTGTAATGAATTCTGCAAGTATTGAGATAATAAATTACTTAAATCACCTCAGATTTGGTGTGAAGCATTCAGGCAACATAAAATGATTTTGAAAACTAGTACAATGTTCTGAATGTTTTCCCGTGCCTCTTTTAGAACTTGCACTCTTCAAATTAAAACTCAAGCAAGAAGGGTCGCGAAGGTCTGCTACTACCCCAAAAAAATCAGGTACAGACCCTTATACTTTGTCTTTCTTGCAATGTCTTAAAGGGATAGATAGCCCCCCACCCACCCAATTAAAATGGTCAATTTTCTTAATCTTGTTTTTGTTGAATTTGAGGCTCACACTTGCTTGACTTTATTCTTTGGAAGACAGCAGATCCCTTGAAGAACATTGATGTCCAATGTAAACCACATTGACTTTTCATTGTGTTTTAACAAAACTGACATTTTTACATTCATACAGACATACAGTTTTAGGACAATTGTAGTAAATAATTGCAACTCTTTCTAACTGAAGAAACTAATGTGGGTTACATAAATCAAGCCTCATGAACAAACATTTACATTTTTATAACACAAAAATCAATGAGGTTGTAATTTGAAATTTCTCCACTCTTAATAAAAATGTTTTTAGATCCCAGTGACCATCATTAATTATTGCCTGTCCTATGTAGTTGCTTCAAACAACCAGAGGGTGTCATTATGTCACTTTACATTCACAATTTGCAGCTCGCTTTCTCCAGGAGGTGACAATAATGCTGATGCAATTTCTATTGTACCCATGTGATCGAAACTGAAAGCAGCCAAATAAGGCTTCACTTCAGAAGAAATGAAAGTCAGCATTACCCTTGGAAATTGCATCCTCCTTTCACAAGGAGCGTCCCTGACAAAAACAAGTTTATCACACATAATCAGGGACATTATGTTGGGAATTTTAAGCGGTTGACACTTAATGTTTCCATGATGTTTTGCATTCATCAGCTAAAGTATAATTGCTTAAAAATAACATTTAAAAAATCATTCAGGTGCAACACATTTGTGCTTGATAAATTACTTTGCATTCCCTTCAACAGAGGGAAATCCCAGAGAAAGACAGGAAGTTGAGACACCTCATAAAATCTTTAAAACAATTTATGGGAATTTTCATCGTCGTGGGCTGTTAGACTGCTGTTAATGGTGCTTCAGTACTACAAAAAAATGCCATATGATTTCATATTAAAGGATAAAGCTTAATCTCCGGTTGAACCAAAACTCATGGCATCGGTCTCCAGCCTATCTCCCCAAGATGAAAGCAAACCAAAATCCCACATAGAAATTTTACAGGACCCCAATCAAAAAGACAAGGTGACTAGAGCCTGATTACATCTATCATTATTTAATAACTCATGGCATTGTTTTGATGTCATGAATTTTTAAAGTGTTTGTCTTTCTGTAGTACATGAAGAAACTTCATATGCAAGAGCGAGCGATAGAGGAGGTCAAACGGGCCATAAAGCCCTTCTACAAGAAGAGAGACATCACAAAGGAAGAGTACAAGGAGATTCTGAGGAAAGGTGTTCAGAAGGTAATTGCATGACGTCAGGTGTTTTCTTTTGTGGTTGTTTTTCCATATCCACTTCCTTGTAATGGCATGTTAGACCCAAGGTAAACTCCCGTGAGCAGCACATTTGTATATGTAAATACTATTTGTTTTCCTCCACTCCAATGGCCCATTTCTTCAATAAATTATGAAAGCATTGTCATGTTTCTTAAATGACCCCATGCATGTCTTGTTTCCCCCCCATTCACAAGGTGTGTCATAGCAAGAGCGGTGAGATTAACCCAGTGAAAGTGGCCAACCTGGTCAAAGCCTACGTGGATCTGTTTTTGGATGTGAAACATGCCAAAAAACAGAAGAAATAGGAAACTGTGCAAAGCCAACACAAAGACTCCCAAACTCCGATGTGAGGCCGGGGGTAACGGCTGCATTTCAGATGGGATTTATAGCATTTATAGCGATCAACTGTAGATTTGATTGTTTTGTTTTTTTTCTTTTTTAATCTGTGCATTTTTACAATGTGGGGAAACTCTTAAGGGCTCATCATCTTGTCATCAGTTGTCAAATTAACCTGTTTGTATGTTTTCTTCTGAATGTAAAGTCCATTTGAAAGTATCTGGGAGTGTCCGGATAGAGAATGGGTTGAAAAATCTTTATGGTTGCCATTGTTCAAAGCAGCTCCCTCTTCGTGTTGAGTACCATGCTATTTAAGTTTATGCTCCAACAGCAAGTATAAGTTGTTAAACAGGCTCTTGCATTGTCAGACTAAAAAATATGACGCATGTGGTATGTATGCATCATATACACTCTTTGACCAGCCATTCCACCATGAATAATTGACGCTGGAGAGCACCGTACATTTTTTTTTTTTTTGTGGTTAATGAGAATATAAGCATTATGCTGAGGAACTTTAGCAGGGACATACATGAGACGTTCTGTGTCTCAGAAAACTCACATAGAGTATTTATATGAATAAAAATATCGTTCTGATATCTGATATCACCCTCATTGAAATAGTTTTGTTGTAAATAGAGAAATATTTTTTCCGCATGACACGTGGTCGACTGTAATCTGTTCAGTTTTCATTTTAAAACCTGTCAGCTGTGAGTTTGCCTACTGCTTATCCTCATTGCCATTGTTTTCTTTGTTTTTTTTTTTAATGATGACATGCAGCCTATAAAATAATGAATCTTTTCTTTATGCGCTTCTAAAGTTTCAATGAAAAGTATTCGTTAGAAAAATTGGTAGCTAAAAGTGTATTTCAAAAGGTTTTTTCTGAACCCTTTTCAATAATTATGTCATTTTAATTGCTTGAGAAATTTTTGTAAGATTTCTGAATCGATCACGCAACTTCAGTTGCATCTCATGGTGAGACACAGAACGTTAGTTGATTCTGATCTCTTAATCTGAATGAACTTTATTATATGAATCCAAGCAGTCACAGAATACATGGTTCGTGATGTGAATTGAAGCATCCATGTCTTTGTACAAAATTTAATCGAATACTTTATTAAAAACGTTATTTAATAAAAAAAGGTATGTAAAAATGTATGTTTGTTTTACAGTTAAAAATGGGTGAATATTGAATGATTCATGTACAATAAATCATATATTCTGGTAATAGTGTTTAATAGGTATATGAAAATGTTTATTCATGAAATGTGCTGTATAATTGTATTATTGTCTTGAAATTGAAATACATTTACAAAAATACACACGTATATTTAAAAGTATTACACTGTGCATTGACACAATATTTCATTATATATATATATATAGTTTATTAAATTTTCTGTAACATTTTTATACATAGTCCATCTTTGGATATTGGTGTCAGCTTCATTCCATAAAACAATACACATAAAAGTCAAACAGTAGTTTTTAAATAATAGCACATTTAATGACACCAACCTTTCTAAACCTCACATTCATAAAGCAACAGACAAGAAGCAATACAAGTGCAGCCCTTTGGGCGAGAGGTGAGAGATTCTTCACTAGAAGACAGTATATTAAAATGAGGCTTTAGCACTCATTAGAAAATATTAACAGAAAGACCATGTTTCAGGTAATCTGAACAATATGGTTTTCTTTTGAGATTTTTTTACATGGTAGAGTGACCAAGACCTCTGAATGCCCCACGGAAATCACCTCTGGAAAGTTTGCACTATAAATATAACAGTAACAAATTGAAATTCTCTCTCTCTCTCTAGATTTTTTTATAGGCTATATGTGGAAAGGCATGTCAGCTGACGGTTTTCAATCTTTAGGCCACTGAAGGCAGACCCAAAGAATTTATGAGGTCAAAAAGGCTGTTGTGGGAGATCTGCAGGCTAACGTTTTCATTGAGAAGAGAGGATGCTCCCTCCATTTGAGCTCTTTCATGAAGTTCACGGCAAATCAGAGGTACAACCTGTGGAAATGGAAAAAATACGTTAATAACACTGAAACAAAAACAAAACAACTCAAAATGCGTTTCTGTTTTGTTCAAGGTATTTACTTTGACAGTAATAAGTTTCTTCTCCAGTGGTTTTCCATCTGGGAGCTTCTCTCCAAAGCACAGATAGATGGTGTAATCCGGAGAACCCCGTCTGTTCTCCTTAAAATCCATCAGATCTGGAAAAAAGTTGATATTTGAATCAAAATGGAAATGCATACCGCATCACATTATAGTTGAGGTTGCTGGGCTATTTTTAACTGAACATCAGGACAGCATTTAACACTTACATTTGCGATGGAATTCAATGGAGAAAGTGGACAGGTAGCTTTAGAAGCATGAATGTGATGCTTGTTAAGCATTTGATAATTAATTTTGTCACTTTTTCCACAAATTAAAGAAATTCATGGAAAGGCTTTATTCTCCCACACATTATGGTAACAATGTAGAAGGCTAAGCAGTCAATCCTGCATTTTTAAAAAAAATACTTTTCTTCTAGCTATGCTAAAGGGGAACAATAATTGTAACAGGGTTGCAAACGCAAGGTCTTTTTCTTTATTTTTAAGCAATTTGTTTTTGAAAGGGGGTGCTTCACAATTACTTTTAATTTTGAAATTCTGGTTTTGTAGTTACTGATAAACATGTTTGCCATTTTACCATAATAACTAGGGTAACAGGGTTGAAGGCGGATTAGTCAATTCAATTTGTGAAAAAAAGTTGAAAAAAATGAAATTTAGTCTGGTTGATTTAGTCTGGTCTTCCAGCCATGCTGTAGAAAGGGCTCAATGATGTAACTTCCTAAAAGTCACAATTTTAGTGAATATTCTGTTTATGTAATGAGGAACAATCATGGTAACAGAGTTGCAAATGCAAGTAATCTTTGTTGACAATTTGTCAGCGAAAGTGGATGTTTAACAGTTGTTTTAAATGATTACATTGAACATGTTTTTTATAATTTTATAATATAAAATTTCAAAATGAATGTCAAACTGAGTAACGCGGTTGCATACAATGCTTTCTCATAAATAAATCGGTCACTCAGTAGGTGTTAGCTAGTTTGGGACCAAATGCTTTTTAAGTTAGTGATAAATCTATTTTCCATAAATAATGGAGAAAATTCCATATTTTTTACTAGTCTTCCTGCCGTACTGTAGGAAAGGACTCAATGATGTCACTTCCTGTGTGTTGCAATTTTAAAAAATTTAAATTAAAAAAATTTAATTTATGCATTTAGCAGACACTTTTATCCAAAGCGACTTACAGTACATTCAGGCTATCAATTTTTACCCATCATGTGTTCATGGGGAATCGAACCCCCAACCTTGCGCTTGATAAAGCAATGCTCTACCAATTGAGCTACAGGAACACTTTAATTTAATTTAAATTTAATGGGGAAAAATCATGGTAACCGTGTTATACATGGTGGACCCAACAAAAAATTGTGTTTGTGGTAATTAAAATAGTTGATCAAATAAATTGGATATTAATTTGATATTAATTAATAAATGTTCCCTATAATATTAGAGATAATTCAGCGTGATTAGTATATATTCCTTTCTCATCGTTCATACCTCTTAAGTACTTATCAAAGCTGAGCAGTTGCTCTCTGGTGTTCTGGTGCAGTTTCCTGGGCTCTGGGTTCTGGATCTCAGACGGCTCGCTGGTGCTGACGAAGACTTTACACTGGTCCTGACGGAAGCCGTAGATGCCATACTGGTTCACCTCCAGCTGCAGACCTCTCTGAATGCTGTCTAGGATGCGTTTAGTGAACTGGATCTGTTTTTGGTCAATCAGACCCTCGGTGGATGGGAAGCGTATTGGCTCTCCTCTCAGCTCAGATGGGTCGCACTGGTAGTGAAACTGAACGAGTGGCGAACACAGGCGAGTTTTCAAAACTTCTGTTTTTCTGTAGTTGATTGAGATCTCCAGGTCACAGAAAGCTGGAAGGTTACATTGCTGCCCTAGAAATAAGTGGGGGAAAAAAAGAAGTGAGGTGATGTTTAGCCAAGTATGGTGACCCATACTTATACACCAGTGCCCATAAATAACATTATAGGACAAAGATAGTTTTAAAAATCGAACAGCACAGCACAGTCCACACTACAACTATAATGGCACAGAGAAACAATATCGTTGGAATCATAAAGAGCTTGAGCATTTAAAGTGGTAGACAAGAAAAAATTTACGCATGATTAAAATAAACAATGTTATCGGGTCGACGCTAATATAGTTGTTGCTATAGTTATCATTCTTGATGTGAGAACGATATGGCCTTCAGAGATGTGATATTACAATGTTATACATACAAACAATGTTAGTGGTTCAAATACAACCAACATCTTCGCAAGGCTATTCGTAACTATTTTATGTTTTAGGGAACTTGTGGTGAGTTTATATGAAATCATATGATCTCATGTATGTTCTGCACAATAATGGCCTTCTGATCAATAGATTCTTTGTCCAGTGTCTGCGCTATTTTAATCCAAAAGTTATGACCGATAAAAATGGTTTTCGTACGCTTTTAAACTAAATGTGCGGCTCTCTCATAACCCCCTCACACAAGCGCTTGTCAATGTTGTTGTTGCAGTCTCCGCTATTTTGTTGTTGTTCCATCTTTTAAGCTTCGTTTTCAACTGTGAAACCATGGCCGGTACGATTTTGTCACCTTGTGGAACAACTGATAAGTGCAAAATAAATACAATGCACAGGTGCGACCTACAAAGTATGAGCAGTTAAAAAAAAAAATCGGGAAAAAAATGGTGTGCGTACTACTCTGGTGACGAAATTTGCGTCATGCACATTCTACACGAACATTCGTGTAAGCCAAAATCAAAGTATACTTTGAGCTTGAGGTTAAAGGGTGAACCCTAATGCTTGCTTTTTTTCTTAAAAATTGCACATCGTACGAATACATACGAAAGCCAACTCGTAAAATAGTTAAGATTTTTCAGGGTTGAATAAACCATCTGGTCATCTGCAACAGCCTGTCGTGTTACCTGTGGTGTAGGGCTGCTGGTCTGGGGGAGGAGTGTTATTCGGCATGCATGGGACATCGGAGTAGAGGGTCTCATAGAAGTTGCTTGAGCTGGTCGGAATGATTTGTTGGGAACAGGTGTTCCATGCTTGGGATTCTGTGAATTTAAATTATATTGTATATTAGTATATTGTGAATATGGCATAACAAAAGCCAATCTATCTACCTCACTTCCTGCCACTGAACGAAACTTGCTAATATAATGTTGTGTGAGCTGATTGGTGTTTGCATGTGCAGAGTGTTATGGCTAGTTGCCATGGTGTTGCTAAAGTTTTCGGGTTGATTACTTTTGTTCCTGTGTGGATTTGAAAGGTGTGGCCACGTTGGCGAAATGTACAATTGCAAAAAAAACTCTGTCAATGCATGAAGCGCCACTCACAAGGAAAACACTTTCTTTTTTCTTTTTTTAAACAAAGCAACCTTCTTTTCTGATTGCTAAGATTCATAGCGAAATGACTGGTTTTCACTAGGGCTGCACGATAAATCGCGTGTGATATTTTAATGCGCATCTTGTCTGTAAAGAGCTGTTGTTCACTGACAAGCTGTGCAAAACTACGATCATATTTTGCACATGAACAACGCTCTGTGTAGTAAATGCCGCTCCATGTGAAAGCGCGCGAGTGATCGTGATTTACCGCTGATTACAGAACCGGCTTTACTGACAAGATGCGCATTAAATGTTGCATGCGATTTATCGTGCTGCCCTAGTTTTTACCCACAAATATTTAAATACATTTAAAAGAACTGTAAAAGTGATGCTACAACAATAACAATACCGTCACAAAGAAACAATATTATTATTATCACTTTAACAATTTTTTTTTTCAGTTGACAACACATAGGATCGAGCAGATTCTTATAGAAATGCCTGGATTTAACCTACGAAAATTCAGAGCAACAGTAAATGTGACCACACCTTAAATGTTGTTTGCAAAATCATAGTTTGTTTGAATCGCTAACCCTAAATATATCCATCATAGTGATTCTACCTGCATGTTGTTCATTTAGATCCATGGTCTCCACCTGGTTGAGCAATTCCTGCTGTATTAGACATAATTCATATTTATTATACATTTAAAATATATATTTGTACATAATTTTTTAACTAAATGAATCTTTTAAAATGTTTAATATATAAAAAAAACCCATTATTTTTATGATATAAATATGATAATGTCTACAGCCAATCACAGATCTGGGCCTTACCTCCATTTCTTCAGATATGTAATTAGATGCACTGTAAAGATGAGGAATGAATGGAAGTTGAACTGGTTCTACGTTCTGGATCTCTTGGTGGTCTGAAGAACAAGATTAGCCAGGGTTTTATAATCAACTAAATTTCCCATGACCAGTGCAGATTGAGCAGTTTAACTCACTTTGAGGACGGATGATCCGATAGACTTTGTGTTGGTCGTCCGGATCTTTGGAGTGATCCTCTAACATCTCAAAGTTTTTGAGACTATGAAGCGCACAACGGAAATTTGTCTTCCATTTCGCTTTGTCGTTAGGGTGCTCGTTGATCTTCCCACTGACCACAGCCCATGCCTGTAAAACACCAAAATTGCACAAAAGTCCAGGTATATTTTAAAGTCAGTATAATTAAAATCCATCAGGTGTAAATAGATTGCAACATCAAGCATTAAAGTCAAAAGGGGCGGGGCTTCCACTCAATGGTTAGGCCCTCCTTTGGGAATCAATCCTCTTCCAGTTCTATCCCTCATGAATCATTAATACAGAAGTGAAAAGATGCCAAAAGTGCATGTGGCACAAAGAGGAAGTTACCTTAAATATTTTAACGTCGTCGTCCCCGAGGTCTCTTCGTGAGTTGTGCTTCCAGGGGATCCGAAATATGTCATTGCCTATCATGCACAATCCCTCATATTTCCCACTTTCCACCTGCTCTATGAGCCATGGGCCAAACTGAGGTTTGCCAATTGCACTTCTTAAGAAACAAAAAAAAGGGGGAGGGGGGGGGGGTATCCACTTAATGACGTCATCACATGCTGTCAAATGCTGCTGCACTGAAAGCTTTTATTCTTATCGAAATTTAAGCTTATATTCATGTTCATTTTGTACAGTATGAAACCTTTTTAGCATAATAAATACATTTTAATGTAACATTATATTACATCACCATATCTGCGTCTCAAAACCTAGTCTGCTGCCCAACTAGAACGCACGCATAGTTAATGTGCATAAGCGACTTCCGAATTAGTTCATCTGATAGTCAAAAGCACAGACATGTCAGCTGTTGAACGATATACACATGCAGCAAACGGACGTTTATGTTTTGTTTGTTAGTTGTACAGAGAGCCTTCGCGCGGCGCGTCAGCTTCAGACTCTTCTTGCGCTTCGCTCAGCGTCATGGTTTTGAGACACAGCCTATATTTTATAACAATGACAATCATTTCATCATCTTACCCTTGCATCGCTGCCATGATCTCAGGAGTTTAAGCTGTTCCACTGCTTGGTAGTTTCCAGCGGTCTGGTGTTTCTCTGCTCTTTTATACCCACGGAGCGTCACGGACGCGTCACACAGGAGGAGGAGTGTTTGATCACGGTCAGTGAATTCCGAAAGCAATGGTCGTTTTCGAAAATAAAAGTGACGTGCCACTAATTCGTCTTCTTGCATCATCATATCCGATTTAAGGTAAAGGCTGCTGATGCAACACCTTTAAATATAGTGATCTATTAGTCTTAAAATACATTTCTTGAGCAAATCAGCATACTAGAATGATTTCTGAAGGATCATGTGACACTGAATACAGAGGATGTTGAAAATTCAGTTTTGAACCACAGAGGGAAAAAAAACAGTTGTCTTACATTGTTATTATTACTGTTACAATTTCCCCAGTTTAAAAAGCCATGCCTATTGCATTTCAGTGTTGTTGTAGAGATTTGTGTTATGTGAACGTAAAAAAAAAAAAAAAGTAAAAGAAGGTTTTAGCATTAAACAAATTATATATGATATTATATAACCATTTAACATTCAAACTAGCATTTTTGTTACTGAATGTTATCTTAAGAGACAAAGCCTGGTTTATTGTTATCGTAAGGTGCATGGCCTACAGGCATGTTGTATAATTACTACAATAAAGGTGTGTTCACATAGTAGTAAATCCAGTCATCCCAACAGATATCAGTTTCACGTGGGCCAGAAAAACTCCAAGTTGTGCATTCATCTCATAGTTTAAAAAAGACTTCTGTGTGAGATGTGCTTTATACATCACGACACTATTGACAAAAGACAACAGAACTGTTTTTGCACGCAAATTTTATGTATTTCTTTTCAGATTTCGCTAATGTGACCTAACCTCAACACCACTCAGATCACAATGAAAGGACTTTATTACTACCTACTACACCCTTCTGTGTAATCATGAGTTTCTAAATCAGGCCACACACTGATTTACCTAAACGCCTGCACACAAATATGCTTTGGGCCTTGACTCATGTTTTACTCTGGTTAGTGATTTTTTTCCCCCAAGTATGTTTTAAACCTGGTCAAATAACTCTGATTGTACTGTTTAAATATTAACATTAATTTCAATTATTGGACCCCATTGGCTTTAACTGTGTGAAGAAAAACACATTTTCTCAAAATATCGCTTTTGTGATCAGATGAGCAATGTAAATGCTAAATAAATTAAAGCGTGATCAAGTCTATTGTCCAATAGCCTATACATCAAAATACAAATTTTAGCTTGATTTTATTGAATACCATGATTAAACTGCAATCATTAGTGGAAAAAATAGTCGAGTGGGACTGTGGTCACAAGAGCCGTTTCAGTGATAATTTCTTCAACAGGTGTTGAGTTTCTGCACTCGATCCGTCATTTATTTCTCACGGCAGCTGTACGAGAGGAAACCATGACAGTGCTGTTATAAATATAACACATTCACTGCTCTTTCCCCTGAAGCTGGAGGTGCATGTGTGTGTTGTTTAGCAGTGGAAAAGGGAAATGAATCTGAGGGTGACTGGAGCACTTCTCTCTGTGGACTCCTCAGAAGAGCCTTCCTCCGGCCTGAGGTTGTTCCCCAATACCTCTCCTGACCCGATTCAGCTGACAGACTGCTCGCTTACATCCAGCAATACACTGTTTTCATTTCCCTTTTTTCGCGATTTCATGAAAAACAGAGAAAGTGTTAGAAACCTGTGGCTGCACGGAAATAAAAACCTATTTATTCAGTAGGCCATCGCTGAAATCACAGCTGGACAAAACCACAGCCAAATTCGTGCACTTGTCTCCCAAAACTACTTTATGGTTTTTGTGAATGTACCTTTTAACAGATACAAATCTGTAATATGGTAACAACGCTGCATTAAACTAATTTGGGCTTAAGTTATGCATTTGTTGAATTATTGAACTGGTAACTGAAGGTTTACTAATAATCTTTTTTTTTTTTCTTATCCATTACTGCCCTCTGGTGGGGATTAAAACACTACACAAAAACAAACGGTATATCTATCTGCAGAACATAGCAACTCACCGAAAACATTGAGTTCATCCTTCAAGACCTAGTTATTTAACACCAATTTATTATTTTTATTTATTTTTCAATCATGGAAATCCTAATATCTCAGTTTTGTTCCACTTATTTGTCAACACTGACTGCTTACTATAGGCTATACTGTACAATAATGTCATTTTTGTCTAGCTGAGGTTCTTAGATCACAGATTTCAACAGTAGGTAAACATTTACTATAAAAAGTATATTGTGTACTGCATATTAAATTATAAATATATTAATGGTAACTTCCACATAAACATTAAATTCAACACTGTAAACAGTTGTCCATTGTTAGTGTAACTAATGTATTAACAAGCTGACCCTTATGATAATGTGCTAGCGATTAATTAGTTGATGAATTTCCAGGAGATGGAGCTAAATACATTTTTTTAAACAATGTTTTGGAAAGTAATGGCACTCTTTACCACTAGAGGGAGTGAGAGTTCAGCCACGAAATAAAACTGCAGCTCTGCAGCACAGACTCCCTCGATCTCTTTTGACTGTATTGTGTTCACTTTCAAGCAATGCATTTGTATTTCTTTAAATGGAAAACTTGTGCTAAATAGATAGATAAACGATATTCAGAAATGGCTTTTTATCCTGAGTGACACACTAGGTTGCAAGGCAGCCGCTGCGTCATCTCTTTAAAGAACACACTAAATAACTCGATTTTCAACATACATTTCGAAATGGCCTTTTGTAAGTGACAAAGACATATTTTCTCATTAGACTTTTTAAATCTAAGGTCTACTAAGGTCTGAGACCACACTGTTTATAATTATTATTATGTTGAAGTATTTTGAAAACAAAAATCAAAGAAAAAAATTAATGAAAAATGAGTAAGAAATATCTAAGATTCCTAACTTCTGCTAGGTCACTAGGCAAATGTAAGCAAATCAGTGAGTTTGAGTCTGACCAGGTGAACTCGGTCAGGCTTTCTGTTTTCTCCTTTCACATCATGAAACTACAATCACCAGGGTTAGCAGTCTGAGGGCTGAAATCTCAATTCATGCATTTCTTTTCTTTCATGTTTGTTATAAATCAAAGTCAGTAACAGCATGTTCAATACACTTTTGCATCATGTGGGCTATTCATGATCCAAATGCTTTTTGCATGCTTCTTAATACATGTGGTGTTTGACACTTCTGTTGGAATTTTTGTTAGTGAATCTGTATTGGATTTAGCAGACCAAAAGAGGACAAATCTAAACTGAATTCTTTCAGAGAATCATTGTTATATTCAAAAGCATCTATAAAACCATTCGCCTTTTATTCCGCGCATTTCGTGGCCTCTCATTCAGTTTAAACGCGTTCGAATCCACCAATGGGCTTTGAGGCTGCAGATATTGGGATGTAAATGAGGGCACAGCGCGTGCTGGCTCAGTGAAAGCGTCCGATTGTTTATTGAGCTCGCGGAGCCACGCGCCCGGCTCGCGGAGCGTCACCCTGAAAGGGGCGGAGTCTCGCGCAAGAAGCGTGCGTCTTCAAAGGGGGGTTGGGTGTCGGACGCGTGTTGAAAAAGCCCAGAGCTGCCAAAGTTTGTATCAGATCCGAGGGACAGCAAGACTCGGACCACAATACTCGCGACCGAGCACGCGAAACGCACGAGAGTCGCGCGTCGCTAGTTTTCTCTTTGTGTTCTTTTTTTTTTTTTTAAGTGACAGTGGATTTGTTGTTCGAGACGATTTGGATGCAAACATGGATACTGCTCAAAGTGCGTGCAACGCGTCCGTCATCCTGCAAGAGTGCGCGCTCCCGAGCGCGAGCCAATCCAAGTCGAAGGTGCTGAAAAGACAGCGCTCGAGCTCACCGGAGCTGTTGCGCTGCAAGCGGAGACTCACGTTCAACGGGCTGAGCTACTCCATCCCGCAGCAGCAGCCCGTCGCGGTGGCGCTACGCAACGAGCGCGAGAGGAACCGCGTCAAACAGGTCAATATGGGATTCCAGACGCTGCGCCAGCACGTCCCCAACGGCGCGGCCAATAAGAAGATGAGCAAAGTGGAGACGCTCCGCTCCGCGGTGGAGTACATCCGCGCGTTGCAGCAGCTGTTGGACGAGCACGACGCGATTTCAGCCGCGTTCCAGCGCGGCGTTCCGTCACCGACGCTCTCCAACGCGTACTCGGCCGATCCCGAGTCGCCACACTCCTCGTATTCATCCGATGAAGGGAGTTACGAGCACCTGAGCTCCGAAGACCAAGAGCTGCTGGACTTCACAACCTGGTTCGATCGCTACTGATGAGATCTTACATTCCTCACCTAAACATTCCGAGGGAACTTCACGAGACTGCTGGAAAAGCCCGTTCATGTGCTCTGGAACCTGGTTGCTGGTTTATTGCTGGCATGGGGATTTGTTGCTGGTCCTAGACGATCTTAGACCTGCTAGAATCCAGCTACTGCGTTCCCAAATAAACCTGGACCCTTGCAAACTTCACAGATGCTGCTTTGTTGACTCTGTGGGCAGCAGTCTGGGACGCTGTGGCTTAGTGGTTAAGCTGGAAAAGGTTGTAGGTTCAAAGCCCAGTGGGGTCGATGAGTTTCTATAGTTGTGAAAGAAGTCACGACTGCTGGATGAACACATTTCATAAGTGCAATTGTGGGCATGATATGTTGACGCAACTGATGCTGTTTCAACTTCTCTAAGAATGTCATGTTTTTGGGAATATTGATTATTACCTACAACCAACTACCAGGTCTGCTTAAGGACCCACGTGGAAATTTGTACAATAACTTTTTGTGTTGTTAAAGATGAAGATATATTTTTGTATGTGGAGCGCAACAGCCTCTTTGTGACAATGAACGCTGTTAGTTTGTTGTAATAATAATAACCGTTCCGTTTAGATCAAAGTTGTTTTAACACTGGAGAAGAGTTGATCTGTCGATCTGTATTTATCAAAAGTTTATCGTCTATAGATGTAGTTCTTCCTGTGATACATGGCAGACTTTTTCAATGCACTTGTCCATTTTTAGTAGTGTACATAAATGATTGTAACAATATATTTTGTGGAAATGTTTTTATAAATAAATCTGCTCTATTTATACATACATCAGTGTTTCTGGTTGATTTTCGAACCCAATTCCAGATGCTCCACTCTTAAAAATAAACGTACTTTAATGGCATCGATGGCTCCATGAAGAACCTGCATAGAACCTTTTCAAAACACAAAAGGTTCTTTAAAGTGGGAAAATGTTTTTCACACTAAGAAAACAGTTCACTTGATGGTTCTTTTAGGAACCCAAAATGGTTATTCTATGGCTTTGCCTCTTTATTTTTAAGATTGAGGTGATAAAACATCCCTGTGCATGTGGAAGAATCACAAAACGCCCCTTTTGTCTCTTTACAAAGACCTCCAAAAGACACTATACAGAGATGGGCTATTTCCACCCTTACTAGGGGTCATTTTGCAATGACAAAGTTGGGTCAGAATTCTCATCTGAGGGCGATTGGTCTGTTTTTATTCTCAGTGTATAACCCCAGCTGAGTTTTTCAGCCCTGTCCAACCAAAGCAAAAAAGGCCATTTTACCATTGTGCCTCCACACAGGTGCCTTAATGCATTTCTCTGTGTAATGACACTCCTTATTGTTAATAATTAAAATAATGACTTGAATTTCACCAGCAGGCTAATAAAAACTCAGATACACATTAAATGATCTCTCAGTAGGCGGCCCATGGATGCAGTTCATGCATAAAAATTTAGTAATTAGATTTAGTGGTTGTAAAAGGCAAGATAAAGATTAAGATTTAGGTCCTTTAAAAACAGGCACATACTGATGCCCCTTATCCCATGCAAGGGGGTCACTGATGCCCCTTCGGCCTCCATAAAGAGTTTTTCTAAGCAGGTGTGAGCCACGTGCCTGTGTTTGGTGGGACACATCTGCTCAACCCCATTGGTTAGCTGACGAACCCTCTTGGTTGGAGTTTAAAAAAAATAAGGGAGTGATTTATGACAGTAATTATTCATATTTTTATGGATTCTTCTATATCTTTTAGGGCACCAAAAGAAAAATATACTCAGCATGAATCACCTACTGGTGGGGTACTGTTTAATTCTGAAATATAGTTCATCTTTGTTGATCTTCGCAGGGTCTGAAATGACACGTCACAGTGTTTTACGCCGGGCCGACTTTAGTTTCTAAGAGAAGGAACACCTGAAGTGTGATTTATGTCATGTTAGTGAACTGTGACTGCTGGATAGTCAAGTGTACCCCCAGGAAATTAGAAGACATACATGATTTTTCAAAAGAAAATGATTTCATCCAGATTAAGTATGAATAACTTGGAAAAAAATAAAGTTCTCACAAACATAATTTGCATAATTAGATCTAATCAACCAATGATTTGAATGTAGGCCCATCTATTTACTTGTTATTGACCTTCAGCAAAGAAATAAGCCAATAAATATGCATGCAATATGATATAATACACTAAACAAAAATCTATCCATCCATCCATCACTACTGGTAAAAAGACAATTCACAAAGGCTGCATTTATTTCATTAAAATACAGCAACTAATACTATGAAATAATTACAATTTAAAATAACTGTTCTATTTGAATACGTTTGAAAATGTAATGTATTTCTTTGATCAAAGCTGTATTTTCAGCATCATTACTCCAGTCTTCAGTGTCACATGATCCTTCAGAAATCACACCGATATACTGATTTGACCAAGAAACATTTCTGATTATTATCATCAATGTTAAAAACAGTTGTGCTGCTTCATATATGGAAACTATGATTTATTTGTTTATTTTTTTCTTCAGGATTCTATGAGAGAGGTCAAATTGAAAGTAGAACAAAAATGAATTAGAAATCTTTTGTAACATAATAAATGTTTATTTTTGATCAATTTAATTATTGATCCTTGCCGAATAAAAGTATATATATATATATATATATATATATATATATATATATATATATATATATATATATATATATATATATATATATATGAAAATAAAACTGACACAGATTTTTGAACGGTAGTGTATATATAGTTTTATTTGGAGGTCCGTTCAGCCACACCCTGCGTGCTGTGTGGGCGGAGCCTGACCATAAACAAAACTGAGTGCGATAAGAATCCAGCCACTGTTGCTTGTAAAGTGATGAAAGTGGACTTTGTTTTGGCATGCAGTGGCTTTTCTCAGAAGGTAATCCCACCTGGGTCTGTTTTAATGGCCCTTTGAGCAATGTTTGATTTCAAAGCCTGGAGAAAGAAAAAAATCTGTCAGGAAAAGGAAGATGAAAACCAGCAGGGAGGGTGTAGCTATGGGATGCTGCTCATCAGATATTTTTTATTTTATTATTATTTTTATTTTGGCTAAGTAAAACTCAGAATTAATGTAGATTTTGTAACAATTTGATGACTGTTATTGTAATATACAAATCACCTGTTGTTTCAGACATACATTCATTCATACATTCATATCTAACTCAATTCTGTTTCTATTCTTTCCATTCCATGAATATGAAAACATAGAGGAACAAATCCCATGTTTCTGTAGTGAGAACTGTTAGCTATATTGGATAAACTAGATTTAGACACATTAAATATCTTTGTTAATTGCAGTATAGAACTATTTAACTATAACATTTCTCTGTGTCCCATTTTATGTACACAACCCTGTTACTGCTTGATTTCCATTTGATCATCTAATAGTTCTTAAAACCAAAATGCACGGAAAGTGACAGCACTGTACACTTTTTAAAGCATAGTTAGAAGACAGTAAATCATTTTATTTCATTTTCAAAATTTTTATGCAAATTGTAGCTTAATCACTTTCATCAGGATCAACCTTTCAGCCCCGTTACCTTTTCCCTCCTACAGCTGCTCCAGTCAGAGCATGCCACAGTACATGGATTTTTTTTATACACCAGATGCCTTTCACCCTGTTACTAAAAAAATAAATAATTTGCAGTAAAATATCCAAAAACCACTAGGCTAGTGTTACAACTACTTCAACAGTGACACGGGGCTGTGCAGTCGCCTGTCAATGACGTTAGTTCCCCTTTGTGACCGCCTTTACTGACGTAGAAACCACATGACAACAGTGTCCTGCACAAATGCGGAAGTAGTGTCTAGCGTCCAGCAAACCACTAGCTTGCTTCAAGCAGTTCCTTATTTACTTCTTCTTGCACGTTTTATGGTGGATTGTGTTACTTATTTATGGAACATAATTACTGTTTACCGTCTGACGCTGGCTCTGTCGACAAGGACAGCTCCCGTAAACGTAAGCGTACGGGCCAACCAAACGACCTAAGAAGAGTTTGGGACAAGAGGAGAGAAAGAGCGAGGATCAATATCTGTTGCATTTTCTAGATGGAGAGAGCTTCAGGACAAACTTCAACTAGAAAGAGATGCCGATCTCGCTTGTGTTTTACTCGACAGGTGAGTTGTTTGATTCGTGTCTTTACAGAAAACGTATGCTATTATAATGATCAACAATATTAGTATTATGGGGCATACACGGCAAACGGGGGACATCGTGTCTAATCCATAGTCTGATCGCGTCTTTGCATTGACTTTGTATGTAATCTACTCGCGCAAATCGTTGAACTCGTGTTTGCTATGTATGCCCAATTATTGTGTTTGAATGTACACAAGTGTATATATTTGTTGAACAAGTGGTAATTGTTTTCATATAATCTGATTTAACAACAATCAATCAAATCTATGATTTATCTTTCCGTCTGATCCGTCAGCGGTTGGGTAGAAGACAACAAATCCCGTCATTTCACGCTCCTTCTTAGCGTCATCAAACCACACGATTGTTATTGTTTTGGTAGTGCGCCGTCTAGTGGCAAGTCCTACAACGTGTACCTTTAATGGGTAAGTATAAACTCATATCATGGTGCATATCACAAGCTCAAAACAACCATACTGAGTGAGGACTTAGTTTATTTTATAAGTGCGTGTACAGTGCTCTCTTCCACCCTCAACACCACGACTGAGTTGAGACCCTTGAGCAAGGCACTGATCCCCCGGGTGCTGCAGCACAGGCTTCCCACTGCTTCAGGTGTGTGTTCACAGTGTGTGTGTGTGTGTGTGTGTGTTCACTTCACTGTGTTTGCACTTGGATGGGTTAAATGCAGAGCACAAATTTCAAGTATGGGTCACCAATTATTTATTATTATTATTAATCAAAATCAGGATTCTAAACTTTGTATAAATGTGTCCCTAATTTTAGCAAATAACCTAATAGAAAGTGAATTAAAAAATAGTTCATATAGTACGTATTTTGAACTGCTTATGGTCAGTATTTTGTGTACCTGTAACTCTGTTACTGTATGATTTCAAGGATCTAATATTTCTTAAAGTATTAGATCATCGAACACTTTCTACAACATGGCAGAAAGAAATTTAAACTTTTCAAAAAAATGTTTTTTTGCAAACTGTATCATTCACTGCTTTCAACCCTGTTACTAAAGTAAAAAAAAAACTTTAATAAATTAACTGTATTAGCTAATCAATATCTACAAACTAGTATTAGATCACAAACTAGTTAACCCCTGCTGAGAAAGAGCTCAATTTAGGCTAAATTTGCCACCCTGTTACTAGTAACCCTGTTGCCAAATCTGCTGTAGTTATGTTTTTCATGTTATACGCTGTGTCTATTTTTTGTCTGTTTAATGTTTACTGCTCAATTAGTCACACAAATGAGCAAATTAGGATTTTAAACTTTATTCAGATGTGGACCAATGTTTAGAAACAGGGTTGAAAATTATTGAAAGTTACCCCAAAATTATATATATATATATATATATATATATATATATATATATATATATATATATATATATATATATATTCTAAAGACACCCATGTTTCAAATAAATAAATACTTTTGGTATTTAACTTTTTTTTCTTTAGTGTCTGTTACCATAGTTACAGAAATAGCACAGAAGCTTTTGTTTTCTTCTCTTTTCTTGCATGTTAACATCAGGGGCTCACAGCAGCGTCTCGCCATTCCATTCACGGATAAAACTCCTCTGCTTTCTGCAAAAGCCTCAGGATGCCTATAAATCCCAACAAAAACTCACAAGACTTCTGTCTTTAAGCAGGAGGGAGATAAAACTTGCTTGTCACTCAGAAAAAAAGTTTGAAAACGCCATGCCAACACTTTGACAGTGCTAAGCCGTCTAAACTTCAGACGACCTAACCGTGTCTCACAGAGCTGTGGACAGGGGGTTTGCTGTCATTTGCATGGACCATTGTACCACGAAAGTTTGGCTTCTCTCTCTTTTTCTGATGAGAGCCTTTTGGCCATTTACTTCCACCCTGGCTGGCTGATTGGAGCTGTGAATGGCCTTCACTCCAGGCCCACACAAAGAAGCCTTTGTGCCACAGCCGCACCATATTCATCATGTAATGCCTGTTCGACAAATCTGATTGGACGCTCCTGTCACTTTGATGTGTGTCCAGGGGGTGAGCGGTTTGGTAGTGGTGAATCTCACTCTCTCACCTGCTCTCTCTCTCTCATCCTTTCGGGCTAATATAGATGGGAGATTTGGGTGGGGAGCCCCTCATTATGTGCCAGAGCAATTTCATAACAATTTCTTAAGCCGCACAAAAAAAAAAAAAAAAAAACGGTTGAGATGATTGACGTTACTTTACTCCGGCTCAAACAAAACCCAGATTTGTGCCTAATAACGGATGAATGTGCAGAGAGTGGACTCAATTCAAACTATTTTAATCCATTCCCCCGCCTCCTACAACACACACACACTTTATTCACCCCTTTCCCCCCTCTTTGTGGCTCTCTCGCTCCTTTCAGCTTTCTATCCAGTTTTTTCCACCCAGCATTCCTGATTTTCGGGGTAATTCTACAGCGACGGCGCTGCTAATTAAGGTTCATTAAAGCAGGGGGCTGCTAGACTTCTGATAGTGAGCTTATGTGTGGAACTGGACCCTCGTTGGGTTAGTTGTTCGCTGGATAAAGGACAAACCGGGTCTGGTTGTCAGTGTGCTGCTTTCAAGTGGAATTTTTATTATGCCACAGACTCCGAGTTTTCAGATGGCCTTCACACAAAAGTATAATGTTTTGCTGTACACTAACCTAGTGGTATCACCATAGTAGTGCTACTTTTTTGGACATGATACTATGGTCGCTGCTTTCTGGCGCAAGTCAAAAGAAAGTGTCCAGATCTGTTCATTCATTTAAAAGTACATGTAAATTGCACACTTTACATAGACTGAATACACTGCTTCTATGATGAATATATGTTTAAGTTCTGAATTAAAAACATGAAGTCCAAAATGTCAGGGTGGTACAAATATGCAAATACCTAACTCACCTAACTCAATACCTTACTTGATGTTTTATTGACTTCTTAGAAAAAGTATTATTATTGTTTCTCTTGATGTCTCTTTATGTAATGATAAGGTTCGTTCGGGTTGTGAAATGACATGGATTGACTGTCCTAAAACGTGTACATATATATATAATTTTTAAATATAAAATATAAAACATATTGTAAAAACTTTATATAAAAAGATATAAAATATATATCATGTTATATATCAAAATTTAATGTCTTAATTTTTATTTAAAAATGTAGAATTTTTAACAGAATTCTGACTCTTTTATATAATTATGACTTAGTATCTCACATTTTTTTTAATCTTATAATTGAATTAAAATTAAAAAGTCTATTTTAGAGTCTACTGCAATGAAATCTGTTTTTGCGACAGTCTAATGATTTGTTATGTGAAACTGTGAATGTCAAATGTCAAAGTATTTCAACCTACTTTGGTTGTCAACTTTATTTTTCCTCTCCCTGCTGAAGCGTCATATAATAAATGTCCAAATAAATCTCCTCACGTGTCCGAACATGCCCAAAATAATTCACAAGTCAACCTGCTTATTAGCGTGGCTTTTTAACAAAACACTATTTTGTAGTTATATTCACTATGACATAAATTAATCAGTAAGGTGCACATCTCTGTACAGCCACTGAAATAAATATGTATTCTCCATCGTGTTTATAGACAGAAACATAAATACATGCTACTTTTAATGTGTATCATTTATATGTATGAATTAAAAACCTTAAATCATATGGTAAATTGGGATATATTCTTAAAATGCCATTCTTTCTTACGGATAATGTTGCACATTGCTCTTTTCCCTTTTCTGTTCTTGGCTTTTTGAATAATGTCTCAGCAAATAGGATTAGTGAGCACCGTTTTGTGGGACTCTTTTCATTTCATTAGTTTGTGACCCCTCCAGTTAATTATCTTGATCTGGCCAAAGACCTGGCTTACTTTAACTGCCCTGAATGACACACTGGCCAGAAACACACACATGCACAAACAAATACACACAATAGTTAACACACCAAGGGTGAATGAATGGAAAGGCGAGAGAATGACAGAGAGAGATTGAGTGTGGCGTTGGTCGCTATAAGAATCGGGTTGAATTGATGGGGAATCTTTTTTTTTTTTTCTTGGAAGGAAGTGAAATGCCTTAATAAGCCTTTTGTTGAAATATGCAATTGTTGTAGATTGATGGAGTGCTCTTACTGACAAGGCGAAATGGCATTAAGATGATTTTGGTGGAAAGAAAGAGAAAGGAATTAGTGGTTACTCCCTTGAAAAGGTAGAAAAAGCATTAAGCCATATATGTTACCTGACCATAGGAAGCCCCTTTTTTGATTTTCAAAATTGTTTTTTTCTGGTTAAACTTTATTTTTATAAAACTGTCTGCACAGTCTCTGTCTCTAGGTTTAACTGTAGTTTTAGCATTTGTTTTATAGCTTTAGTTTTAGAGTCAGTTGAACAAGTTTTAGCTTTAGCCTAAGTTTTAGCCTTTATTTTAGCTCTGGTTTTAGAATTGGCTTTAATTAGTTCAAGCTTAGTTGTAGCTGTAGTTTCAGATTTAACTTCAGTTTCACTTTAGTTTTAGCTTTAACTAAAGTTTAGTTTTAGTTTTAATCTACCTTTTAGTTTTAGGATTAGCTTTAGTTTAAAGTTAAGTTTTAGATTTAACTTTAAATTTTAGTTTCATTTTAGTTTTAGGTTTAAACTACATTTTAACATTTGTTAACATAGTTTTAAATGTAATTGTAATTTATTTTATTAAGCTTTGGATTTCGAACTAGCTAAAGCATATTTTTATATTTATTTTTATTTAAACTATAGTTTTAGCTTTAATTTATGCTTAAGCCTTAGCTTATCTGGTTTTGCTTTAGTTTAAGCTGTTTTAGATTCATCTTAAATTTACTATAGTTTTAGTTTGAGCCTAAATTTGAGCCTTCATATTAACTTTGGTTTTAGAATTTACTTTAATTCAAGCTTTTAGCTGTAGTTTCAGATTTATCTTTGGTTTAACTGTAGTTTAAGCTTCAGTCTAAGCATTAACTTTTATTTTATCTTTAGTTTTAGGGTTAGCTTTAGTTAAACTTAGTTTAGGCTGTAGTTGTAGATTTAACTTCACTAATGCTAAATTGAAATTAAATCTACAACTACAGCCTGAACTAAGTTTAAACTAAAGCTATCCCAAATCTAAAGCTAAAATAAAAGTTAATCTTTAGATTGAATCTTAAACTACAGTTAAACCAAAGATAAATCTGAAAATACAGCTAGATATAAGTTTGATTTTTTTAGCTTTTTTTAATTGATCTTTAGTTTCAGTTTACTTATCAATTTTTGCTGCCTTTAAGTGGTAGAATAAATGTATTTATGAACAAATTGCAAAAAATGCAATGTTGTAATTAGACACGCGACAGACAGGCAAAATGCAATGATTTTCCATCCTTTTCTAAAGCAGTTTGAGAAATGAGAATGGAAAATACAAACTTTGCATCCAAAATTACAAACAGTACTTACAGTACTTAACATTTTTGTTGTTTTATGTTTACCTTTATTTTTAGTTTAAGGTTAGTCTTAGTGGTCATTTTAGATTTTGTTTTAGGCTAGCTTTAGTTTTAGCTTTAGGTTAGCCTTATTGTTAGTTTTAACATTACCTTAACTTTAGCTTTAGGTTCAGCTTTAGGTTAGCTTTGGTGTTAGTTTTAGCTTAAGGTTAAGCTTTATTATAAGTTTTATCTTTTCCTTAGCTTTAGCTTCAGCTTTAGGTTCGCTTTAATGTTAGTTTCAGCTTTACCTTTAGTTTTAAAATGTTTCTGTCACTCTACTTCAAAACTTCCCAAAATACTTGCTGTTTCTTTGTAATTGTTTCAAATAAATTTGAAGTAAATTCTATGCCCTTTTTTTTAGTGTGCTAAAACCTGAATGAACACTGAATGAATGCTGGTTTAAAGCATTTCACCTGAAGGGGTTTCTCTCTTTCTCTGTCTCTCTTTCTCTTCTGCACCTGTCTCTTCAATACTTAGCTATACAACTCCTCTCTTATTTGTTCACTCTATTGATGTTTGCAGAGAGATGACTTGAGTTTGCTCTCTGCCTCATATGCAATATTAAAAACAAATGCAATCAAATTCAGTCCATTTGCATACTGTGACCTCTATTGTGGCCACTGAACATTTTGTATGGAAAGAGGAGTGGAAATCTCTTAAAATGGTTTAGGAGAAAATACTAAAATGGTCTGTTTTTCGATTTTTATTTTTTTATTTTTTACTGGAAGACTGAATAGTCTAGTCTGTCTGGCTATGGATATAAAGAAAGTAGACTTTTTGTTCAAACTGTGGCTGAGAGCCAAAGTCTTCAAACATATCCACTCAGCGCCCTCCACAAACCAACATCCAGCAGCCTCCACCCCTCACCCCATCCAGCCCAGACCACCGAGCTGAAAAAGTGCTTCAACACAGGAGATGGCCATCATTTAAAAAGCAGGTGTTTTAAGCTTTTAAGACATTTCCAAATGGACATCCTTTCACCCATGAGCTGCCGCTGGTTGAAGTAGTCAGTTGGCCAATCAGCACATGAACAATGGCACACTAGCTCTCAGAATAATGCTGGCCATTCGGATGGATTGTGCCTCATTTGGGACTGATGTGTGGCTAAGCCTTCTTTCAGACTACGGTCAGGCCACATCATTGTTAATCTGTGAAAAGTGTTCATTAAATATGACAGTGAGAGTCTACAAAGACAGAATTATGCCTATTAGTACTGCAAGTATTGAAGAAATGTGCACTCAGCACATTTATTTTTGAGGGTTTGATTAGATATTGGTGAGCTTTTGTATGTCAACACTAAGACAGGGGTCAAGCCCATCTCCAGGGGGTTATTATAAATAAAAGATAAAGCACTATTTTCCCTTTAGGTTCGCTCTCTATTGCTCCATTTTTACTGGATGTAGTCCAAAACGTGACATCTAAGCCAATCTTAGCTAATGTTAACTTCATTCAGGGTTGTGATATAAACGGCATTATATGTTTTTTCAGCGGGATGATTGTTTTGTTAAGCAATAGATAAGTGTTTTAGGTATTACTTTTCGTTTATTTTCTTGATGGATGGGCTTTGAAACCATTAACTGACATTTTTCTGTTGATCCTGGATAATTGTTACTTTTCAAAGATCCACACCTTCCAATCCTCCGCCTCGGGACGAATTCCACCCGTCTGATTGTGGTTGGAGTCGGAGGAAGTTGTTGTCTGTGGCTGTCTGACAATCAACATTAAACTGAATTATCCGTTGTAATTCCAGGAACCCATCCCAGAAATCCAGAACGTCCTTTAAAACATTATTTATAAAGCACATTTCATACACAATGCTAATTCAAAGTGTGTTAAAGGAACAGTTGACCCAAAAATGAAAATTGGCTGAAAATCTGCTCACCATTAGGCCACCCAAGATGTAGATGGGTTTGTTTCTTCATGGAGAAATGTAGCATTATATCACTTGCTCACTAGTGAATCCTCTGCAGTGAATGGGTTATATTTTGTTATGTTATATTACAGACTCAGATTTTGTCCAAAAGCAACAGTTTCAAGTTAAAAAAAGTTTTAATGATAGATTTGTTTGTTACAAACTCACAGCTTTTCGCTTCAAAAAACATTATTTGATGAACTGGAGTGGTGTGGATAACTCTTGGATTATTGTGATGTTTATATCATCCGTCTGGACTCTCATTCTGACAGCAGTTTCCACTGTTTAAAAATACTATGGATGTGTTTGTCATGTTTGTAGACCACTGTTAATTTTCAGACATTTTAAATATTCATTCAAAAATTTTATATTTAAAAATGAATATATATTTATATATACAGGTGCTGGTCATATAATTTGAATATCATCAAAAAGTTGATTTATTTCACTATTATTTCACTAACTATAATATAATTATACTATCAAAAAGTGAAACTTGTATATTATATTCATTCACTACAAACAGACTTGATATATTTCAAATGTTTATTTCTTTTAATTTTGATGATTATAACTGACAACTAAGGAAAATCCCAAATTCAGTATTTTAGAAAATTAGAATATTACTTAAGACCAATACAAAGAAAGGAATTTTAGAAATCTTGGCCAACTGGAAAGAATGAACATGAAAAGTATGAGCATATACAGCACTCAATAATTAGTTGGGGCTCCTTCTGCTGCTGCGTTGACCTTGGACCTCAGAAAACACAGTGGACCAACACCAGCAGATGACATGGCACCCCAAACCATCACTGACCGTGGAAACTTTGCACTGAACCTCGAGAAATGTGGATTGTGTGCCTCTCCTCTCTTCCTCCAGACTCTAGGATTCTGATTTCCAAAGGAAATGCTAAATTTACTTTCATCAGAGAACATAACTTTGGACCACTCAGCAGCAGTCCAGTCCTTTTGAAGCGAGACGCTTCTGACGCTGTCTGTTATTCAAGAGTGGTTTGACACAAGGAATGCGACAGCTGAAACCCATGTCTTGCATACGTCTGTGCATAGTGGTTCTTGAAGCACTGACTCCAGCTGCAGTCCACTCTTTGTGAATCTCCCCCACATTTTTGAATGGGTTTTGTTTCCCAATCCTCTCCAGGGTGCGGTTATCCCTATTGCTTGTACACGTTTTTCTACCACATCTTTTCCTTCCCTTCGCTTCTCTATTAATGTGCTTGGACACAGAGCTCTGTGAACAGCCAGCCTCTTTTGCAATGACCTTTTGTGTCTTGCCCTCCTTGTGCAAGGTGTCAATGATTGTCTTTTGGACAACTTTCAAGTCAAGTCAAGTCACCTTTATTTATAAAGCGCTTTAAACAAAATACATTGCGTCAAAGCAACTGAACAACATTCATTAGGAAAACAGTGTGTCAATAATGCAAAATTATAGTTAAAGGCAGTTCATCATTGAATTCAGTGATGTCATCTCTGTTCAGTTAAATAGTGTCTGTGCATTTATTTGCAATCAAGTCAACGATATCGCTGTAGATGAAGTGACCCCAACTAAGCAAGCCAGAGGCAACAGCGGCAAGGAACCGAAACTCCATCGGTGACAGAATGGAGAAAAAAACCTTGGGAGAAACCAGGCTCAGTTGGGGGGCCAGTTCTCCTCAGACCAGACGAAACCAGTAGTTCAATTCCAGGCTGCAGCAAAGTCAGATTGTGCAGAAGAATCATCTGTTTCCTGTGGTCTTGTCCTGGTGGTCCTCTGAGACAAGGTCTTTACAGGGGATCTGTATCTGGGGCTCTAGTTGTCCTGGTCTCCGCTGTCTTTCAGGGATGTAGAGGTCCTTTCTGGTGCTGATCCACCATCTGGTCTGGATACGTACTGGATCTGGGTGACTGCAGTGACCCTCTGATCTGGACACAGACTGGATCTGGTGGCTACGGTGACCTCGGAATAAGAGAGAAACAGACAAATATTAGCGTAGATGCCATTCTTCTAATGATGTAGCAAGTACATAGGGTGTTATGTGAAGTGTTCCCAGTTCTGGTTTACCTAATTAATGCAGCCTAAATATCCTTTAACGGATTTGGATATTAAAAGCATATTAGTATGTTATGTGTATGCCAGGTTAAAGAGATGGGTCTTTAATCTAGATTTAAACTGCAAGAGTGTGTCTGCCTCCCAAACAATGTTAGGTAGGTTATTCCAGAGTTTAGGCGCCAAATAGGAAAAGGATCTGCCGCCCGCAGTTGATTTTGATATTCTAGGTATTATTAAATTGCCTGAGTTTTGAGAACGTAGCGGACGTAGAGGATTATAAGAGGAATATACGATGTTTGATAGGGAGCCAGTGCAGTGTTGACAGGACCGGGCTAATATGGTCATACTTCCTGGTTCTAGTAAGAACTCTTGCTGCTGCATTTTGGACTAGCTGTAGTTTGTTTACTAAGCGTGCAGAACAACCACCCAATAAAGCATTACAATAATCTAACCTTGAGGTAATAAATACATGGATTAACATTTCTGCATTTGACATTGAGAGCATAGGCCATAATTTAGATATATTTTTGAGATGGAAAAATGCAGTTTTACAAATGCTAGAAACGTGGCTTAGTATCATCAGCATAACAGTGAAAGCTAACACCATGTTTCCTGATGATATCTCCCAAGGGTAACATATAAAGCGTGAAGAGTAGCAGCCCTAGTACTGAGCCTTGAGGTACTCCATACTGCACTTGTGATCGATATGATACATCTTCATTCACTGCTACGAACTGATGGCGGTCAAATAAGTACAATTTAAACCATGCTAATGCACTTCCATTAATGCCAACAAAGTGTTCAAGTCTATGCAAAAGAATGTTGTGGTCAATTGTGTCAAACGCAGCACTAAGATCCAATAAAACTAATAGAGAAATACACCCACGATCAGATGATAAGAGTAGATCATTTGTGACTCTAAGGAGAGCAGTCTCAGTACTATGATACGGTCTAAATCCTGACTGGAAATCCTCACATATACCATTTTTCTCTAAGAAGGAATATAATTGTGAGGATACCACCTTTTCTAGTATCTTGGACAGAAAAGGGAGATTCGAGATTGGTCTATATATAATTAACTAGTTCTTTGGGGTCAAGTTGTGGTTTTTTGATGAGAGGCTTAATAACAGCCAGTTTGACGTTTTGGGGACATATCCTAATGACAATGAGGAATTAATAATAGTCAGAAGAGGATCTATGACTTTTGGAAGCACCTCTTTTAGGAGCTTAGATGGTATAGGGTCTAACATACATGTTGTTGGTTTAGATGATTTAATAAGTTTATACAATTCTTCCTCTCCTATAGTAGAGAATGAGTGGAACTGTTCCTCAGGGGGTCTATAGTGCACTGTCTGATGCGATACTGTAGCTGACGGCTGAATGGTTGCAATTTTATCTCTAATAGTATCGATTTTAGAAGTAAAGTAGTTCATAAAGTCATTACTGCTGTGGTGTTGGGAAATGTCAACACTTGTTGAGGCTTTATTTTTCGTTAATTTAGCCACTGTATTGAATAAATACCTTTCAAGTCAACTGTCCTCCCCAAGATTGTGCAGCCTACAGAACTAGACTGAGATTATATGACCAGCACCTGTATATAAATGATTATATAAATATAAATATATTGAATGTGAAATATAATATATTAAATATAATAATCAAATAGTTAAATTGGGCATATTTGGCTTCTCATATTGAGACTCTGTCTGGTATTTCCTGCATGTGTAAGTGTTTGTGCACTCAGAGGTTCTGTAATCTGATTAATCTGATTGTAATCTGGTCTGAGGAATGTTAGATCTGTTCCTCTGTTCTTCCAGAAGGTCCTCAGTCAGATTCCTGAGTGTCAGATCTCAGATATGTTCACAGCGTGAGAACCGAAGCACTGATCTGAGACTGTACTCAGTCAAACCTGTCACAGCAGGAGCAGACCGTTCAGTTATAGAAGTTTGTTCTTCTCATAACTGTCACTGTGCTGTGATGAAGTTAATGTGATCAATCAGATCAGAGTCAGACCTGAGCTGCTCACTTGTATTCTTAGACGACGACAGGCTTACTTTCCTACTGTAGTTTAGAAAAGGATTTGAACGTTGTGTTTTATAAGCATTAACACTTATAGGATCAAAGACACCCTGGAAACCACTAAAATCTGTCTGATAAAGTAATTACTTTTGCAAATAATATTGTTTATATTAAAAAAATGAACAACAACAAACATTGTTTAATAACTCTTTTAGTTGTTGTTATTGATAACATTATTATTATTAACCGTTATTTATTTATTTATTTTAAAATAATTATCATTTACATTACCTTTACATTTAGTCATTTAGCAGACACTTTTATCCAAAGCGACTTACAAATGAGGACAGTGGAAGCAATCAAAAACAACAAAAGAGCAATGATATACAAGTACTATAACAATCTCATTTATCTTAAACGCAGTACATGTAGCAAGGGCTTTTAAATAATATAATACATAAAAAGAAAACAGATAGAATATAAAAAAGAATAGAGCAAGCTAGTGTTGTAGTGTAGAGTTTTTTTTTGTTTTTTTAGAAAAAAAATTAGATGCAGAATTAGAATAGTGAGTGCTAAAGTTAGAGGGTCTAAGCATAGCAGTGGTATGAAAAGCCATGTTTCTGAATGACAGAACCTAATGATCCCATGTAGACAGAGAAGAGAATTGGTCCAAGAACTGAGCCCTGAGGCACCCCAGTAGTTAAATGTTGCGACTTGGATACCTCTCCAAGATACTTTGAAGGACCTATCTGATAGGTAAGAATCAAATCATTGGAGTGCAGTTCCTGAGATGCCCTTTGTCAGTAGAGTTGATAGGAGGATCTGGTGGTTAACTGTGTCAAAAGCAGCGCACAGATCAAGCAAGATAAGTATTGAAGATTTGGATTCCGCTCTTTCCAGTAATAGGGCAACAATGAGAGCAAGGCAGTCTCAGTTGAATGTCCACTTCTGAAGCCAGATTGGTTGCTGTCAAGGAGGTTGTTCTGTGTAAGAAATGCAGAAACTTGGTTGAACACAGCTCGTTCAAGTGTTTTTGCAATGAAATGAGGAATGGGAAACTGGTCTGTTCTCTAAAATAGGTGGGTTAAGGGTGGGTTTCTTGAGTAGTGGAGTTATAAGAGCCTGTCTAAATATTGAGGGAAATATTTATAAAAGGAGATGAGATGGAATAAGATCAAGCAGACAAGTAGTAGGGTGATTAGAAAGGATGAGTTTGGAGACTTCTGTTTCAGAGAGTGAAGAGAAGGATGTGAATGAGTGTATGTTTGCCGGTGAGATATGCTTGACGGATTGATGACGGCACTGATGTTTTTAATTTTATTAATGAAAACAAGACAAAGTCGTCAGCTATTAGAGCTGATTCAGGAAGGGGAGGAGGAGGACCAAGGAGCGAGGAAAATGTTCAAAAAGCATGCAAGAGTTAGACTAATTCTTAATTTTGTTATGGTAGTATGTCCTTTTAGCAGTGGAGACATTAGCAGAGAAGGAAGAGAGCTGATAAACATTAAGGTCAGTAGTATTTTTGGATATGCACCACAGCCTTTCAGCAGGTCTAAGCTTAGAATGATGTTCGAGTAGAACATCAGATAACTGAGGGGCAGAAGGGGAGTTATGGGCTGGCCTGGAAGACAAGGGGCAAACAGTGTCTAATCAAGATGTAAGAGTGGAGCAGAATGAGTATCAGTAGCCCTGTTACAGTTTAGGGGAAGGAAGTGAAGATGAAACCATTGCAGATAGCTGGGAGGGTAAGAGTGAGCGTAGGTTACGTTGAAAGATGACATGTGGAGGGGTAAGTGAAGTGTCAGGGACCATGTTGAGGTTAAGAGTGAAAAGGAAGTGATCCGACGTGTGCAGTGGAGTAACCAGAACATGATCAGTAGACAACTGACAACTACAAAATGTATTTTAAGAGGGTAGGTAACAGTAACTGGATGAGATTCAAAGGAGCTGTTGATACCCAAAGATGGTAAAGGATTCAGTTTCCAATCATTAGAGATGAGCAGACCAGTACCTCCACCTCTTCCAGTCAAACGGGGGGAGTGGGAAAATGAGAAATTATTGGAGAGTGCTGCAGGTGTAACAGTGTCCTCTGGTTTGATCCAGGTCTCTGTCAGGGCAATGAGATTTAGCTTTGACTAATAATAGAAGTATTATTATATATTATTAATATAGAAGTATTATTACTTATTATGTTATTATTATCAGCTCACAAAATTCACCAGATGAGCTTTGAATGTCACACATCAGCCGCTGAGATACAAACATGGAAAGAAATACACTGGGTCATGAGTCTTGGACAGCAGAGGGAAAACTATGCTAAAGCAAAAAAAAAAAAACAAAAAAAAAAACACTGTAATAAAATTATGAAATTAAAACTGTAACATAGTACAGTTATGTACAGATAGTTGTCATGCTGTCTGGTCTCTGTTTCCCTGAGTCTCCACTAGTGGTCTCACTTCCCCATAGGCACCTCACCGTAGGCACTACAATTCCCACAAAGTCTTGTCCCTTCATCACAGTAATTGCACTCCTGTTAATTGCTGTTTTGGATGGATTTATGGTTTTGACCCCTGCTTGTTGGATTCTGATTTGGATTACCCATTAAATACCACACTGCGTTTGGATCTCTCGTCTCCTGTGTTTCTCTGGGTTCCGATCGTAACAATAGTTAAATAACAGGTTTTATCCAGTCTGTGATTGGTTGGAAAACCATGTAGCCCTGCCCTAAACTCACAAGATTGGTTGAGCCAGAATCCGCGAGTAAGGCAGCTAAAACGTTTGCTTGTTTTTGTCACTGCACATTAAACTGGGCTAGAAAAAAATATATTTTAACACACACCCACAAAAAATAAATAAAATAAAATAACTTCACCTTTAAATGTATGGCAGCAAGAAGCATGTTATCAGTACAATCACCTCAAAGGATACTGAATACATATATTTGCATATTCCTATGTGGATCGTGTAAATGAATATAGCAGCAATCAGCAAATCCTTTTGTATGCTAATATTGACTGACTTTCTCTATTTTTGTGGAGTTACGCAAACATGAAAAATAGCGAAAGGAATTCCAGACCTGCTGATAAACAGCCCGTTTGTTTCTTGCCATATTCAATTACCCACACTTTAGTTTAATTAGGTTTTCATAATTGAAATCACATTCTTGGACGCTCTGGAGCAAAGCAAATTATGCTAATGTCTTGACTGCAATGGATGTGGATCATGGCCCAGAATTTATTAGGAAGCCATATTGCGTGTGTGTCTGTGTTCGTCAAAGAGAGATCACACTGATGCTAGATGCTGTGGGGGTGTGTGTGTGTATGTGTGTGTGTGTGTGTGCCTACTTAATCATATTTTGAGGACGACTTTGTACCCAAAAGTTAAACCTGACAAAATCTCCAAAAACCTCCCTTTGGGGACGTCCTATTTTTTTTTGAGATTGTAAAAATGCTGTAGGTTTTCTGTAAGGGGTAGATTTAGGTGTAGGGTGACACAATATACAGTTTGTACATTATAAAAACCATTATGCTTATGGAATGTCCCCATTTAGTTAGCTAAGTAAACGCGCGCGTGTGTGTGTGTGTGTGTGTGTGAAAGGCACCATCTGCTTGCTGTGTCAGTAATGAAGTGAGGGAGATTGCAGGACAATGGCTCAGTCTCTGTGAGTGATGCGGTGGGCGGCTCAGCCCTATTTCTCCTGCTCTGCTCGGGATGGGATGGCTTTCACTCTGTCTCTATGTGCTGGAATCTCTCAAACACATCCAGCTACAGGTAATACAACACACACACACACACACACACACACACACACACACACACACACACACACACACACACACACACACACACATGCTGTGTATTGGGGATGTACCATTGAAAATATGCGTCATATATAATATAATATAATATAATATAATATAATATAATATAATATAATATAATATAATATAATATAATATAATATAATATAATATAATATAATATAATATAATATAATATAATATAATATAATAAATCATTAATGTATACATTGTCTCTCAGTAAAAAATTTGATCATAAAAATTCTTAATATTTATTATAGAATAAATAGTCTGGATTAATAAAATTGTTAATAAAATTGTCAATAAAAAGCCTTTACTTTATGAACCATGCTTAAATTTATTTCAATAAAAAAAACTGTAAAAAAAATGCTACAAAAAATCTAAATTAATTAATTAATTGAAAGAAATATCATAATAAAACAAAATATAAATGGTAAAGGGAAAGCATCTCTAAATATAAAGGTAATTAAAACTGCATATGACATTAAATTCTCTTAAGTAAATGTAAATGTAAATGTTCCCTCCTATCATATATGGGATCTTTTGAAACTTTTTATCCACAGGGTGAAAATCGTGATGCTGCTCATTTAAGAAAATGACAACACAAGCCACACGGTTAGTGGATTCATTCCTTGATGCTTTTAAAAGAAAGACCAGGTCATGTAATGTAATGTCAACTGCACATTTGCTTTTCTCAGTCAGAACACATTCAGGGAGTGAAGCACGATGTGAACTGACTGTCAAAATCCAGCAAACCGAATGCTCAGGATATCATTTCTGACAAGAGAGGTGCTGAGTGACACTTGGGGTGTTACTGTAACAACCTGGCCTGAAGCAAAACAAACAGGTACACTGGCTCTTTATTGCCAATATAATAACAGCCTATAAGAGTCAAATCAATGGCTGTCTGTGCCAAATCCACAGTAAAGAGAAATTTACATAGAGATCTCAACTGCTTCATGTGTAATGTGATTCTGTTAGTTCACAAGAAAGGGGAACAATCACTTCTGGCAGAAGTTGACAGCACGAGCAGTTTGCATCAGTCAGCAGTTCAGGTAAATGAAGAAGACAATTGCAAATATTATTCATAAATATGCAAAGTACCTTTGAGTGACAGTTATTTTTATATGTAGAGGGCTGTTTATAAGTTTTTGAGCGTTTATTTATTTATTTATACATGCATTACATAGTTTAAAAGTAACACATTATACATTGTTTAAAAGTTTGGGCTCAGTAAGACCTTTGATACATCACAAATTAATAATTTTATTAGACAAGAATGCATTAAATTTATCAAAAGTGTCAGTAAAGGTATTTATAACTTTACAAAAGTTTTCTATTTCAAATAAATGCTTTTCTATTTATCAAAGAATCCTGAAAAAAAAATATTACTATTAAACATTAAATTATTAGCAATATTAATAAAACATTGCTTTGTTGTTTAATATTATTATTATTAATGTTGATTAATGTGAATAAATATTAAGCCTAATATTAAGCATTATTCCACAAAAATGTAAAGCAAAAGAATAATATGATTATTATGACATTATGACATGATTTAACATTGTTAACATTTTTTAGTATGTTGCTGATATATTTAGCATGTTGTTTGAATGTTGCTACCGTGTTTCTACAGTAATTAACATGTTGCTATCATGTTTTTAGCCTTTTTAACATGTTAGCATAATTATCACTTTGCTAAAATGTTTCAGTGTGTTTTTTAACATTATTAACATTTTGTTAAAATGATAAACACATTGATAACGTTTTAATGTTGTTGACATATTTAACATTTGTTATCATGTTTGTTAAAGGATTAGTTCGCCCAATTTGCAAAATTATGTAATTAATATCTCACCCTCATGTCGTTCCAAACCCGTGAGACCTCCGTTCATCTTCGGGACACAGTTTAAGATATTTTAGATTTAGTCTGAGAGCTCTCAGTCCCTCCATTGAAACTGTGTGTACGGTATACTGTCCATGTCCAGAAAGGTAAGAAAAACATCATCAAAGTAGTCCATGTGACATCAGAGGGTCCGTTAGAATATTTTGAAGCATCGAAAATACATTTTGGTTCAAAAACAGCAAAAACTACGACTTTATTCAGCATTGTCTTCTCTTCCGTGTCTGTTGTGAGAGAGTTCAAAACAGAGCAGTTTTTATCATATCCGGTTCACGACCAAATCATTCGATGTAACCGGATCTTTTTGAAACAGTTCACCAAATCGAACTGAATCATTTTAAACGGTTCACGTCTCCAATACGCATTAATCCACAAATAACTTAAGCTGTTAACTTTTTTAATGTGGCTGACACTCCCTCTGAGTTCAAACAAACCAATATCCCGGAGTAATTCATTTACTCAAACAGTACACTGACTGAACTGCTGTGAAGAGAGAGATGAAGATGAACACTGAGCCGAGCCAGATAACGACTCGTTCACTTCCGATAATGAGAGATCACTTCCGGTGCTTTCCGCGCTTGCGCAGACTAAGCCAGAGCGCGCATGCACGTCACATCAGGAAGCACTCGCGCACTCAGATCAGTTGGACGTGGTTGTGTACAAGAGGTAAAAACGATATAAATACTGTTCGTTTTCTTACACAAATCGCTCGTTTCGTGTCTTAGGTCATCAATGTGTACTTACGATGGGGAATTGTTTAATTTTGACTCCTCTGTGCATGCTCTTTGAGGTGGTGACCACAGACCTCCATTATATGAGTCACAGACAAGAACGGTTTGACCTAAAAATATCAAAATGGGAAATACTGAGGAAACAAAGAAACCTACATCTTGGATGTCCTTGAGGTAAGCTAAAACATACCAAAATTTAATTTGAGAGTGAACTATCCCTTTAAAAAACAAAAAAAACGTTTGAACAGTAATCTGTATTATACTTTAGCATAAATGTCAAAACCCCATCTTTTTAATCTAATTGCCCACAAGTCAATCCAAATCTATAGTTGTACTCTTTAATGATTGTTTAACATGAACTAAAAGTTAACTTGCTGTTAATCTCCACATCCCTGTATACACAAGCATAGGTCAGTTGGGCCTTGCTTAACAATCTCATGCATCCAGATCGTTCAGCTGCCGTGGTGTTTGTCCTCGCGCAGACAGCCATGCTAACCTCCCTTTACATTCTCCCTCTGCTTTTAGAGGCACAGCGCTACTTATTAGCTCTCCTCGCCTCCAAAAGGCCTTTTCTCCGGGAGATTTGAGACAGCGTCTCTCTCTCTCTGTTATGCAAATGAAGTGTCCTGCTACTAATAGGGTCTTTACACCAAAGATTTTAATTCCCTTTTTCAGTAAATGGGTGCAAGTAGAAGTTTTCTCTTTTTTTCGATGGCTAAACAGGATAAAAACATCAGTCTTTTGCGCCGAGGGAGAGGTTTGAAGGTGGCAGGGCTTGCGTACTGTAGAGTGCAAATCTGGACTCTTTTGAGTTTGTTTAGGGTACGTTTAGGGGGGCATCGGCGTTTTGCGACAAAGACATAATGAGCTTATTCAATCGAGGCTGTTTTCAAGAAGAGAAACAATGTAGATGTCTAATATGATACAAGAAACATCTCGTATAGGTTCCTGGTCTATTATGAGTAAAACGTGCAGAATATAAAGCATAATATAAAACATCTTGCAGGAAAATACTGTGGTGGTACCATGGTACAGAAGTTAATGTTATGGTTTGTTTATGATATATTACAGAAATAACATACTTAAGTGTGAACTGAATGGAAAGCTTTCAGATGCAATTAAATAAAAAAAAAAATATATAGTTTAAATTTATATTAAAAGCAGTTATTCGAACTTATTTGAATTTGACTCAATTAAGCAGGACTAAAGTACATCTTTATATGTAATTTCATAATGATTCGATTGTCTTTGAAATATGACTGTACTGCTGAATGAACTGACAAGCATTTATGATGAAATAAAATTATGTTAATGTCATTTCTATTGAAACTTATATTTAAATAAACATACAATGTAATTTAGTACATTTCAATTATATAATCTTCACATTATCATCAGTACTTCACATGTGACACATCAAAATGGCTAGTAATTGTTACTTATTACTTTTTAAGAGACATAGTCATTAAAGCGTACTTTTTAAAAACATTTTATACTTTTAATATTTGACTACACTATAAGTGCACATTCAATACAATTAAACACACTTCTTTTTCCCAAGGGAGTACCAAAATATTATTTCCAAAATAGACGAAAGAAAGAAAGAGAATACCATGGTATTTTACCCAAACACTGCAAGAGTACTGAAATTATAATATAAATTAAAATACATACATACATATATTTGGTAGTACCATGGTATGCCCATAAAATATTCATGAGTAAATGAGTAAATGAACAGCAGTTGTTCAGTTTTGAGAGAACTATCCCTTTAAGTCCATATGTCATAATGACAAGAAACTGTGCTTCTAACTACGCAGGTTGAGGTCAAATTTGTGATGCTGTTTTTTTAAATGTTCGTTGGAACTATTGACTCATGAAACACCAAATCAGAACTTGCGACTGTGGCTGGCTGAGGATGCTTTAGGGAAGCACACACCTGTATGTTCACAGAGGCAAAGAGTTGTGGGAATTCACCTAGTACTGTAGGGAAGCATTTAAACATCTAGTGTAAGAATAACTGAGCCAGCTAATAGACATGAAAAAACATCGGCAGGCTTAAGCGATTAGCACGCTTCTCACTGGAGTATGCTAATGTGGATGTGGTGGGCAGGTTGGCTCATGTCTCGTGCGAAGCGTTACAGATGGGATTTCTGGGTGGAGAAAGTTCCCGGGGTCCTGCTTTCGTGACTGCAGGGTTTTGTTGAAATTCCTTTGCACGGTGTCTCGCTGGAGGGAGGAATCTCGTTTGAGAATTATAAATAATTCAGATTAAGGCCAGGTAAAGGATTTTACACTACTTGTTATAATGTAAAGCAATATTATTACATAAAGAGCAAGACATAACAAGATTCTTGGATGATGCTGGTTAGTTGTTTGTGTGCTGGTTTGCCCAGAGCTGTGTTAAAGCGTGACTAATGTAAAGAACAGCTCACTGCACATGAGCAAATGATGCACCTTAGCTGTCCCCTCTTTCCTTTAGGTAGGAATTTACTCCCTCCGTCCTTACTTAGGATTTCTCTGTATGATGATATCTGACAGCTTTGTCAAGCAAAAGAAAGCTCTCGGCTAGCCTGACTAGCTGCTATACACGCGGCCAAGCATGGTGACAAAATAGTTAGCAAGGCCTGTTTAACAGGTGAAATGGATGAAAGGAAATTAAAAATAGAAATAATACTTAAACATTGCGTCAAAGTTCTACCAATAATCATTTTGAAGAATTTCATTGTTTTAAAGAGGCTTTATTTTTCCTCATTATGATATCATGATAGCTGTACTGTACAGCCTTGGCATTTTTTTCATGCCACCTAAATAAATATTTAGTCAGAAATTGTACACATAATCATCTGTCGTTACACATTAAGCCATTATGTGTATGACTTGCATTTTAATTTAATAAAAAACAAGATAAATGTCACTGACCCAGAAGATAGAGGTAAAATACACACTCATAAACTCATACACTTTCATAACAAAACCCGTAAAAAAAGTGTTGAGTGAATCACTTGTAGTGTTCTTCAATTTCTTTTATTTTATTAAACTTGCAGATGATATAATAATGATAAAAGGCCATTTAAGTGCACTTAAAGAAAGACACTTTCATGACTATGTTTCTTAAAGTTTTTTAAGGTGCACTTTGTAATAATGTAATATTAAAAGTTTTGCTGTAAAGTACATTTTAAATAACTATTTTGCTGTACTCTTTAAAAATGTTCACTTATTTTGGTGTGTTAACTAACATACTAAATAAAGCACCTGTTAAGTACTTCATAATATTATAACATTTTAACTGTAGTGTGTTATTCCATGCTACATTTAAAGTTTATACATTCTAAATTTACTAAATCGCAACTTTATCACTTCAAATGTGTAATTACACATTTAAAAACATGAAACAAGTTTCAATAGAAAACACATTAAATATATTTCAGATGTTACTATAAATGCTTGTCAGTAAAATCAGAAGTACAGCTTAACCATAGTTCACAGACAATAAGAAGTCATTATGAAATTACATTTAAAGATGCAATTAAGTGGGTCAGAAAAGCACTTTAAAGTTCAGCTAATACATTCTCATTTCATTGCACTTAAAAGACACTTAAGTTTCAGAAAACATTGCATTCATTTTTTGCATTCAGGATGCACGATCCATCCCTGGACTCAAGTTTGTTGAGAATAAAACCAGCGCTGTAGGCTCAACCTCCTCATCTCCACACACTGTGAAACATCAACATCCTCAAACATTTTGGCCATTTTAAATAGCTATTGCAGGGAAGTGTCTGCTTGATACTTAATATGCAATGAATAATTCTATGATAATGCGCGTGCTTGCATCAAAGTCATTCATCAAGAGTCCCACATAGTATCTGAATCTCCATGCATACCTGCATCTCCTTCTGATTTCATCATGAAGTCAAAGCTCATTTCTCAAACATAGCTGAGGGCCGTTGGCTGTTTAACACTGACAGCAACTCTGCCATCCTGAATTTATTACTACACACACGCAAACTCTGCTGCACTGCATTGTGTGTGATGTTGTTGTAGTTTCAGGCCTAGAGCTACAGTCTCTTCCACACTGCTTTCTGCTCTTTTTTTTATTCACTAGATTACACAAGCACAACATAAATTAAAAACATATTCTTACGATCACTAATATCTAGGGCGTTTTGAGTCTCTAAGATATTCTGGTCTCTATGACATGAAGCTTTATTGTGAAACATGTAATTTTGTTGACTGCTGACTCTCGGTTGGTTGTCTAAAGGCAGTGACTGTGCTGATGTCTGTTTGATAAGAGAGCAGATCATATCTCTACAGTAGCTCATTGCTGTCCAAAAGTGCCAGGACAGTGAATGAGATGTGACCTGGAGGCCTGGACAGAGGCACAGGAATGAGTTAATGAATACATGTCAAGGAAAATGGGAAACAAACAACATATACATACAATTTACTGTGGTTTTCAGTTGAAATGAACACTAGTGGAACACTAGGAAAACACAATAGGTTTTATTACTTTTCACACAAATCATGAGGCAGATTAGCCATTAATAAAGATGCCCATTACTATGTTATGACCTCAAAACTCTTTTGCCATACTGCATGATTTGTAAGCTAATATATTTCCACATTTGCATCACATTACCAGCTCCATTTGTATGACTTTTCTGTAGTAGTAAACTTGCTCTGTAGCGCACCCGGTACAGCAACACTGCCGTGAAACACAATAAAAGAGCTGAAAGACTAAAGCTAAAATGGCATCATTGATTCAGTAAATGCATTTTTATCTCTTTTGTTAACACTATCGGTTGGGTTGAGGGTAAGGAATTATAGAGCATTAACCTTTTAGCACCACTCACTTTACAATTCATAATATAAAGGTAATATAATTTTGTAGAAGTTTTGCCACATGTACGTACTTCCAATTATCCTAGTCTGGAAATAAAATCATGTAGTTTATTTACTGTAATTGTGACACACACACACACACACACACACACATATATATATATATATATATATATATATATATATATATATATATATATATATATAATAATTATTATTATTTTTTTAATGAACAGGTCACCCTTAAATGAAAAATTCAGTCTCATTTACTCACCCTCATTTTATTTTTAAACCTGTATGATTTTTTCGTCTGAGTAAAACAAAAAGACATTATTTTGCATACAATGAAAGTGAATGGGGACCAAAAAGCAACATAAAAGTAGAACAGAAGTGGTCTGTATAAGTCTTCGTAGACCATAAGCCATTCAGAAACATTCAGGAAAAAGACACTGTTGTACTAGGAACGGCATCCATCACGTCACTGGTTCTCACTTCTCACATCTTCCCCAATCAACATTGATGTAAAAACTGACATGAATGAGAACTGAGAGCAATGGTAAATAACAGTGAATAACAATTTAACTGTCGGGTATGTTTGTCACGCAGTTCTTTAGAAGACTTGGAATATAGCCAAACCAGGCTCATTTGGAAAATTACACAAATGATAACTTACTCTGCAAAATGCAAATTTGTGAGATGAAAGCACATTTGCTGAATCCGCCATGCCATTTTAGCTTACTTCTATAAGTCTTTGGGTTCTTTAATAGAGACTTGTGCCCGTGCGCTCTGTTTTGCAACTTCTGCTGATGTATCAGGTGCGCTACCGAGCAAGTTTACTACTTCAGAAAAGCCATGCAAATGTTATGTGATGCAAATGTGAAAATGTATTAATCCACAAATCATGCACTATGGGAATTTTTTTTTTGAGGTTATAGCATAAAATTGGACAATAGGGGGTGTGGGAAAATATCGATTCACATAGAAATCTTGATTTTATCTTTTAGCATTTCTAATCAATTCACAAATATAAATTTTTTGGCCCGGATCGCAATCTACAAATCTCCCCTACTGAACAATGACAGCGGTGTCTCAGGCTAGAGTAAAATAATAATGCGATTACAAGTTGTGTATAATTTAAACTACTTTATTACCTAATTGTAGCTGCCAGTCAGTTTACATGCTTCTAATCTCTATTGAACTCTTCCCTCTCTTCATTAAATCGCAAGGTGGAGGGTTGCCAGATTTCACACAAAAAAAGCAAGACAAGTTCCTTTGATTTTTTTATTAAATCATGACCCCAAGAATTGATTTGAATCAAATCATTAGATTCCAAAAGAATCCCACCCTTACTGGCCGAGGGACTGTATAAAAGTAAATCTTTTGTATCTTGACAGCCTCGATGTTCTGAAATAGAATCTTTTTAATCTTGTTGTCACTGAGGAAAAAAAGGTTATAGCGGTTTGGAACAACAGGGGATGAGTAAATGACAGTATTTCAATTTTTTAGGTGTATTATGCCTTTCAAACATGTCTTTTTCCATTAACTGATTGGCAAGTGTAATTTCAGACAACTCTCTGTCAAGGTTTTGGCTGTCTGAAAAGAATCCTGCTGAAATTTCAATCAGATACACTGATAACTTATCTTTGAACCTAAATAACTGTAAAGGGGCATGCATAGACCTGGGGTCAAAATGTGATCTTTGTTACCCTAGAGATGTGCCAAATTCCTTGTTAGAGTAAAGATCAAATGCGCTAGCTTTAGTTATGACTCCCCCAGGCATCTACTCAACTGTAGTTATCAATCAGTGAGAGCATGTCAAAGAGAAATGACTTTTGATGGATGGCTCTCTCTGAGCATACATTAATACTTCTGTGAGAACTCAGATTCGGTTGATTTATGTTGCGGTCAGGAAGTGCAGGTTTCTGATGCATAAACATACATTGTATATGTGAATAATATTATTATGTTTAAAGTAATTCAGACAGGGAGATATGATCTGAATCCAATAATCTTCATGACCATAATGAAAACAAAATTGTTCAAAGCAGTTTCTACAGGTTGAACTCATGACCTCGTGAAACTTAATCCAGTACAAGAAATAGGTTCAGGATTAGTGTGCTGACAGAAGTTTTCATTACACGTCTTAACTCTGAGGAACCGCTTTTACTGACAAATTTCTCAATCAGTTTTCAGTGTTAAAAACAACGTGTTGGGAAAAATATTAAATGATTTTTGCAAACAGTAGAAATAAAGAAACTTTAAATTTTTAATTAAAAAAGTTTATAAAAATAAAAAAACTAAATGTCAGTAGGGCAATTATTAAATAAAACCATAAAAATAAAAATAAATTCTTAACTTGAAATAAAATATATAAAAAATAGTTAAACTTTAAAATGATGTAAGTTGATGTCCTAAAATAACTAAACTAAACATTAATAAAAAAAAGTTAAAGACAAAAATATAATAAAATTACTAGAGCATTATATAGAAAATAAAACATTAAAATAAAATTGTTAAAACAAAATGTCACACTACACAAGGAAGCCAGGAACGAGTAAATGAGGAATTTATGAAACAAGCATTTTTAATCATTCAAATGGGGAACATGGAAGACATTCAAGAGCCGACAAACACTAACAGAACGGACCGGGGTTTTTAAACTTATGATAACGAGCGAACTAAAGAGACACACATAGAATCAAATTAACAATCAAACTGATCAGACTGCGGAGAAACCGGGTCATTTCAACTTCCTGGCCAGCCTGGCATAGTAACATCTGCTCAACCAATAGTTTTGGGTGTGGTCATTTGTTTGCCAGCCAATGGCAAAAGAGGGGAGTGTTACAGAAACATGTCTGGAAACAGTCATTCTCTTGTTCGGTGACACACTACACTTTCGATCCTGAAAATGTTCTCTTCTCTGAATTCTTCGTCAAGACACACTGGAAAATGATTTATTAGGAATATGCACAGGGTGAGGATGGAGAATGCACTGCACATGAGAACGCTCTTGTGAAAGAGTTGTCAGGTTAGGGCTACTTTTGTGCACCACTGCTCATAACATTCAACCCTCTGGCCATCCTCTGGCAGACAGACAGCTGGGTGGAGACGGAGCTGTAAAAGTGTGCGAGCATTTCAAACTGCACTGTCTATTAAAGAGAATGGTTTTTAATAGGCGTCTATTATAAAGAATGAAGTACTGGGGGCAAATACCTCAGAAAAAAAATAATAATATTGCATTTTTCAGGATGACCTTTGTGAAAATCAGCCCTAGGCCTGTATCTGTCATGAGGTGTAACATATTTCGACCTTTGAATGATTTCTCAGCTGGACTGTGCTGCCTTTAATGACTTTGTTTAGATTGCATGTTTGCTGTGAGTTTAGAGCAAATTATAGAGGAAATCAATAACAAAACAAAGGTAGCTGATCTGTGGATTTTTAAGCAGTGTTAAAGGTGTACACATCCAAAAAAATGTTTTACGGAAAATAACAATACACTTTCTCACCAATGGATCCTCTGCAGTGAATGGGTGCCGTCAAAATGAGTCCCAACAGCAGATAAAAACATCACAATAATCTGAAAGCAGTCTACACCACTCCAGTTTATCAGTTAATGTCTTGTGAAGTCAAAAAATGCATGTTTGTAAGAAAGATGTTATAGCAAACTAATTATTGGGTAATCCTTCTCAGCTATAGAGATTAGACCATCTTATCATATTTTACAGTGTGTTTGTTGACTTTTGGCACATAAAACACTACTGTCACACAAATATATAAGACAAATGCATAGTTTTCTCATAATTGAACTACAGTCAAGCTACTCTTATGTTAGCAAACACTACACTGGGCACTTTTAAATGTATAACTATCCATAGTCTATATATGTTTATGTATGTATGTGTGTTTATATTTTTGAAAGAATCAACACGAGAGACTGTATTTATATTTGGCTAAATATTTTTCCGTAACAAGAAGACGTAGAAGTTTCAATGAATCAATCACATATAAGAGAGAGAGAGGCCTGTTGAAGATTGAAGAATGAATGAGACTTTCCAAACCATTTAGGATGAACTTATCCTAGGATGAATGAGACTTTCTGGCAGTTTAGGATGAACTGATTCAGTAGAATATATATGAGTATCAGAGGACCGAAGTCAGAACGTTTTGGAAAGAAAGTGAGAGGACCGTTTAGGACAAATCGTTTAGGACAAACAGATTCACTAGAATGAATCGGATTTTTTCCCCCACTGACGAATTATAAAAACGTTGACAACCAATCAGAATCCAACTGACTTTAAAGAATCTGAGCATTTAAAGTTACAGTGCGCACTTATAATAAACAGAATGTTATTGTCCACTGGTGTTTGTGTTAAAGTAGTTACAGTTATCTTTGTAACTATCATCCATGGTGTGAACAGGCCTTTAGGCTCTTTTTCTTTAATGCAGGATAAGAATGCATCTGTCAAGTGCAGCAATGCAAAGAAACACCCACAAACCCAGAAGTTCTTCAGTATGCACAGATCAATTTGTTTTGCATCATGTCACAGGAGGAACACATTGTGCATGTCAGCGAGCACTTTGTCGGTGATGACCTTTGAGTGCAGTCATAGCCAGAGAAGGTCACGCAGTGAGCAGGGGGCGGAGCTGATCGTTGCTCCTCCCCTTGGCTGTGGGTGGATGGATGGTGGTCCTGATGTGGAATGTTGGACAGATGGGCTTGGTAGAATAGACAAGTGACCTCTCTCCAGTCCCCCTCTGGCCCTGAGCTGTGCCTGGGAAGAACGGATCTAAAGTTTGCCTCCATTAAAAGTCGATTATGGGAGACAGACTGCACGGATGGCAGCTTGTAACAAATGCTCCCTTGACCTCTGAAGATCAAGCTCAAGAGAAAGAAAAAACCAATAAAGCCAATTCAAATACTATACACAAGATTTAGGCATTTAAAAAAGCAGTGTAGGCACAAAAAATGAATAGTACATGAGAAGAGTCTGTTATTAATGGTGTAGTGCAACGAGAAGAGTTTACATTGAATAAAATATTGTAGATACACTACCAGCTTGGAATAATTAGTTTTTAATGTATTTGAAAGAAGTCTCTTCTGCTCACCAAGGCTACATTTAAAAAAAAAAAAATCAAAAATACGGTAATATTGTGAAATAGTATTTAAGTTTAAATTATGTGATGATGTTTTATATTTGAATATTGTTTTGAATGTAATTTATTAATTCATTACATTTTTTTAAAGAAATGTATACTTTTGTATACAATAAATTGTAACACGGTTTCCACAGACATATTAAGCAGCAAAAGCTTTATCAACATTGATGATAATAATAACCATTTTCATAATTGAGCACCAATAATAATTGATGAAAAGTGAGCAGCAAATCAGTATATTAGAATGATTTCTGAAGGATCATGTGACACTGAAGACCGGAGTAAAGATGCTGAAAATACAGCTTTGATTACAGGAATAAAATATATTAAAGCAGTATTTTGATCAAATAAGTGCAGAAAAGACTTTTTAAAAAGTATTAATTATTCCAAACCTTTGACTGGTAGGGTACTATATTCCAGCGTACGCACTGCAAAGCTTTCAGATTACATTTAGAAGTGAATCCACTATTATTATTTCGTGTGTGAATGGAAAACAGGAGCGACTCTAGAATGTGTAGTGGTTCACAGTGATATCTAATGGGAATATGTTTTGGAAATATGGATGCAAGCAGTTTAGCGGTTTAATTTTACAAAAACTTGACTTTGAGACTTAAAAGAAAACTTCTGAACTTCTGAGAAATTATTTCTAATGTGAAACATAACTGAGACATCCATTACGTCTCCTGAGCTATGAAAGAGCAACCTCTATACAAGTACCATTAGTGACCAGAGCTGTATTAAAATGCAGGAGTTAGTAAACCTATTGTTTTGTTCATACGTGTGATGGTTGAGCATGTGTGTGTTGTGTGTGTGTGTGTGTGTGTGTGTGTGTGCATATATAACACAGGCTTGTTTTATTGTGTGTGGAATCGCTGTGTTGGTTCTTGACTCAACAGATGGTCCAGACACATAAAGGAATCACCTCCTGGTGTGTCTCTACTGACGCTTATGGAATATTAACGTTCCCTGAGACGGTCTCCACACTCATCTGTGGGGAAATAAAACAGGAAACAGCAGGATGGCCAATCCCAGATGTAATATTCATATATCTTTTTTCTTCAAGACTGCCTTCGTGAAAAAGAAGTGTGCTTAATTGTGCTGAATGTACATTGATTGAAAAGAATTTCTTAACTAAATTACTTTTAAATTATGTCAAATTAATTTAAATTTAAAGTGCATGTCAAATCATTGTTTGATGTTGCTGTCATGCTTTAAAGAAGTACACTTATTCTGATAGCTATTTTCCACTATTGTTTGTTGTGATCAGATCTATGCAGGATCTTTTTGTGCTAGTTGTGCTAAAATTACCCACAATTCCTTGTACAACAGAAAAAGCAGTTTGTGACCGTTCACTTTCAACACTCCATTGGAACAAAAAATGAAACGCATGCAAGTCTGAAGCAGTTTCTATATGCGTGAACCTTTGTCGAATTATAGGATAGCTGAATTTAGCTAGATGCTAATGCACATGCTAACAGTATGCAGTAAAAGGAGTCTGTGTATTCACAGAGCAATTTTATGACATTGTAGTGACATGTTCCAATACTGCTAGTAATCTCACATCTATCTCCTCTCCAATTCAGACAAGATCTCAGTAATGGCTAAAACTGTGCTCAGATTCGGCAGCAAAAGTCAGAAAAACCAACTGTTGTAGAAACTTCTAGACAAAACTGATTCTTAAACGTATCAACAGAGATGTCCGAAGTCTTGTGAGCTCTGAAAGAACAACCTCCAAGCAATAAAAGCTTCCTCTAGGCTATTGTTGTATGGATGTAATAAGCAGCCATAAGTTTTAAAGTATTTCCCACTCACCCATCTGTTGGCTACATATGGCCTAGAGATGTGTGTGTGTGTGTAGGTGCATTATCTACACTCCAGAAATCAAGTTCAGCATGTAGACAAGCATTCAGCCCATCCACCCATGTCAGTTGGCCCCCATCCCTGAAAGAGACCTTCATTGGGCCGGCCGTCTCATGCTCTTCTGCTAAGAGATTGAGAGAACATGCAGTCTAGATGGTACCCAGCCAGGCCCGGCCCCCGAGGACCCTCTCTCCACAGAGCTCTTTGGGTTAAATCAATTGTTTGGCCCCATTGATCCCTGACTGGCCATATTGTGGCTCTGTGGGATGTCACATGCACAAAAGCAGCAGGCCGCATTGTCTCACACTCCAAATGAAGAAGTTCACTGGAAAGCAAAACAGTCTGAGCTTGAGGATGTCAGAGGTCAGCGTGTGTGTGTCTGTGTGTTTCTGGCCTAGCTATACTTTTGAGGACATAATTGCTGAAAAATGTCTCCAAAAGTGTATTTTTTTATATAAGGATGTGGTTGATGAAATGTTCAATCTAATTATTATTATTATTATTATATCTGGTAACACTTTATTTGAAGGTATCCTTGTTACACATGTTACATGCACTTAATATTATAATAACAATTAAATATTTGAGTAATTAAGTTACTTCTTTTAGTATTTAATGAATCCACATGGCTAATTAAACATTGTAAGTAAACATTGCTTTATAAACAACTTGCGCAAATTCTTCACTGCATAAAGACCCCGGAAATTAGCATTTGCTGCGCACATAGGGTCTCATTATAAGTCTTGTACTTCCAGCACAAATCCACTATCTTTAAACCAAACTACTATGTACACAACACAAACTGCTATCCAAGCTTTGTTTTCACTCCCTAAAACAACAGCTTTTAAGCCCTTTTCGACAGAAGTGTCCTTTGGATTCACTTCAACTGTTGAGTTTCTTCAGGAATTTCACTTCACAACTTTAGCTTACTTTAGCATTTATTGTACTGGCTGGACAACTGGATCCTTTCTCAAATAAATTCAGATTAATATTGCATGTCTCATTATAGTGTCGTTACAAACATAGGATTCCCAGTTTTATCAAGTCCATGAAACAAATCTAAGGTTTGCATGCATAGTTTGACTTCCAAATAGTACTATTTTACATATTTGATCTCACCAACCCTTACAAAAAAAAAGAACATTATTCTATTAGTATATTTTTAAATTAATAAAAGGTCTATGTAGTTTGTGTTATTAATGTATACGATACAATTTGGCTTATTCTGAGTATACAGAAAAGTCTACACTCAGTTATTGATTAAGAAATGCTTAAGAAAAGTATAATTATATTTCAAGTTTAATTGGCTTATAGTCGTCTTTACCCTTTTGATAACAATAAAACACAATTATATATAAGCCCTTTAGGCTAACCGTGTTGAAAAACCCAGCATATGCTGGTTAGGTGTGTTTTGAAGCATGGCTGCTGGTTTAAGATGCTCCTGAGCTGGTCCTGAGCAGGAGCTAGTTGCTTAGGACCAGCTTAAACCAGCTCAAACCAGCTAAGGACCATCTTAAACAACCAGCCATGCTTCAAAACACACCTTACCTGCATATGCTGTTATTTTCAACAGGGAAATTAGCCTTTACATAGCATTAAGCTAATAAGAAGCTAAATGCTAAGTAAAGGATAAAGCATATAGTGTTCCTGTGGCTCAAGTGGTAGAGCATTGCGTTAGCAGCACAAGGTTGTGGGTTTAATTCCCAGAGAACACGTTAGCTAAAAAATGTTAGCTTGAATGCACTGTAAGTTGCTTTGGATAAAAGCATCTGCTAAACGCATTAGTTTAATTTAATAATGCACAGTCAGCCACTCATGATAAACAGAGTCTAAGAGGTTTATTTACTATAATGTATTTGTTTTCTTAAAAACATTGAAGTTAATTCAAAATGTGTTCTACAATTCTGACGGATAACAATCCTGTCCTCTTACTACTTCACAAACATTCCCAAAGGATGCTAATATGGATTAGATGTAAAGAAAGTGCAATAAAACAATACACTGTTCTCATACACAGCAGCATAACCTACAAACAAAGAGTTAAAACTCATATCATCCCTCCAAGCTACCTTGAGTTCACCTCACACTGGAATGTTCCACACACACACACACACACACACACGCACGCACGCACGCACGCACGCACGCACACACACACACACACACACACACACACACACACACACACAGCCTTGCAAAACACCGTCTGATTAATCTTTTTGCCCTTAAATATCCAAGCAATGAGTCTTTTATGATTTATGTTATTACTCTTTGAAAAGAAAATGATGAACCTGTAGTTGGCAAATATCCAGGATAATAAAAAAATAATAAAACTTGCTGAAGGGGTTCAGGTGGGATATATGGAGCTAATGATATATCTTCAGATCAGTTTACGTTTTTGACTAGCCTAGCCTAGCCTAGGGTTGAAGTAATTATGTTCATTTTCAAAGACAACATCATGGATATAAAGGAAGAAACTTGTCAGTTTGACACATAAATGGCAAGTGACAGCTCATTTGCTCTAAAATGAGGCGGCAAGCTACATAGCTAATGAGCATGTGTTGATATGAAACAAAGTATCAACATTTTTGGTTTGACATATATTTCACATTCCTGTGCATACACACTTCTCCCTGCTGTCCGTTTCTTCCTTATGTATTTATGCTAAACCTATTATAGTTGTTTAGTCACAGACAAAAACAATACAACTTACACTTCACTTCTCTGAAGAACATATTCAGTGATAAGAGCACAAATCACTGCCTTGTGTTATGAAGATGGGCTCCTTTGGTGGCAATGCTTGATGGTTGCCAGGGTGTTCAGGGTGGTTCAATATTAGATGGTGCAAGTGCGAGTATACATTCAGTGTAGACTGAAAATTGACGAGGAAGTTGTAAATAAACTTTTTTGGTGTTATTTTACGAGAAAATATAAAAATTTTCAAAGAAACTACTATTTCAGTCTTTAAGTTTCTGAGTTAAAATTGTAAAAAAAAAAATTCAGTGTAAAATTACTCATATGCAAATAAATAAATAAATAAATAAATAAATAAATTATATATATATATATATATATATATATATATATATATATATATATATATGTTATAAATAACATAGCTGAAAATACTAAAAATACATAGTAAAATACTATTAACATTATATATATATAGTTTACAGCTACTCGACAATATTATTATTGCATATATTCTTATATTTTTTATTTAAAATACACATTTAGGGAAGTAAATATGTGATTTACATATAAAAAAACATATATACAGCCATTTTATTATTTGTTTAATCAGTATTGTATATTGCAAAAGACATCCAAAAAAATTAACATAGATAATAATATTAAAATTATTTTGCCGTTTAAATCAAATTTTGGGGAACAGTACTGCATGATTGAATCATTTAATCAGAAATATAATCAAAATTGTTATTTTTTTTACAACAATTGCAACCTGTCATAAAAAAAATAGACAAGACTATATTTTATCTGTATTTTGTCTTTTATAAATGACTGATCATTTCTGCACTTGTTTATCTGTAAGATCTCGAAGGAAAGTCAGACTTTGACCTCTGTGTCTCTGTGGCTAATGCCTCACATCACAATACACGGCTCAAGAAAAGAGAGTGTATCCCAGAAAGAGTAAGACTTGTCAAACAAAGTGCTGCATTATCCTCCTAAACTCTCCAACACATATGCATAAGGCCATGGAGCTGAAAACACGACAACAAATTCCCTTATCTTGCCCTTTCAGTCGTGCGAAGCAGAAAAGAGGTGCCTGTGCTTTTTTGTGTGTCCCACAGCGCCCCAGTGTTATTCCACCAAAGTGTTTTTGTGGATCGCTTGACACCCCCTCTTTCACCCCATGCCAGTCCTCCAGTCTTCCACCCACCATTGTCCTCTCCATCTTTTATTCCCTAACCAGATTGGTCATGTATGTTCTTCTAGGTTTGGGGGAGGATGTTTGTGGTGTCCGACGGGCCGTCCCATTAAAACAACAAACATCCAGGGTGCCATATGGAGCCGCCGCTCAATCGAATCACTCTCCTTGATGTGGCTTAATTTCCTCCAAACAAGTTTTCAGTGAGCTTGAAGGAATAATAGTGTCCTGTAAAGAGGTCTCGGGGTGACCGGATTATGTCACTGCTCTAATTAACTAATGAAATTATCAGCTGGGCTCTTGGCTCATCTATCACCCCGCTGCTCTTTGGCATCTGAGACCAAAAGAGCAATTCCTGCAAACCTTCAGCTTTTCTTCCTGCTTTCATTTAATCTAATAAACTAAGAGGATGCCTGAGACGTTCTGAGACCTCCAACCATACAAAATCACTCAGATTTGGTCTTAAAATGTTGTCATTAAAGCATAATGTTTTGTGTTAGAGAGATTGAGATTGAAAAAAATATTGATGCCTGCCTTGTAAAACTCACCACCACAATGCTAGCGCTTTGCTAAGATGGCTTTAAGTCTCAAGTGGGTTACAGCATGCTTTGGATTGATTTTTAGGGTATTTTGGGTGTTTGCAAGCATGTTGAGAAAAAGATTTTCTTTAATTGTACTGAATGTGCAATTGATGTACTTGAAAGTGTATTTTAAAAAATGTACTTGTAGGGAATATTAATGAAATAAAGGGAAAGTTCACACAAAAATGAAAATTCTGTCATCATTTACTCACCCTCCAGTTGTTTCAAACCTGTTTCTTTGTTCTGCTGAACACAATAGAAATTATTTGGAGAAATATTGGTAACAAACAAATGATGGCAGACATTGACTTTAATAGTATGAAAAAAAATACAATGGAAATCAGTGGCTACCATCATCTGCTCAGTGATTAACATTCTTCAAAATATCTTCTTTTGAGTGAACTCTGACTGTTTCTTAACACACTTAAGTACAGTTTTATTAAAGTGTAAATTAAAGTACAGCTTGAATACAAAACCACATACAAATTTTTGTGCTTTAAAGAAGTACACATATCAAGATGTGTTGACTAACATATATATATATATATAAAGATGTATTTTAGGGGGTGTACTTTTAAGATGTACTTTTTGAGGTGTCAAAAAAAGCTCCATTAACTAATTGAATTTAAGTTGCATATAAACTATAATACATTTTCAGCTAGACATTCAATTAAATGTAAGAAGAAAATATTACAATTAGTTTATCTTTAAGTATATTCTTTTAAAGTATATCTTTCCATAATAAATACTTTTATGTCCTTCTTTTTTTTAAGTATGCTGAAGTGTGTAATAATAGAAATACCTCTGTGTCACAAAAGAGACACAGAGAGACTATTTTATTGTCTGGTCTTCGTTTCCACATAATTCTGCTCTAGCACTGTCAGCATATTTATATTACGTTTTATTTGGTCCTGCCAAGTTGAATGAAAATCAAATTCATATTTCTTTTCGTAATTTTATTGTAAATACTTTTACATGCATACCTTTAACATGGTTAGTTAATTGTGTAAGTCATTCCATTATAGTTGCCAAAATACATTGATGCCAACAGCAGTGTATATAAAATGCATGTAGAAAACTCAATGAACCTTGTCTGATTAACTAATTATCATCTAATTAGCAAACCTGTGAGAGCTTGTAGAGTTACTGAGCATTGTAGGGCTGAGAGGAAAAGACTGGATCTGCTCTGATGCCAAACACGAAGAACATGTCAGAGAATAAACAAGAGATATGATGAGTTCATCAGATGTTGCAATATGATGCAACCTCTCAAAGATAATTATCATTGTTCAGGATAATGAATTAATGTTTCAGATTAATTACACTTTTAACAGTACTGTAGTTTTGCAGGAAGGCTTCTTCAGGTGTCATGGAGGCATTGGCACAGTTCTTCTGGATTGAGTCTGTCTCAGTTTGTTCTGTTTCTTCATGTTATTCCAGACAGACTGACGATGATCAGATCAGATCTCTGTGTGGAGCACTGGCTGCTGTCAGACTCCTTGTGCATACAAAAATTTCACTGGATTATACAAATAGTGGCAAACTGATATTCCCTACTGACACACTGCAGCAAATGATAGAAAGAACTGACTTAAAACCATTTCATATTGGTAAAAATACTAATGGCCGTAGATTTTTGGCATCATGGGATGCCTTAACATATCAGCGTCCAGATCTTTTTCATGCATTGCCATAACAAGCCCTTTAAAATGGGCACACATTTGATTGCATCTCACGCTGGCGGTTGGGCAGCATGTGCAGTCACTTTTAACGAGCGAGGGGCCTCTTCGCTGTGAGTGCTGGATTGTGCCTGACTAATTTGTGTGTGGAGGGACATGCTCAGCACTGGGCTGCATGTGCGAGGGATCTATGTGTCTGAGACGGAGGACGGGGTCGACCTCGTGGGGCTCTGCTAGGGGCTGGAACAAAGCCACGGCAAGATAATCCACCCTGGGACAAAGTGTGTGATTAGCATGAGAAAGCAGTTCGGTTTGGCATCGCTGCCTTGGGGCGGAGAGGGAGAGGAGTGAGTGGTTGTCTACCAGCATTTGCGGCAAGAGACTTTGGAGGCATGGATTAATGCACCTAAGCGCAAACAAAAAGGCCTTGGAGGAGGTTCTGTTGATCTAAGATGTTTTTGGATGGTTGTCGGAGAAATCGTCTCTCTTGGTGTCCAAACAGAAAGTGGATTGATGTGGTTTGCTGTTGCTGAGTGAGAGACTCAGATATATGTAAAAAAAAAAAAAAAAAAAAAAAACCCAGTCCTGCTGTGATGACTAAACTGGTCCATTGAGTGGCCGCTGTCCTAAGCCTAGGCCTTTTCACAAACTTTCTTGGTCCTGCAAATTAAGAGGATGAGCCGAGCTCTGCTCTGTAAACCCCCTCCACCTCCTGGGTCCCTGGTTTAGAGAGTCACAAGTAGCATTTGTTTTGTCTGGGAAGAAATATCCTCTCAGAAAATCTCTTATCCTCTTGGTTTTGTCCGAGAGCATTTGATGTGTTGAAGCACCCTATCAGATTGCCTAGCAGATGCTGTCGTTTCTTCAGTAGGTCTTTTCTCCCAGTACTGTCCTAATTCACATACATACGTTTGTACAAATGATTGGTCAATGCATTTCAGAAGGAAAAATTAATCCAAAAATTAAAGAAATTAATTTTTTGTTGGAAATGTTATTTTAATGTATGTTCTTTATGCTAAAAAACAGGGTGGTAGAGTTCAAATGCTCTTCAAAAGCCTGCACCACTTGAGAATCATTATATAGATAACTGTGAAGTTATCTATATTTAGATCACTATGAAAGGTAACTGTGATTCCTTATCACAGAATTCTGACTTTTTTCTTAGGATTCTGCATGTGCATTCAGTCATGTGTCACAAAAATTGGGAGATGTAAACTCAGAATTATGAGGGAGAAAGTCAGAATTACAAGATGTAATTTTGGAATTCTGAACGAAAATTCAGATTTGAGAGATCTAATCTTAGAATTCCAAGAAAAAAAGTTAGAATTGCAAAATGTAGATTTCGAATTCTGATAAAAAAAGTCAGAATTGCAAGATGTAAACATAGAATTCCAAGAAAAAAATGTAGAATTGTGGGATGTAAACTTAGAATTCCAAGATAAAAGAGAGAATTGCAATATGTAAACTTAGAATACCAAATAAAAATGTCAGAATTGCAAAATGTAAACGGATAATTCCAAGATAAACGTCAAAATTTTGAGATGTAAACACAGAATTCCAGAAAAATGTCAGAATTGCAAGAGGTAAAGTTAGAATTCCAAGAAAAAAGTCAGAATTGCGAGATGTAATCTTAGAATTACAAGGAAAAACTGAGAATTTCCAGATTTAATCTCAGAATTCCAAGAAAAAAAAAAAACGGGAATTGCAATATGTAAACTTAGAATTACAAGAAAAAATTTCAGAACTACAAGAAGTAAACTTAGAATTACAAAAAAAAAAAAAATCTGAATTGTGAGAGGTAAACTCACAATAATAATAAAAAAGTCAGAATCATAATTTTCCGATGTAAACTTAGAATTCCAAGAAAGAAAAAGAGTCATAATTGCAAAATGTGAACTCAGAATTCCAAGAAAAAGGTTAGAACTGTGAGATGTGAACTTGGAATACAGAAAAAAACAGAACTGTGAAATATAAACTTGCAATAAATTTTTTATATATATTCCATGCTTCCATACCTATTTTTAAACATGTTTATAAGAATGGACTTTCTGGACTGCAAGAATGGTTTTCTTGCATGTTTATAAGAATGGACTGCAAGATTCTCTTTAAAACATTTTTTCACGTAGTTGACAGAGGACTGTAGAGGCAGACATTTTTATCTAATACTGACTACAGCAGAATTTACAACACAATGCATACATTACATTATGAATTGCAGTCTATTTGTATTTTACACCTTAAAAGTATAGATTTAATTGATGATGGAAAAGTACTTTTGACTGTTAAGTAAGCAAATATGCAGTGTTTTATACTACCACATAGTGTCTGGACATGAAAGGCTCCTTTAGTGATACATACAGCTTGTGTTTACATTAGCATTTATCTGAATTAGTGACTAGCATTAGCGTCTAGTTAAATAACACTAGGTTCATACACAGAATAACTGTTATTGAAGCTTGGTCTTACATTCCTTGCCAAGTTTCTTCAACTAACAAAGCCAAAAGAGAGCGAAGCTACTCCTTTTCCATGAGGCAATGTTAGCAAAATTAGCTAACAATGTTTGAAAATCCCACCATCATCCAGGCAATCTGACTCATGTACTATGATTTCAGATGCACTAATTTGTGTATAGCACGCGAAATGGGACACAGGGTGAGTCTCTGTGTTCGTAATGCGTCAGTAAAATGCAAATAATGACCAAATTGTGTTTAATCACTGACGTCTGGGGTTATCCAAAGGGTCAGAAGTTCAGCATGCTGCCGCCTTGACCAGCAATATTTACAAATGCTTGTTTTTTGTCTGGGGCTGCCACTTTGTTTTGATGCATGTGTAATACACCGTCATATTTTACGACTCTATTGTGTTCAGCCTTGTGTCTGCAGGCACTGTCTCTTCCTCTTTAGGGTAGAGCAGGTCAAAGCTTAAGCAAGACATATCTGTTGAGTGAAGCATTGTTCTGCCTTTGTCTGTAGGAAATAGCTGCTGAGATCACTATAGAAACCTTTGCCTGAAGTACAGTTACAGGAAGGCAACCAAATTCAGAGTGACAAAGAAACATCGGGCAGAGAAACAAAGCTTTTTTTGAACTTTAGATCTCACAAAAGCTGTCGGCTGATCAGGGTAACTTAGAAAGAGAAAGCATATCTGGATGTGACTCATACATTCACTCATTGTTTGAAACATGAAAACTGGAAGCTGAGATACTTAACCCAAGCAAAAGAAACTTTAACTGACCTTTTGCCTTCTATAATACAAAGTCAAAAGACAAGAAAGTGCTGAATGTCACGAGCAGGATTCGACAACAACAAAAGCATGTGTACTGCACCACAAATCTCATAAAGATACATGCTATGCTATCTTTTTATTTATTTATTTGCATATTTATTCATGTCTGCAGTGTTAAACGAGTCTGCTTTTGCTGGTCACAAATCAGAAACAAGGTCTAGGCTAAAAATATCTCCCCCAGTTCCCCTTTGTCTCTCTTTTTTCATCGGTGTGTATTCATCCCCATACCTCTGGGAAAAAGGGCAGAATAGTTGATTTATTGAACGAGGACGAGTATATATCTGCTTTTTGGAGTAAGTTAACAAAGTTTGGCCTAAAAAAATGGCATGATTCAGCAATAGATTTGAAATTAAGCAGTCCGCAATGAAGTTATAAAACTCTAGTGCGAGCTGACTACAGAGAAGTATATGGTATTTGCATCAAATTACAGTGGTATAGATTTTAATGGGACACAAATTCTGATATTGTGCTAAATATGGCCAGGTATTCATGGTTTGGAGGAATAGTGACATGTGTGGGATTTTATCTTCAGGAATGAGTGAAAAGTTGCCAGTTTGCCAGACAAGTTTCTTATAATCACTCTTGAATTATTTAATAAAAAACCACTAGTAATAACAAATGATATTAATAATAAATTATTCTACACATTTTAAAAAACATAAATACTTAAATATTTAATACACGTCATTATCCAACAAATGTGAGATTATTATTATTAAAAATTAATTTTTAGGCTGCATTAATTAGGTAAACCGGAACCGGAAACACTTCCCATAACACCCTATGTACTTGCTACATCATTAGAAGAATGGCATCTACGCTAATATTAGTCTGTTTCTCTCTTATTCCACAGATCCAGTCTGTATCCAGATCAGAGGGTCACTGCAGTCACCCGGATCCAGTACGTATCCAGACCAGATGGTGGATCAGCACCTAGAAAGGACCTCTACTGCCCTGAAAGACAGCAGAGACCAGGACAACTAGAGCCCCAGATACAGATCCCCTGTAAAGACCTTGTCTCAGAGGAGCACCAGGACAAGACCACAGGAAACAGATGATTCTTCTGCACAATCTGACTTTGCTGCAGCCTGGAATTGAACTACTGGTTTCGTCTGGTCTGAGGAGAACTGGCCCCCCAACTGAGCCTGGTTTCTCCCAAGGTTTTTTTCTCCATTCTGTCACCGATGGAGTTTCGGTTCCTTTCCGCTGTCACCTCTGGCTTGCTTAGTTGGGGTCACTTCATCTACAGCGATATTGTTGACTTGATTGCAAATAAATGCACAGACACTATTTAACTGAACAGAGATGACATCACTGAATTCAATGAAGAACTGCCTTTAACTATCATTTTGCATTATTGACACACTGTTTTCCTAATGAATGTTGTTCAGTTGCTTTGACGCAATGTATTTTGTTTAAAGCGCTATATAAATAAAGGTGACTTGACTTGACTTTAAGTTAAAGATTAGTTTTTCCCTCTTTGATGTCAACGCATTCCTTTTTTGAACACAGCTTTGTTGGCTGTATTAGTCGTGTCACATGACGTCAGTCACTCGCGGGGCAGACAGTGATGTTTGAGTTCAGGGGTGGACCCCTACGGCCCCTTGGACAGCCACAGACACAGAGAGGAGCTGGTGACCGTCCCGGGCCGGGGGTGTGAAGACGAGCCCCACTCCCTCCGCTGAATAGACCTCCATTCCTCGCCGTCGTCCCGCTGAAGAGCCAGGAACAAAAGCTGAACTCAAAAACCGAATCACTTTCTGTCTTTTCTTCTCCATATTCTTTTGTGGCTGTACGCTTCTGACCCAACCACGCTCCGGCCGGCCGCAGGAATATTCATAAGCGAACAGACATGTCGAGAGCAGTCTGCTGATAAAGCGCTGTTTTTGATAAATGCGTCTGCATGAGCTCAAGCACATACACAAGAGTATTCATCGAATGCACACACAGCACATTACATTTATTACTGATACGGAAACTCATATATCACCGGGAGACAGGCACAGGGCCTTGATAAAGTGTAACGCTGGTCATTTGAGACCACACACACGTTGTGATTATACTGCTGCTTTATGTCTCGTCCTGTAATGTGCTTTACAATCAGTCTCGCTGACCCTTACACTGCCCTCCATTGTGCGAGCGCCCATCACAGCATCATTTTTGTCATTTCCAGTCTGTTTCCACCTTGCAACCTAGAATGTACAGGACAAAAGTGACATTCCCTAGTCCTTTGTGTGTTTGTGAATTGACATGCGCTGGACAGAAACACATACCGGCTGCAGGACACAAAGGAGATGCAACCTGGCTTGATAGTGCAACACGTTTACTTTATTTGCTCATTTCTGACTCATTTAATGCTCCTCAAACTGTTAAAGGAATAGTTGACCCAAACATGAAAATTTACTGAAAATTAACTCATTCCCAGTCCATCCAAGAAGTAGATGGGTTTCTTTATCTGAACAGATTTGGAGAAATGTATTATTACATCACTTGTTCACCAGTGGATCCTCTGCAGTGAATGGGTGCCGTCAGAATGAGAGTCCAAACAGCTGATAAAACATCACAATAATCCACAAGTAATCCACAGCACTCCAGTCCATCAGTTAATGTCTTGTGAAAAGAAAAGATGTAAGAAACAAATCCACCATTAACATGTTTTAACCTTAAACCTTAAGAGCTGTTTTTGCTGGTAAACGATGCTTAATTTGTGCAGATTTCTCTCTTGATTCAGAACAGATGACTTTTTCACTGGAGGAAGCAGAATTATTGCTTATGGACTCGGACACGCAGCTTTTCTTTTCTCAAGACTTTACTTGATGGACTGGAGTGGTGTGGATTATTGTGATGTTTTATCAGCTGTTCAGACTCTCGTTCTGACGGCACCCATTCACTGCAGAGCATCCACTGGTGAACAAGTGATGTAATAATACATTTCTCCAAATCTGATGAAGAAACAAACTCATCTACATCTTGGATGAGCTGAGGTTGAGTACATTTTAATTTTTATATTCTTTCCAACATCTGAACTCTACAAGGAAAACAATGCCCCTTTCTGTGCTTTTGGAGGAAAACATTGCTTCTGAGAAAAGAGAGTTTGCTTGTTTTATCACGAAGGACACAGATAGAAAGATTTTATATTACAGGGGAATTTCCACCACACAAACCGAACTAAAAACTACTTTATTTTATTTTATTTTTTAAATTGATATATTTTAAATCAACATCAAGGTTATCATGTTCAAACAAGATTTTTTTTTAAATTTTTATCAGTATTTCAGATCAGAGGTTTTATTTCTAGAGTCTTTATGTACAAGTATGATTATTAAAAAAATAATAAATGAAAACAAAGAAAACCTTTATGGATCAATAATATATATATATATATATATATATATATATATATATATATATATATATAGTTTTCTTTGTTTTTTAACTTATAAAACCTCTGTTCTGAAATATTTATCAAAAATAAACAAATCTTGTTTGAACGCAATAACCTTGATGTTGATTTTAAATATATCAATTGAAAAATAAAATAAAGTAGTTTTTGGTTTGGTATATATATATATATATATATATAACATTTTTTTTTTTAATAAAAATTTATAAAATTACCTCTGGTTGTCAAAAAAAAAAAAAAAAAAAAAAAATATATATATATATATATATATATATATATATATATATATACATATATATATATATATATGTGTGTGTGTGTGTGTGTGTGTGTGTGAATTATCATCTTTAACCTTTTAAATTTAAGTTTGAAAGGTTAAAATAAGAAACCAAAACGATGTGGGTCACCGAAACATTAACTATGCAAACACTATGCAAAAGTGAGATAACAAGAGCAAAGTGAGCAAAGACTTCTTATTCAGCTGCTCTGAATGATTCTTTCTCTGTGCACTTGTTGTCTGTGTGTGCTCTGATAATGCCACAATGGGGATTTGTCTGTTTGTAGATGTGTCGGAGTGTGTTCCCACCCTGCTCAGAGTGTCTGCTCTCTCTGTGCTCAGGAGCCGCACGCGGGACACGGCCAGCTGTGCTATTCTCTGAGAGACCTGAGCCCGCCACCGTCCCGGACCCTGAGCGCCCGTCAGATAACACCCCAGGAGCCCTCAGAGCCACTCTGTGCTAACAACACGGCCGTCATTTACATCTGAAAACACTGCTGAGTTCACTGGAGCTTAAGGACAAGAGGACTCGACATGCTTGTGTGGGGATGCAGATCTGTAACAGGTAAGTCTCTAACAGCAGATGAAAAACCACCGGAATCATACAAAGATGCAGGAAAGACAAAAAGCTTTTAGTTATATATTTATGGGTGTTATAATTAACTGAGGTGCACAATCACACTTAAAGTGAAAGCATTCAAAGAAACATATCATTTAATGATGAAATATGAAATACTACACCAAAATATAGACCCAAATCTAACCCTGAAGTATTCCCAAAATTCCCATCTCACAAAGTGAATAATGGGGATCACTTTCAGTTGTGTGGATGCCTGCTGCCACCTACTGGACAAAAGACTAAAGCACTATAGCTACAGTTATTAGGATAAAAAGGGTACAAAAGCTGTCACTGGGACATACCTTTTTAAAAGGGAAACATTTGCACCTTATTCACCCCTAAAGGGTGCATTTTAGTAGTGCAAACGTACATATTCGTGTCATATTAGTACCAAACTGGTACACATTTGTACCTTTTGAAAAGGTTCTGCCCCAGTGACAGCTTTTGTAAAAAATAAGAAAAATCTGAGTGTGGCTCTGTTTGAAATAGCATTCTGCGCAGTATATACTGCATACTGTAAAAAATAAAAAAAAATATTGTATAGTATACAGTTTGCAGTTGTGCCATGTTAAAAATATTACAGTACTGTGAAGATGACCCACTCACCTTTTTTATCTCAACAAAATCTCATCTCAGAAAAATATACTTATCTTTGCTTTAATTAAAACCTATATGCTACTTGAATGAAATTGTTGAATTTGCACTCTATTTTGAATAGAACAGTTGATTTAGTATTTTACATCAAAGAAACTTTTGAAAATATGAGTAAGAAGAAGAATGGTATTTAAAAAGTCAATTTTACATTCTGTAAAAGTTATGCCATCCCAGGTAGAGACATTAAGCAAATTCTTCAAGTAATTTCCCTTAAGACATTAGCTGATGAATAATCGTCTTCAACTTGTTTCTAAATGTTACGACATCTTCCCCCATCTAATTTTGTGTAAAAATGTGAACAATGAGTCAAGGAGATTTTACGATTTCATTTTATTTCATGTCATAACTGAGAACAATGTTATATACAATAGGACCTTAAATTCTTCAAAGAGTGAAAATGTGCTTTGGTTTTCATAAACAGGTTGCAAATACTGTAGTATCATCATTTCTGAACAAAGTACTTGACATTTCAAAAGCATTTGAAAACCACATCAAAACCATACGCGCACACACACACAAACCTGTACTGCAAATGCAAAGAGCTGCCGAACCTCCTGAAGGCGCATCGTTTCAGTTGTGGAGAATACTGAAACTCTTAAAAAATTAAAAAAAATAGCTGCAAAAACATTGGTTAATGGCGCTTTGTGGTTCAAAAAGTTAACTGGGACATGTCCCTAAAATGTTCCCTGAGGTTTGCGGAGGATGCAAATGGAAGTGTTGTCACAGTTTTGAAGTTCAGTTTCAAGTCCCATTATGTATTAAAAAGTTCCTGAATATTCTAAAATCCCATTGATTTACAGACGGTGTCAAATAATCATTTAAATACAAAGCAGAGAGAGAAAAAAGCAAGCACTACATGACCAAAGAGTGCCAGAAAAGTCAATACAGCAAATCAAATCTTAAGCTAGTTGATCTATTATTTAAAGTACCACTTTTGATATTACTAGATCAGACAAGCAGCGACTAAACAAATTAATACAACCTCAAAATTAGGTATTGTTTAAAAAAAAGCAGCCCTCCAGCATGATGAAAATCCATGTAAAACGTACAAAATACCCAACTAGAGAGGTAGGTTAAAACAAACAGGGTGTAAAGAAATTAAAACACAATAAGAAAACGATTTCATCTCTGAAGAAGTACACGTTTCAGTGATATATCAGCTGATAGAAATCACGTCAATTACATTAAGATACCCAAAGATATTTACAGTAGGTTTTGATTTGACGATTTTGGTCTCGTTTCAGCACTAAATGCGTGAATGCAATCTGCTAAACCTAACATTCTTTTAAATTCATAAGAATAATGCACATGCCACAAGAAAACATGGACAACATGCTGTATAAATTAAGCCATTGGTTGAAGCATTGAAATTAAAAATCAAAAAAGAAAGAAAACCCCCAAAAGAAAAACCCTGAAAAAAAAAAGCAATATTAAAATAAACCTGAATTGAAAGAAGCATAAATTAGATTTAAATATTTAGCAAGAATATAGATTTGGTTATAGTTTTACAGTATTTCTTAAGCATTTCCACATTCAATATTTCTTTGGAACTGTACATCAACGCACCCTAATCACTCAAGCAATACAACTTCACGAGCTCAGATCGCAACCCTACAGTGAAGTATTACCTGACCCCCTGAAAAGTGTAGATTAACACAGGCAGTGTGTTTTCCTCTGTTCTGAATCAGATGTCAGTTTAAGCTCATTAATTAAACTAGACAGAGTGACTGTAATATGGAAGACGGCGTGTAATATTCTGATCTAATATGTAATAATCTCATACAGGCTTATCAGAGGGTTTGGTTTAATCTGAGGTAGCAAGTTTGTGTATTCAAGTAAACAACCCAGATAGCTTTATTACAGCGGTCTGTTTCTGAAGCATAAACTCCTAAATTACATTCGAGAGATATCGCAAGTGACTGCTGTAAAATAACTGGTATCACCAGGAACATTCGGCTGTTTCAGTTCTGAGAGGATTACTAGCTATTTGAGGTAATTCTCGTTTTAAACTACATCGCTAAGTAGATAAACTATGTTTTTTAGCTACACACTAACAATAACAAACAATTCATGCACAAGAACAATAAGAAGGTATGAAGAAAGGTATAACAGCAGGTATTGGCCGAAGTTGGCATTTGAGTATTGAATCATCGTCAATACTTCTTCGGAGATCTAGATCTTTCTTTGTAGCTTTCTAGAGGATTTGCGAGGGAAACTGAACTCTAGATTATCTTAAAAAAAAAAAAAAAGTCAACTCTGTACAGGAACCCTACTGAACAGTATTTGCAATAGTCTAGTTTTGAAAGAATGCCACAGATAGAATGCTTTGGATCTTCTCTACAGAAGTTTCCTTCTGAACTAGAGGAATATTTGTAGAATTCATGAATGAAAATGAATCCTTGTGAAATCAGTATAGAGAAGATCTAAAAAAACGTTTCATAGAATTCTAAATGTGATCCAAATGGAATCTTAGATAACCTTAAAAGGTAAAGTCTTTAGAAAAGATATAAATTAATATTTATCTCATTCTAGAGAAACTGTGGCCAAACCTGAACCCTAGAATACATTACAAGGGTTTTCTTTTTGAGATAATCTAGGGTTCCATTTTTGAGAGAATTTATATAATTCTAAATGACTTGTGATCCAAACGGATTCCAAAGTTAGCTCAAAATGTAGTGTTTATAGAAGTTCTAAACTCATCTTTATAGAATTCTAGAGGATTCGTGGCCAAACTTGATCCCTAGAATAAATTTGAGAAAATTTAGGCAGAATTTGAATTCTAGATCAGGGTCAAATCACGAACCCTGATCTTAAGGGTTTATCTTCAACCCTAATCAAAGACACCATGGTGCAGGATCCCCAGGAAAAGTTTGAGAAGAGATCTTCAGAGGCTTTCATGTTGAGCTAGAAGAATCTCTGTAATATTTCCAAGGATTTGTGGGTGAAAGTGAACCCAAGATCTGCTCAAAAAGGAAATCGCTGTAGAGAAGGTCTTAACATATTTTTGTAGCATTCTAGAGGAGTTGTGGCCTGAACTGAGCCTTTAAATAACCCAATAAGTAAACTCTGTGGAGAAAATCTAAAGCAGGGGTAGGCAACATCGGTCTTGGAGTGCTGATGCCCCACAGAGTCTAGCTCTTACCCTGAAAAAAACCTCACTTGTCTGTAGCCTTAGTGAACCCTGAAGACCTTGATTAGCTTGTTCAGGTATGTTTGATTAGGGTAAGACGTTGCCTAGCCCTGATCGAGTGGAATCTTTGTAGGATTTGTTGCCAAAATAGTACCCTAGATTAGGGGTGTCAAATTAGTTCCTGGAGGGCCACTGTTCTGCAGAGTTTAGCTCCAACCCTAATTAAACACACCTGAACAAGCTAATCAAGGTATTAGAGATTGCCAGAAACTTCCAGGCAGGTGTTTTGGAGCTACACTCAGCACGACAGTGGCCTTCCAAGTCCGGAGTTTGACACATGAGCCCTCAATTATACTAGAGAGGTTTCCTTTTTAACCTATATGACTCTTTAAAGAATTGTAGAAGATTTGTGGGTGAAACTAAACCCTTCGCTTGCTCAAAAAAGGATCCCCTGTAAAGAAGACCTAAAGGAATTTTTATAGTGTTCTGGGAAACTGAACCCTAGTTAAAAGAACCCGAACCAAAGCACTATGGAGAACTGTGGGTACCTATATTATCCTAGTGCAGGGCTTTTTGACCTGTTCTAAGATACCGAGGTATGCATCCGCATATGACTAATGAGGTTTCTTTGTTGCGTAAATTTTCCACCACAGACCTGGCACTTATACGGTTTCTCCCCTGAATGGACACGCATGTGCTCAGTGAGACGGTACTGCCTGGTGAAGCGCATGCCACACTCCTCACACGCAAATGGCTTTAGACCGAGGTGGCTGCGCATGTGGCGGGTCATAGTGCCGCGCTGCGTGAACATCTTGCCGCAAATGTTGCAAGGGAAGGGACGCACGGTGTCGACATCTTTGAGGGACTTCACCGGACTCTGCTCCAAGCTCTCGGGAACTTCTGGTGAGACTCTGGTGACTCCAGGCTCTCTGTCACGTTCCTCTTCCTCCTCATCCTCAACCTTCACATCCACATCGTCATCCAAATGGCTTTCCACATGGGATTTGAGACTCTCAGAGGAGGGAAAACCCTTTTCACATGGGATACAAACGTAAGGGTTGTCCCCTTCAGCTTCTTTGAGAAAGGTCTCCTTTTGATAAACAAAATTGGTGCTGCCATTGTTTGGTTTTTGGCCGTCAATTTCATCTGTTTTCCCTCCAATTCCTTTCTCTTTCTTCACAGATAACTGTAAAGTGAAGGTCTGATTCTGGCTTAGTTGGCTTCCAGGAATGTAACCACTGACCTTGGATTTTCTTCGGGATCCCTGCCTTTTTCTTTCCTGTGGTCCGTCTAAAGGAATTATCCACTTTTCTTCCTTTGGAACACAGTTCCCATTTATTCCCAGTGGCATATTGTTGGAGATGTTTCTGGAGAGAAGCGCCTCGTCATTAACTGAAGTTTTCCTAGACAAATCCAACCCTAAGTCCTGCTTTTTTCTCTGAAATCTACTTTCAGCATTATGCCGTTTTTTGGGAGGAGTCATGCACATGTATGTTTCCGTGTCTGATGAGTGGTCTTCGTACAGGCGAACTGATGAGTTGGAGCTGCCTCGATTCACGCTACCGAGGGACCCATTTTGGTTGATCTTACTGGAGCACAGGTTTGCCAGGTCATTGAGCTGGAGAAAGTTAGCTGTGGTGAGCACAGAGCTTAAATCCACACCCTCAAAGGTCTCAGCTGCCAACTTGCCGGTGTAAATGAAATCCAGAATTTGTTGGAAAACAACTGGATCCACCATGTCAGGGTCAAGGTGGATGAGGTTATCATGGAGGACAAGGGACTTGAAGTAGTGGCTGGTGGCAGCGAGGACACTTTTGTGGGCCCGGAAGAGCGTGTTCTCGACCATGATAATGACATCGCACAGGAAGCCCTTGGAGCGCTGCTGATTGAGCTGGATAAGCAGCTGACTGGCGTAGTTGGGGAGCTCCATCGCCTACCCTTGATGTTTTGCATTGATGTCACTGTAAGAAAGGACGCCTCAATGTTATTTTGGTGTGATGCAAACCCTTAAGGATAATCACTAGAACCTACTTTTGTTTTAACAAAAATTCAAACAAACAAAAAACAGGAGACCAGTAGAAAAAAGTATGCCAACATCACTTTGCATTGACTATGGTTTCATCATATTATGGCATAATTATAAATGTACAATCAATAAATAATTTTGTCAGTGCTATAAATAAAATCAAGTTTAAAAGTGACCACCCATTTTTTAGTGCCCTTGTTTGTGTGTGTGTCCCATACTCAGAATTCGTGCTCTGCATTTAACCGATCCGAAGTGCACACACACAGAGCAGTGAACACACACACACTGTGAACACACACCCAGAGCAGTGGGCAGCCATTTAATGCTGCGGCGCCCGGGGAGCAGTTGGGGGTTCAATGCCTTGCTCAAGGGCACCTAAGTCATGGTATTGAAGGTGGAGAGAGAACTGTACATGCACTCCCCCCACCCACAATTCCTGCCGGCCCGAGACTCGAACTCACAACCCTTCGATTTTGAGTCCAACTCTCTAAGCATTAAGCCACGACTTCCCCCTCATATATATATATATATATACACAACCCAAATTCCGGAAAAGTTGGGACGTTTTTTAAATTTTAATAAAATGAAAACTAAAAGACTTTCAAATCACATGAGCCAATATTTTATTCACAATAGAACATAGATAACATAGCAAATGTTTAAACTGAGAAAGTTTACAATTTTATGCACAAAATGAACTCATTTCAATTTTGATTTCTGCTACAGGTCTCAAAATAGTTGGGACGGGGCATGTTTACCATGGTGTAGCATCTCCTTTTCTTTTCAAAACAGTTTGAAGACGTCTGGGCATTGAGGCTATGAGTTGCTGGAGTTTTGCTGTTGGAATTTGGTCCCATTCTTGCCTTATATAGATTTCCAGCTGCTGAAGAGTTCGTGGTCGTCTTTGACGTATTTTTCGTTTAATGATGCGCCAAATGTTCTCTATAGGTGAAAGATCTGGACTGCAGGCAGGCCAGGTTAGCACCCGGACTCTTCTACGACGAAGCCATGCTGTTGTTATAGCTGCAGTATGTGGTTTTGCATTGTCCTGCTGAAATAAACAAGGCCTTCCCTGGAATAGACGTTGTTTGGAGGGAAGCATATGTTGCTCTAAAACCTTTATTTACCTTTCAGCATTCACAGAGCCTTCCAAAACATGCAAGCTGCCCATACCGTATGCACTTATGCACCCCCATACCATCAGAGATGCTGGCTTTTGAACTGAATGCTGATAACATGCTGGAAGGTCTCCCTCCTCTTTAGCCCGGAGGACACGGCGTCCGTGATTTCCAACAAGAATGTCAAATTTGGACTCGTCTGACCATAAAACACTATTCCACTTTGAAATAGTCCATTTTAAATGAGCCTTGGCCCACAGGACACGACGGCGCTTCTGGACCATGTACACATATGGCTTCCTTTTTGCATGATAGAGCTTTAGTTGGCATCTGCTGATGGCACGGCGGATTGTGTTTACCGACAGTGGTTTCTGAAAGTATTCCTGGGCCCATTTAGTAATGTCATTGAAACAATCATGCTGATGAGTGATGCAGTGTCGTCTGAGAGCCCGAAGACCACGGGCATCCAATAAAGGTCTCCGGCCTTGTCCCTTACGCACAGAGATTTCTCCAGTTTCTCTGAATCTTTTGATGATGTTATGCACTGTAGATGATGAGATTTGCAAAGCCTTTGCAATTTGACGTTGAGGAACATTGTTTTTAAAGTTTTCCACAATTTTTTTACGCAGTCTTTCACAGATTGGAGAGCCTCTGCCCATCTTTACTTCTGAGAGACTCTGCTTCTCTAAGACAAAGCTTTTATAGCTAATCATGTTACAGACCTGATATCAATTAACTTAATCACTAGATGTTCTCCCAGCTGAATCTTTTCAAAACTGCTTGCTTTTTTAGCCATTTGTTGCCCCCGTGCCAACTTTTTTGAGACCTGTAGCAGGCATTAAATTTTAAATGAACTAATTAAGTGGATAAAAGTGTAAAATTTCTCAGTTTAAACATTTGCTACGTCTATTGTGAATAAAATATTGGCTCATGTGATTTGAAATTCCTTTAGTTTTCATTTTATTAAAATTTTAATTTTAAATTTTAAAAAACTTTTCCGGAATTCGGGTTGTATATATATATATATATATATATATACACACACACACACACACACACACACACACATTATATATATATATATATATATATATATATATATATATATAACTAAATATAAGCAAACCTGTTTTAAACTTATCATACTGATATAAAAAAGCAAAGAGATAAAAAAAAAAAAAAATTGATATCCTAAAATGCATTAAGCATTACATTACACCAGGGTTTCCCCAAACTGGGCTTAATGTAAGAACTGCAATGGGTTTGTAAATTTATAAAAAGCTAATAATTAAATAATAGAAAATGTAAAATAAAACTAATTGAAACACTAAAAAAAATAAATATTTGTTTACCTGCATATCAATGTGACCATTAACTAACATCAGAGAAACATGAATGTTTTGTTAAATTATTTGAAAAACAAACTTTCTCAGAGATATCTCAAGTACATATTCTATTTTAAGGGGTTTGACTGACAAGTATTATAATTTTTTTTATGTGAAAAGTGAAATGGTAAAATAAAATAGTATTTTTAGAAAGGCAAATTTTAAAAACAAAAAAAGTATTATGGAGACTCAATAAATAATAAATAATTTACTCCCATTGTGTGCATAATATGTAATCATGTGATGCATAAAAAAAGAAACTGCAATCTGAGCATTTTAAAATGTAATGTACTCTGAAATCTGATTGCGTCATCCAGACTACACGTGATTAGCAGCACTCTTCAAAAAATCCCATCTGAGTTGCTTGGGGGTGTACAGTAACCAACTAGGACTGATTACAATGCTTATAAATGCTACTATTAAATATTTCTCTTTGAATAACAAATAACAAATGAGATTTTGTGTGTGTGTGTGTTCTATTACCAAAAACGTAACCATTTCTATACTCGTTTAAGTTATTGTTACTATTACAATAAAACAGTTGGTACTTTATATCCAAAACAAAATGAAATCGACTCCTAAAGCTTACAATACGGTTTTATTATGATTTCTGCAGAAACAACAGCATTATAGAAGGAGCTCCGGTACCACGATTACGATAACTTACGATAATTTTCACTTAGTTATTGTGCTTTACTGAGCCTCAAGCAACAATGTAGCACAAATAATGACTACAGATGAACATTTAAAGACCCTGAAGACCGACTGCGCATGTGCTAATTAATCGGGGCTGGTCTTTGATCAAAATTGCGAAACGACACGCGATTTAAAATCGTGTTTTGGTTACATTTCTAAATGTTATGGAAATAAATAACAGCATACGCTCGTCGAAAACAGCATAAGGCCGGGTTTGTTAAAGCACACGGAGGCTCTGAAACAGAAATACACGCATTTAAATGCGGAACTGCTCGTTTACAGACGTCTATGCGCGTGTAAATGAACAATGTATGGTTTTATACTCTCTACCACGCCTGAATCAGACGATATGGGTGTTTGCTAAGAGGTAAACGATGAACAATTTACAGATCGTTTTAAAATAATTAAAAAACAGAAAGCAGGAAATGATACCTTGCCAGGCAGCCGTGGGTGAGGTAAGCGGATCACGCAATGCATGAAAGCCGCAGATTTCGTTAATAATCAGAACCAGTTCCTTGGCTCAGCACAGCGCATTTGTTTGAATCATATTTCTATGCGATAACAAACACATATACATTGTATTTTCAAATACCTTGTAAACAAGGGCAGGGGTCCTTACTTCTCCCGTCGTCATCAAAACGCCATCTTAGGAGCTTGTGACGTAGGCAGTGTGACCCCTGACCCAGTGGAGATCAGTCTCACCCCCTACCTGTCCTGCTGGAGCCGTATTACCATAGTATTACCTCAGTATTACCTCTCTCAGAGTGACACATAAGGCTCGATACTGAGCTTAATAGGTGACAGGCACAATAAAATATCCAAAATCATATCTTTTTTTTTTTTTTTTTAAACAACCCACATTCTAAAATGACAAAATACTGAAATGAAATAGTATAAAAATACATTTATTGAAGGCAACTTACTAGATACAGTGTATTTGCCATTAAGCGTAAATATAACGGCATCATAAAAGGATTTGTGGTGTTTTATTGCTAATGCATGACCAGATATGTTATGGAGAAGTATTTCATAACATTGATTTCACAGTAACTAAACGTGCAGATGTGGTGAGCCTTCGATTTAATCAGATTGAATGTATGAAGGTCTGTTCTGGAGGGTTAGAGAACCGTGGCTTCCTGGATCGCTTCAATCCATCTAGGAGAAGAAACGTATATGCAATTATTATGACACTGAAACGGCCAAAGACATCCAAAGCATGGAGTGTTTCATGACCGAATGCTGTTTTATACAGATCCGCTCACCGGTCACAGATCTGGCTGTCACTCGCTCTGAAGATGTAGTGCAGAGTGCTTTTGTGATAAAGTTTAAAATGCAGGGAAGATTCGGCTTTCTCTGTTTGGACAGAAAATCCCAGAAGAGGTTGACTTTCCAAAGCTGCTACGTCCTGCATACAATAAATAAAAGTACTGTAAAATGCAAAATAGATCAAATTGTATATAAAATACATTTATCAAGTGCAATGAGCTGGTTACATAATTGGAAAAAAACTAAAAAGCGTGGTTCTAAAGCAGAAATATAACAGCATCACAGCATGCAAGTTGATATATAGAGACATTCAGATCTACTTTTATCTTTTGATGAGCAAAAACGTTAACTATACATTATGAAAACATTAAAAATGTTACGAGCACATTAACACACCATTGCCCTCATTTACACATCTATGACCCACCCAGTACTATCAATGATACTATCACTCCAAAACAGCAGACGCTCCAGCAATACGAGTAGCATTTGCATCCTGATCATTTTCAATGCAGAAAATAAAAGATGCACTCTATTTACTTATTTTAAATCGCCCTGTTTATATGTTCATACCTCACTGGCAGCATAAGTGTACAGAACTTTGTTCATGATGACAAACCAGAGCCGTTTCCACTGCTTCCTGTTGGCCTTGGCCCTCTCCAGGTAGCCGCTCATCGAGGATCCGTCCGTGTTAGCCGAAACCTAAAATTAACGAATGGATTCAATTTACTGACATCTACAACAGTGTTGGGGGTAATGCATTACAAGTAACACGAGTTACTTAATCAGATAACTTTTTTTCCAATTTATTGATTGACAATTTATTGATTGACAACTCTCCTTTCCCCATGTTGAGAGAAATCATAAGATGTTTCTGCAGCTCTAAAATAAATATGAATATGCATTAATTCATCTCACTCAAATAAAAACAAACAAAACAGATTCAGTATTCCGCAAAATGAATAAAAATAATGCAACTCAGAATATGACACAAACCTGCAATAATTAAATGTTAAACAACACACATATCCTTTATGTATTTAATCCCATTCTATAAAACATTCTACTGTACGGATGTAAATCTATTTTCCCTTCAGCCTGAGACTTATTCATTTCACTTTGTAAAATGTCTGCTCAATTGAGCTCCTTCATGCAAAAAAAAAATGATCTGTATGAAGAGTTTCAGTCAGGTTTCAGGCCCCACCATAGCACAGAAACTGCACTTGTTAAAATTACAAATGACCTGCTTCTTGCGTCATAAGGCTGCATCTCATTTCTAGTCTTACCTGATCTTAGTGCTGCGTTTCCAGTAATTACTGGACCAAAAAACAGTAAACAGAATCTTGTAGATTACAATTTGCAACTAGACGTATGTACTGTTACTTCCTCTACAGTCAAAAAATCTGGGTGTTATATTAGACAGCAACTTGTCTTTTGAAAATCATATTTCCCATTTTACAAAAACAGCATTCTTCCATCTTAGAAACATTGCCAAGCTACGAAACATGTTATCTGTTTCTGATGCAGAAAAGCTAGTTCATGCATTCATGACCTCTAGACTGGACTATTGTAATGCACTTCTAGGTGGTTGTCCTGCTTCGTCAATAAACAAGCTACAGGTAGTCCAAAATGCAGCAGCTAGAGTCCTTACGAGGTCAAGAAAATATGATCATATTACCCCAATTTTACAGTCTCTACACTGGCTACCTATTTTAGTTCTGTATCAGTTACAAATTATCATTACTTACCTATAAGGCCCTAAATGGTTTAGCTCCTGTGTACCTAACTAGCCTTCTACCACGCTACAACCCATCACGCACCCTAAGGTCACAAAACGCTGGACTTTTGGTAGTTCCTAGGATAGCAAAGTCCACTAAAGGAGGTAGAGCTTTCTCACATTTGGCTCCCAAACTCTGGAATAGCCTTCCTGATAATGTTCGGGGTTCAGACACACTCTCTCTGTTTAAATCTAGATTAAAAACACATCTCTTTCGCCAAGATGTATCTTAAATTGTCAGTGTAATTGCATCTAATCAAATGTGCATTTTTATTCTTTAGCTTGAACACCTGAGAAGAGATGATGCTGATCCTCAGAGGACCTCAGATGATGCTGACCCTGAATCAACAACAGAACTAACAATTATTGCTACAAGTGTGACTGCATCATATAATAATTGCTGTTAATAATGTTCATCATCTGGCTGACTACGTCTTGTATTAATTTTTCTGAAAAATCCTGTCATACGCACACAAACTGAATCATCATGTTCACACAGCGCCTCTGAACTCACTCCTGATTTCTCTCAACATGGGGACAAAAGAGCTGTGAGGCAATGCATGGGAAAACAAAAAAGCTGGTGTATTTTCTCATCCAAGTTTGTGGAAAATTTTCTTTCTGCAATCTCAGTAAAAACACCCCTCGTTATTCAGGTTTTTCAGATGCTTCAGCAACCACAAAAATGTCATTATACATTGATCAGAGTGCATTTTTCACCTGCCGAAAATGCTTGTAAAAACACACAACGTCTGCATTGATAAAAACACTAAAATGATGGATTTCCACATCACACATATCACCGGTCTTTCAGATCGTTTGATTAACTGTACAGAAAGCAGCACGAGACAACCGATAATAGGTTAGATTGGCATATGAAAGACAGTTCTTTGGATCATCACCTCTTTAAGGGCTGCTGGTATTTTCTTCTGCTTTCTGAAGGGATAGGCACCAGACGACTTGCCAGTCGGCGACAGAGGTGTATTACTGGGTAATTGGTCACCTAATATTAATAAAAACGCGCACACACAGACAAACACACACACACACACACCTCACTTAACAAAAATCAATACAAATATATAGATCGAGGCTTCAAGTTTCTGTGTGATTGTGTTTGCGTCGTGAACCTGAACTATTCTGCTGCAAAACAGAGACACAGAGATCGCAAACTCGCGCGAGCTGATTCTTCAGGTATTTCAGCGGATGTTTGTTAGTTGAACAGGCCTGACACACAACCTACATGCCGAGAGAAAAGAGTGCATGCATAAGCACACGCAAACATCATGCAATGAACAGGTAAAAGATGAAGGTAAAAAAGTATTTTTGAAATAATATAAATTAGTAGTTCATAAATATCAGAAAACGTAATATTCTCTTTATACTTATATAAAAATAACTTAAGATAAGTTTTATTAAAAAAGATAGATAGATAGATAGATAGATAGATAGATAGATAGATGAAAGTTAGCATCACCATTTCCCTCAACAAAAAGTCAATGGGATTTTACATTGACTTTTGGATAATTGCAGAAAATAGGCTCTGTGACCAACAGAAGTTGTTAATATTTGGGGTGAATGGGGTCTTTGTTAAGGGACATCTTCTCACCTTCCCACAGGCTCTGCAGTGGTGGCGTCTCCTGGTCAGGGTGAACTCACAGGTGCAGATCATGCACATAGTGACCCTCAGGTCCGGGATCCATATCGGGGCTTTGGATCCCAGCTGGGCCCCGCTGTCTGGAACATCTTGGGTTGCCTGGAAAATATTGCAAGTTGATCATAAAATTGCATTATGATGAAGTTTATGATTTAAACTCAGCTGCAGGTCATTTCAATCATACCATCTCAGGGTTTCTGACCGAGATGAAGGTGGTCTCTTTCTTGGTGTAATTGTCGATTGCGCTGGATATGGCCTGAAGCCACTCATCTCGACATGCAGCAGAGCTTTGAGGATCCAACCACAAGAGTGTATCAATTAGAAACATACACATTCAACTGTATGGATTACATTATGTGAGTCTGGAGCGATATGAGGCTCAGAAGTTTTTTTTTTTTGGGTGAACTATCCCTTTAACCACATCAACTCTGGGGACCCACCGGTGGGTCCAATATTGCATATGCCTAATTCTCAAAAAATCAAAATAACAGCTGAAGTGGTTAAGGATTAATGAATAAATAGGACAAAAATGAGCACCACATCCTACATACTTAATATTTTGGCATCTTATGGAAAGATTCTCACCTGGCAGATAAAATAAAAGATCGTTCAACACTCTCAATGTTTAGCTCGTTCTGATACCCCTCCTGACTAGGTTTACTGACCTGAGGATAAAACAGACAACGATAGAAAAGAAGACACTTTGTAATGTATGTAAATATGCAAAAATATGTTTAAAATGGGAAAACAAGCAGCTGTGACAATTTCAGCAATAACAATCTCACCTCCATCTCAGCCAATGACAGCGTGTTGTTCAGTTTGAAATTCCCCGCTGCTACTGGCGTGGTATACAGAAGACTATCATTCAGCTGTTCACAAAGAAATAAGAAATACATTTTTCTCAAGCAAGAGAAAGAAAAGGATATGTGAGGGTGGGTTTAAGTCAGAAAAATCACTTATTTTATGCTCAATATTAGGTAAAAACATAAAAACAAAAAACTAACAAAATGTCACCATAGATTCAACAAACTAAACAAAATAAAGAAATCAAACAAAAGCCAACATAAAAACAAACATTCACCATAAAAATCAAAGAAATCTGAAAGTCATTAAAACATTAAAAAAAACATTAAAATAACAAGAAACATAAAATAAAACAACAAAACCTGACATAAAATCAACAAACAACCAAATAATGAACATAAAAATAAAATGAAAATGAAAAGACCAACCCATAGGAAAGAAAAATCAAAAGTAAGATCTCTTTAACATCTAATATATTTCTCCTAGACAGAAATGAGGTTACCTTAAGATTGAATGGAGATTTTTGCCTGAGTGTCCTACTTCTCAAACTTGTCTCCTGAGACAATAACTCTAACAATCTCACATTTGTCTCATTTAAAGCTTTAGAAGAGATCTCAACAACATCACACACTGTGATCAGGTTTTTCTCCTACACTAAAGACTCGAGAGCTCTCACATTTGTCTCTCAAGTTTACAAAGTGTGCAAATGTTTCTTCCACCACATTCTCAGTTTGTAATCTTTTTTTTCTAGAATATTTGGTAAGTCTCATTTGTGTCTACTTCTATTTCTCCTGAGGAATTTTAGGAGAAACATCTGAAATGCTGTTGATAATGAAATGAGAAGTCTCTTGAGCTTAAGAAGAGTACTGAGCAATACTTTTTTCCCTATGGGAACAAATAAAACAAACAAACAAAACCAACAAGTCAACATAAAATCAACAAACAAAACAAAAACAAAACAAAAATCAAACAAAAGCCAACATAAAATCATCAAAAAACAAACAATAAACATATAACCAAACAACAAGTCAACATAAAATCAACAAACAAAGACAATAAACAGTCAACAATCAAAATCAACAAGTCAACATAAAAATCTATAAATAAAAAAGCAACAAAATCAAACAAACCCAACAAGTTATTTAAATAAATAGTCAAACTAAACCAACAAGTCAACATAAAATCAACAAACAAAACAAAAACAAAACAAAAAACAAAAGCCAACATAAAATCATCAAAAAACAAACAATAAACATATAACCAAACAACAAGTCAACATAAAATCAACAAACAAAGACAATAAACAGTCAACAATCAAAATCAACAAGTCAACATAAAAATCTATAAATAAAAAAGCAACAAAATCAAACAAACCCAACAAGTTATTTAAATAAATAGTCAAACTAAACCAACAAGTCAACATAAAATCAACAAACAAAACAAAAACAAAACAAAAAACAAAAGCCAACATAAAATCATCAAAAAACAAACAATAAACATATAACCAAACAACAAGTCAACATAAAATCAACAAACAAAGACAATAAACAGTCAACAATCAAAATCAACAAGTCAACATAAAAATCTATAAATAAAAAAGCAACAAAATCAAACAAACCCAACAAGTTATTTAAATAAATAGTCAAACTAAACCAACAAGTCAACATAAAATCAACAAACAAAACCAAAAACAAACAAAAATCAAACAAAAGTCAACATAAAATCATCCAAAAAAAAAACAATAAACATAAAACCAAACAACAAAAGTCAACATAAAATCAAGAAACAACAAAGACAATAAACAGGCAACAATCAAATTCAACAAAAAAAAATCAATAAATCATCATAACAAAAAAAAAAAAAATCAAACAAAGCCAACAAAAGATAATTTAACAAATAAAGTCAAACAAAACCAACAAATCAACATAAAATAAACAAACAAAACAAAAATCAAACAAAACCAACCAAATTCAACATAGAATCAAAATGATACAACAAAAAACATTTTCTTAATTTGTTTATGCAAAAATAACCAAAGGCATGAAAAAATAAATAAATTAACCAATAATATCATACCCAAACGTCCATGAATTATGTCTCATTACAGAAGAGTCATTGTGGATATTGTTTCATGTTATGTTTAATAAAACCAAACGAGCAGTGAGACGACTGTCACTTACTAAGAAGAACATTCGAGGCTGCATCCCCTTCCTGGAGAGCTTCATCAAGATCCCTTCCTTTAACAAAACCTAAGAAAACACACAGGAATATATAACAAAAACATTTCCAGTTGCAAACATCTCAACGGGAGTTAACACTTGTGAACGCACCCGTCCTGGTTGAACGATCACTTGATGCCCAGTTAGGCGGCACTGAACCTCGTACAGCTTCTGGCAGTTATCCTGCATGAAAACCACATTTCATATTCCTCAAGATTTTACACAAGAGCACAAGCTGTTGTATGTGTAGCTTTTTCAGAAACTAAAAAAACGGATCCCGAATTACCTCGTATCTTATGATTTCATTCGCATGATTAGCCACCTCCTTTACTATAATCAGGGCAGCTGTAAAGATATATATAAAGATATTATTTATATATATATCATGCAATAGAAGACTGAGACTTGCTGTGTGCCTAATAACAAAAGATTTCAAAACCATTTTTTTTTTTTACCTTCTGCATCTTTGTAGTCTGCCGATTCTTCATCTAGATTTTTCAAATAACCTAAAGAAAAATGATAAAGGCGTATATAAAAAAATCGGAATATTTATCGCTCGTGTGCAGATGTTTGGATGTTACTTGTCACTGAAAGTGTGTGAAAGTATGGCCGAGAATCAGTGATTTCCTTATTCGATTCTGATTCACAAGCTCACTATTTTGATTCACAATCTGATTCACAGGCTCACACTTGCATATGATATAAATTCTCTCTCTGCCCTACCCTAGCAACTCTATGGCAATGTGCTCAACACTGATTTTCTTTATGAACTCATGAGTGAATCCTCACTGGTCAGGAGAAGCTGATACTGAGGAATCCTCTGGATGGGTTTCAGCATGTAATGTTTCACTGCCAGGTTTGCACAGCATGGATGGCTCTGGATCATCGAGAAAGAGAAAGAGAAAGAGAAAGACAGATGATGGCCAGAGGGGCATTTTTAGGAGAGATTTAAGAATGTAAAAATAAAACAAAAAAACCCCTAACCCAATAGACTATTCACATCACTGCAAAGGTTGTCATACACAAACTAGAGCATCTAGGTTACTACTGTAAAAAAACAGGTTGGAGTGGTTCGGTTACCTCAAACTCTTGGACGGCTTTTGCAAACGCTGAGTTTTTCCGGCACTGCTCTTCTAGAAGGGCCACATTCTTGTCGAACTCACGAATGTAAGTGGAGTACATTTTAAGATACGGGCCCTTCTTCACAAATATGTCCGCTACAATGCAGTGCTCATTCCTGTTTGAACAAAGGAACTTCTATAAATAGTTCACATAAAAATACTCTCTGGTAGCATTTATTTGCCCACATGTTGATCCAAAACCCGCATGACGTTCTTTCATCCGTGGAACACATAAGAAGAGATTTAGAAGAATGTGCTGATTGCTCTTTTCCAGAAACCAATCAGTTCAATTTGTGAAAGAATCGTAAAATTCAAGTCATCTGATACACTGAAAAGACTCAAAAGAACAGTGAGGATGTCAAGATTTACAGTGAATAACGAGAAATTTCAGTATGTTTGTCCTTCAAAGCTATGATATTCCTTTAGAAATTAGGAAAACAGTGCAAGATTCATATAGAGTATTTATGTGATATTTTATTGCGCATTTTGTTCCTTTTTGAAGCGTGAAAGCGTGAAGTCTCTATCATTGTAACTGCAAGGAAAGGAGCGAATAGCACATTCTTTAAAGTGTCTTATTTTGTGTCAGTCATACAAATGTGGAATGACGTGGCCGAGTAGATGTTAAAAAGAATATTCATTTTTTAATATTTACATCATCAAACTCTCGAAGTGTTCAATCTTAATGACTGGTCATATCTAGATATCTGACCCTTTTTGGAGAAAATTCTGGAGAAAATTTACCCCAAATATTATATTGGTCAATGATGTGATGTTTATATATTGTACCATGTATTAAATTATTTAAAAAATGCAATTCAAACATATATTGACTTATGTTCTATAAAGACAATATTTTATTATTATTAAATAAATTATTCAAATAAAGATATTTATTTTTTATTAGTTGTGAAATGTAATGTCGACATGAAATTTACAGTAGAAATTGTTTTTAAATAAACAAAAATACTTTTTACTTTGATACATTTTATTTATTTATTTAAAATGTATCTAATTGTTTTTTTTTATGTTTACACCACATCACATTTATTACATTTAATATTTATATTTATAAAATATTTTCTTAAATATGGTATGTATTGTTTCTGGAATATTTCCTTGAAATTTCTTGAATATGAGCCAACATTAGTACAAAGATTACGGTTCTAAAACTTGACACATTTGTTTTAAGCTGGATTTGTTGTCACTCTTATATGTCACTGACTAATAAAGCTAATTTATTTGTCTAGCTTAGCAATTGCATAAGTATCAAACATAATTTTTCTATAGTTCTACAGTGGCATTTTCCAAGAAATGACAGACCTACAAATGCACTGTAGCTACTGTTTTTCCAGTGTTTCAATATCAATAAGAAGGTATGCAGGATTATTGCTTTCTCATGGTTTGTTGATGTTTGCATTACCAGTGAGCAACCCGTTCCTCCAGCTCTCTCAGCAGGTCACAGTTGAGCTCGTACAGCTGCGGCAAATAACACAAGATCTGGTTCAGGACTCGCTCGTCCATTACGGGTTTCCCCGCCTGACAGGAGGCCTTCAGCACCGCGTCACGGAAATCCTGGAGGGTACAAGGAAGAGATATTAAAATATAGAAAACAAAACCATTATTTTGGATGTTAATACAAAGACGTTTTACCATCAGTCACACCAAAAGCTCTGATAATAACCTGTCTTTGTTACTTAACACAATAATAGTATCATAATAGTTCAAATTAGATAAATTAACTGGAGTTCGACAGACCCAGTTCCCTTTTTTTACTTAATGTATGGCCAGAATTTTCCATATTAGTTCCCCTCACGCAGGAAAATCATATGGGATTGGAACGACATGAAGGTGAGTAAATAAGGGCGAAGTCTTCCTTCATGAAAACAAACGGCTAAACTGGTTTTTTATTTCCTGCAAGTAAATATACGTCAAGCTTTCAGACATTTCCTTTAACCCCAAAAATGCTACACAATGAAATGCATCATTCAAAATATGGGTAAACCGTGAGTAATTATTTCCTTTATATTTACACGGTGCATTTCCCCCTTTTTCTACACTTTTCCTAGAGTGTATATTTACATATATTTATAAAGTTTTTCATTTGAATTCAGTGTTTATATTTTAAAATGTCATTTCTTACAGTGTCACATGATCCTGTGAAGCTGATTTGCTTCTTATCATCTCATGTTAAATCACTTTTGATGTGTATTTTTTTTATTTTTAAAAATGGCGACACAAATACTGAGAAACTAATAGATTCACTGCTACTGGCCAACACTATGCGCCTTTCCATTACAAATCAGCGCAAAACCTTGGTATTATTTTATAATGTTTTTGCGATATATGGGCGTTTTTGCAAAATTGATGCGTTTCCATTAGACGTATTTTCAATTCGCAATTTCAATTTGCGCAATTTGAAGGGTAATGGAAACACGACTGCCAGCAAGTCTGATTTCATTATTAATGTATAAGAAGCAGATGAAGCATAAAAAAGAAGATTAAAAAAAGAGCCCATGTGACTGATTTACTCACATTTCATGAAAAAGCAGAGACATTATGTAACGGTCCACCTACAATACCCTGACTGTATCTGAATGAGCTCAAAAAGTCATAGTGAACACTTACTACATGGAGGAGCTTCAGAACTCTCACAAATCTGGAATTAAATACATAAGAACATTAAAGACAAATATAAAATACAAATATTAAAAAGTATTTATGTGAACAAAACAGGCTTACATTTTCTCAGAAGACAAGATCTCATTAACAATGTGCGCAGCCTTGGTCTTCTTCACTTCAGTCTAGAAAAAAACAAAATGTTACCATCAAAAATAACCATTTAGCTCTAATTTAAAAAAAAAAGCAGCTTTAGTATTGAAAGTGTTTTATATATAAAAAAATGTATATACTGATCTGTAATATTTCATTTGTTTTTTTTTTGGATAAATGAAGTGGTATTTCTAAAAAAGTGCTCTTAACATTTCTTAATATCCTCTAAATGTGAATCGAGTACCTGTTTTTCTCTATTGATGGTGTTATCCTCGTCTTCTGAGCTGCCTTCATCTTCTTCTGAATGCGTATCGTCCACTTCCTGCACTTCTTCCAACACATTCCTGAAAAGAGATCAAAAGGCCTCTAAGATCTCAAAGGCACGTGAGAGAAACCGAAAGGCTGCCATGAAATCTCTCTTCTTCCAGTCGTAATAGCTACAGAAGCAGAAGAGTCAATAGTAATGACTCAGAATCTGTAGTGTGAATTAGATGTAGGCCAAATGTGAAATCATTCAACAACACCTGTTTAGAAAGCTGTGGCCATTCTTCAAATTCCATGTCGAACGGGTGCGTCACATAAACCACACAAAAAATATTTTTATGTTTGTATATTGGACAATTTTGTATTAATACCTATGCATACTACTAACCTTTCAAGAAACGGCTGCTCTTTGGCATCTACATAGTGTTCAGGGAACACATCAGGAACTTCATAAATACCTTCGTCCTCATATTTTGAAGACTGGCATTGGTATTTATTGGCATCCTGTGCCACTGCAGTGCTAAAAGAAGCTGGGTTTTCATATTTTGGGATATCTTCATATACATTTTCAGATTCACCAACATTGGTTAGATCTTCATCTCCATTCTGCTCGACTCCTAATATGTTCCCATTCACTGCTTGCCTCAGTTTCAGTGCATCTGGACGTCCACAGTGCAGTGGAAGCGGTTTCTGAGAGCAGATTTTGCTCTGGCTGTCCTCCGTGTCCACCGTCTGCTCATTCATAACAGGAGTGAGATCGACAGCTTGTCCACTCTTGACGGATAACTTGGGCTCCTTTTTGACATGGTCAAGGTCCATGATCCTGAGAAAGGAGGTCTTCTTGAGCCCATGGGGTTTATGGGTGTCTGCTGACGATAAGGACTTGGATTTCGGCTTGAGTCTCTTCTTGTTTGGTACATCGCTTGCTTGCTTCTTCTCAACTGAAAGAGGAGGATGTCCTTCAGTATTTTTTCCATCGTTTCTGTATGGAAGTTCAGTAGCCCCAATGTTCTCGTGTCTACGGCCATCAGCTCCAGGTTTTTGGGTCTTCTTCTTCAGGAGTTTATCGCTTGACACTGAACTCTCAGCAACCTCAGGGGTTACATCCAGATTTAGTGCTTTCTTCTCAGTGGCCTGTACACCAGCATCCTGGGTTTTGTTTTGTTTCATCTGAGGGATCTTCTGGCGTGGGGCAGGTGTCTGAGGGCCCTGGCTGGTGCATGTGAGGTTCTGAGGATCTCTGTTCTCTCTATAACGTCTTACAGCATTGATGTCCACGTTATTAGGACTTTCTCTCTGTAACGGATCTGGATTGTTTTCATCAACAGGTAAGACAGTAAGCTCTGTATTGGTGAGGCCTGTTGACTCTTGAAGGACAATGTTGGATTGTTTCTTCTTAGTTTTGCGCTGCATGACTGCTGGTGGTGCTTTCCCAGGTGGCTTAGTAGGGAACTGACAATATTGCGCACTATTTGTGGCTTGCCGACAATCTAGAGGTTCTGGATCACCATCAACAGCTGAATTAACACTAGAGACAATGCAGTTTTGGTGTTTCCTGGTCGTTTGCATCTCAGAACCACTCTGATGTGCCTTCAGTGTGTTCTGGGATGTTTTCTGAGGTTCTTCAGTTGGATGGAAATGATCACTATTGGATGAACTGTGTTCAGGGATGCACTTCGAGGAAGTAGGGGTCACTAAATCCTTCTGTTCTTCTGGTGTTCTCCACAGAGGTTTGGATGGGTTCTTTTGGGGTCCTTCGGTTTCGCCTGCCTTATAGTTATCAGGACTTTGTTGACGAACATTTTGGTTGTTTTGCTTTGGTGAGCAATCGGCACAGTTTCGGTCAGTGCATACACAGATGGGAATGATGTAATCCCAGTCCGGCTTGTTGTTCCCAGTGTGCGCTTCATTTCTCAAATTTAGAGCACAGATGTTCTTTGTGACAGACTTTTGTTGTAAAACAGCTTGAAGTTTGGAGGGACATGGTTTTGGTGCCACATCAGGCTTCACTTTGCATCTAACAGCCACTGAGGAAGGCTGGTACACACACAGTTTTGAAGCAGGTGGATGTTCTGTGTGCTTGGGTGCAGGGAGAACCTTTGGTTTTGGTGCCAAAGGTGGTTTCTGATCACCGGCTGAGAGGAAAAAGAAAAGCACAGAGAAATATAAACAAGAAAAGAAGAACTCTTCTAGCATACTTTGGCCATCTAAACCATATTGTGTTTAGTTTGACTTAATGACCTAATGTTTGAAGTCCCTCAGACACATTTTTCTGTTTGTATTATAATACATTTGACATATACTACTACACTCATCTTTTTTTTGCATTAATGCAATGGAAGAACCTATTGTGGTTCCCCAAAGCACATTTCATTGAACAATTCTGAAATTAACCACTTTTTTTAGCGTGAAGAACCTTTTGTTGAATGGAAATTCTCTCATATTTTTAAGAGTGTATCAATAATAAAATCATAATATTAATAATAATAATTCTGAATTAAAACCCAGTACAAGATTTAACATATGTTAAAAATACAGATGGAATATACTTTTGAAAGAATATACTTTTTTAAATAAAGAATTTATTTTTTGGGAGTATGATTTTTATCCAAGAGAGTAATGAAGATTATTAGTTTAACCACAGCGAGAATAAACAACTGCATTCAACAGTGCAAAGCGATCAGGAAATTTAGTTTGCCATTTTTTTTTTTTGCTGTTTTTATCTGAAACATAATGTTACATTTTAGCAGTGTTAGGGAAAGTTACTTCTTTTAAAAGTAATGCATTACAATACCGTGATGCTCCATTAAAAAAGTAACTAATTGTGATAGCCTACTTTTTTTTATGAAAAGTAATAAAAGTTTTTTTTTGCATTACCTTTTGTCATCTGGTCTGGGCTTGTTGTAATAATAATAATTTTGCCAACTATAAGTGCCCTTTATTAACACCAAAGGTGAAATGAACAAGATTTTGGTGCCTTTGCACCTCACTCCCATAAAATTAACTCATAAAATTAGGAATTACCGTAACATTAAACATGAAGAAGCTGATGAGGCCTTGAACGTTGTTCTTTTAAGCACCTTTAAGATGCTGTGATGTTCAGCTTCTACTCTGATCTCTAACTACTTGTACATGAAAAGTCCCCAGCTTTAATAAAACTAAGCAAGATTCATATTACATATTCTACTATTTAACTCTGTAACAGTATCAAACATTTTAAAGATCCATCAAATACATATGGTAGACAAGTTGTAGTTTTCTGTGGATTATTCCAGGAAAATAAATGAATAAAAATAAATAGATAAAAGCACTCACCTGCTCTCTTCATCGTCCCAAAATATTATTCATGACGCACATGTGACCACAAGCAAATGTACTCTGAGCGTTTGTGTTTTCCGGTGCATTTCTAAGAAGTTTAACGACACAATCCAAATGTTTTGAGTCCAGTTTAATGAGGAAACAGAGGCTCAGAGAGGGCGGGTTACATCTGTACACACGTGCCTCTGTGTGGAACTGAAGTCACTCAAGTTTCAGTAATCTTCGCATTGAGCGCGCGCCTGGCTCTGTTGATCCGAGTTACTGCGTTCATAAAGTTAAAAGACCAATATTGACATTAAAACAGACGGCATTACACGGAAATAAAACTCGGTAAAAGGAAATAAATCTGATACTCATCATCTAATCACAAAAAAAAAAACGTTTTCAGTCACGCCAGCATCCGCTATTTTTCAAAATCTAGCCTAAATGTAATATTGTGAATAAATATTTAGTGATAAATAATTCCAGCTATGACTTCCAAACTCTTACATTCATATCCACACTCCATAATCTCAGAAGCAGTGCTCGATCTGTGAATGAACTCCTTGAATCAACAACTCATGATTCATTGAATTGTCTCATGTTTAGTTCATAAAGAGTCTATCAGGAACCGACGACGAGAGTGAACAGTTAAGCAAACCTGATGTGAATGTGCTCTATTGTGATTTATTTGGAGGTTTAGATCATGAACACGGATGTCTGGTATCGGCTAGAGTTGTTTGTGAACGAATCATCTGAATCAAACAAAGGCCTAAATGCGTAAGGCTATGTGGCATTTTCAAACCTTGGCTCATATCGGGTTGGACACTGATAATATAAACGCCCTTTTTATTCTACTACAGAAACAGATGCAGCATCGGTCCCCACCTAATGAATCTTTTCTTGGTGAACCGTTTCAAAAGTTCCGAGTCGCTGAATCAATATAAAATCCCTTTACTTGTTCTTAATGAAAAGTTACAACCTTAACCTGCTGAATCGTTTGAATCAGACACTTGGAACAATCCATTTGAATAAAAAGTTTCACGAAATGAATCTTGCTTTACTGGCTCTGTAACAATTTTGCACTTATATAAAGGAAGCACATGTGTTTGCTGTAGCCTATCTAGAGGAAATCACAAAACATCTGTATTTGTTCCATATGTGGTATTGTTTTTTTTTTCAGTGGAGTTTCAGGTTACATCATTAAGCCGATAGATGGTGACTGTGTTTATGTGTATTTTCAGAAACCCAGAAAAACGAGCCAATGGGGAGTTACTGATGAATAAATAAAACTGTGGCGTCATCTAGTGACTGAGAAATGCAATGTCAGTTCCAGCCAAGGTCCAAAGTCTCTCAGCAGAACATTTATATACCTCTACTGAAGATTGTGTGCTATACATTTGGTATAGAAATACACACACACACACACACACACACACACACACACACACACACACACACACACACACACATATATATATATAATAAACAAAATGTTTTCTCTTGCACCATCCAAAAATATAAAAATGTTCAACCCGTGTTCTCATATGTACGGTTTAAGAAAGCCACCTCTTTAACTGTCTGAAACACTCTAAATCAGCAGTGAAGATGTATGACATAATTAGCATGTACATTTAATAAACAAACAAGTTTTTATGTAGTATTTATCTTATGTAGCCACCAACAACCAAACCCTGAGCTCTAAAATATCAATCTTTTTCAGCATATGCTCAAAATATTAACATAAAAATTTCCCTGGGCCTATTGTAAATCAGATGTAAGAGGTCTCTGTCGCCATCAAGCAGCAGAAACCAAAAAACCTGAAGCTGAACAAATGAAGGATCCTGGTCAAAGTTCAACATCCTTTCAAGAGAGAAGTTCTAAGAGCAGCTCTAAATCAAGCAGCTTTGAACAGACAAACACAAAAGAGGAGATTTTACAAATGTCCCTGTGGTATTTTGTTCATACAGTTTGCTGATTGAACAAACAGATTGTATGTAGGGGTGCACGATAAATATCAGCCGATTATTAATGAATCCTTCGTGGATTTGGCCAGCTTGTCAGTTAATGGCTCTGTGTAACAGCTGCTCTGTGTGAAATCACGCACCTGATAGAATTCACCTCTGATTAGAGAACTGACGAGATGTGCATTAATCATCGGCTGATATTTATCGTGCACCCATAATTGTAAGTTTATTTTATAGTGTAATCTATAAAAATATATACTGTATTAACAAATACATATTTAGAGATTCAGTTTAACTTTATGATATATTGTATTATAATTATCCAAAGCAAATAACAAATCCAGTGAGAAACATATTAAAGACAAGTTTTGTTTTTTTGGATACTAAAGTCTCACTGATGGAAGTAAGGTAGAAAATGTCCCAGACACCCAAACATGTGATTTATATTAGCTTAAGGTGTTAGACGTGTGCTGTCTTTGATAGATAGATGGTTTATATTTTATTTTTTATTATGCATACAATCATATTAAATATGCACAAACACAATATATTCAAATAATACATAATTACAAATATTTCATTAAACATATGAATATGCTACATAAATGCTTTAAGCGGCTTGGTCCCAACTGCTGGCCTTTGATTTCGTTTGCCATGCGCTGCTTTTTTTCTGGAGGTGACTGCCGACCCACAGCTGCATGATCCTGTTGAAGAAACAGACATGATGATGAAACACTGAGCAGATTTAATGAGCCATGCTTAGAGAAAGTCTAAAGATATATTGCTTCTGTCATGAGGGGGGGTTATGAATTGAAAAGATATGATACTCATCCCAGATTAACTTAATTATTGAAATATATATGTTTAGAAAACTTTAGCTTTAGTGTTTCAGTTTTTAAATATGTCTAAGTAAAAGAGAGAGAGAAGGGACTAACCATCATTAGGGTGAGCTGGGACCTGGGCTTTGGGGCTTGATGGTTCCCCAGTTTGAGCTTCAGCTGCACCTTTTCGATTTCCACACCCAGCTTTTTTTTTGGAGGCGGTTCACACACTTTGACGTTGTCCTGTTGAAGGAATAGACATAATCATGTAAAGCTGGGCAGGTTTGAGGAATACTTCCTAAATATAAGATTCTTAAATCTTATCTTTTTATCATTTTGAAATATAATGTAATACAATTTCAGATAGACAATTAGAATAAATCTGAAAATAAGTAAAAACGAGAGATGGAAGGGACTTACTGATGCTTTCTGCTGCCTCCGCTGTCTCTGCTGCTGTCTCCACTGCTCCCTGCGCTTCTTCCTCTGCTGCTCAGTCATTCTGGGATTTGATCCCTGTTGCGGGGAACTTTTGGTCACAAGTGCTCCCTGTAGGGTCCCAGAATGCACAGGCACCACGCTTGAGGTCCTGGAGGACATGGGTAGTACCTGGGTGGCAGAGACAGGAATGCTCTGATGCTCAGCAAGCCTCCGTTTTCTTGTCTTCGTGGTTCTGGAGGTAACTGTCGCTATTTTCGGAGGCTCAGTGGGCACTGCCTCTGCCGGTGGAGACCTGGCAAACACTCCTGCTCCCTGTGGGGTCCCAACATACACAGGGTTCCTGTCAGCTAAAGTTGCTTCCTGTGGGGACTTGGAAGCCATGGGATCACCCAGTACAGGACAGGCTTGAGGCTTCTGCTGCACTGTTAAAAAAAGTTCAGTTAAAAAACGGAAAAAGTGCTGGTAATTAATTACCAGCACTTTTTCCATTATTGTACGGGCACTTCCGTAAACCTTAAAACGGATATTTCCGTAGATTTACCCGAGTTTTTCTTTACCATTGACGGACACTTCCGTCAAACCTAAAATGGAAAATTCCGTATTTTCCGTAAATTTTTGCGTTATTGTACGGGCACTTCCGTAAACCTTAAAACGGATATTTCCGTAGATTTACCTGACTTTTTCTTTACCATTGACGGACACTTCCATCAAACTTAAAATGGAATATTCCGTATTATTAAAGTACTCAATCCGTACCATTTGCGGACACTTCAGTCATCCTAAAATGTTTAATTCCGTACAGTTCTCTATACCGTTTATCATCAATAAAGCACAAATGTAGAATCACAAAAATTATTTATTTCCTTTAACAGCTGCCAGTGCTTTAAAGTGATTGCACTTTTTGTGGTGAATGAATTGCAATATTTACATTACAACCATTAAAACATTCAGAACATCACCTTCACATTCAGAGCAATTTTACATACATAAACCAGCTGTTCTCTCAAAGAACTACAGCCATGTCCTTTAACAGGGAGCTGCCAAATCTAGCAACTTGTTAGCACCCACAGGCTGACAGGCATTAATAACAAATGGATTTGTTAAAGACATTGACAAAATAAGACAATAAAACTGCCAGCATTGCTGTTGCTGTCTCACCTGTCAGTGCAAAATGAGGAGCCCCCTCCAGGAGGATGCAGAAACCTACACCTCCAACTCCACATATCACACCGACAGGCAGAGCTCTGCAACCAGTGTCTGACCTTTCTACAAAAAACAAATAGAACATTAGAAGTATTACATTATACAAATTTTCTATAAAACATCAGTGCAGCAATAACAACCATGACCTTAGAAGGATGATTCTGTGCAACATGCCATAAAGAGATTTCTGCAAAAAATAAAACTTAAAACTTACACCTCCAACTCCACATTGACAGGCAAAGCTCTACCTGGAATGACAAATATCGCCCACCTTCCCTCCCCCTTAACATGGGGGATTTGAAACTGCAGCATGTGTGTTGTGGGCATCTAGTTAAAACATCTGAACTCACATAATACTGTAAAAATCTGTATTTCTACTCCCAAGCCCCATGTTTTTGGATTTGCCTGTGTGTGTGTGTGTGTACATTCAGTCCAAAAAGGTATTTTCTGAGCTTTGAGAACAGCTCAAATGGCCCACTCAGATTCCTTCTGCTTGCATTCAAATTCCTTCAGCTGAGAAACTAGCTTGCACACCTGTGGAGGAATGAAGTGCCGTTTCTTCCCCTTCTTCTCTGCCTTGGAGCCTCGATCAGGAATGATCCCAAAGAAAACTGAGAAAAAAATAATAATAGTGAGATGCAGACAAAGTTTGCACATGTAGTGTGGCTTGACAGGAGTGGAGCAGTTCAATAAAATCATACATTTGTTTTCTTCAATATGCCCCTATGTATGAACCTCTCTATCATTCTAGTTGACCATATGTCTAGTACCCAATGTTGTTGTGGTGCTGGTGCCAGTGGCTAAGCTTATCAAGACGCATGCATTAAGACTGCGCATATACAGAATTGTTTGCAAGTGCGAGAAGTCTGCTTATCACCAACACATGACAGCATGCATCCTCAACATGTGTGCAGGGATATTATAAATGCACAGAACACAGAAGGGGATAGAAAACACAGTTGACATCGTACTATCAAAAGGTGAAACAGCACATTTAAACATGGACTGTCCTGGGGGTTCCTCAAACATGGAGTGGAGCAACTGTGACATACAGTGCATGTTACACATCAAAGTATTAACATTTGGGCATGAATCCAGCATGTATTATTTTTTAAATTAATATGTTTAGTCTTTGCTTCTGGAGGGGGTCCCTGGAACAACATATTTTGAGGTTGGAGTCTGCAGCCAAATACATTTCAGCTTGTGTGTCTTTGACATGAAAAGGTTTGACCACCACTGACATAATCTGGTCTCAGGTGCTAATGGTTTTAAAGAGATAGCTCAAACATATTTTGTTTCAAGTAACCATTCTAAGAAAAATATGTTTTTGCTCCATTTCCCAACTAGAATCATGTTATGTTTGTTTTGTTTTTGATTGACTTGGGACACTATGTAAAGCAAAAAGCATGTTACCTGCCATTTTAAAAAATATGACACATTTATTCCAACAATAATCTTCAACAGGGAGCTACGAAATCTGCGAACAAATCCATATTCAGGGGGATCATAAGCCAATAACAGCTGATCTAAAAGCTCACAGCATGTGACGACACATTTTGAGCTTGTACATCTCAGACAAAGGGGTTTGGTGTAGATTGACAAAAAGCAGGTCGGGTGCAGAAAGGCATGGCAAAGTCACATTTACAAAGTATTTCCAAACAATGAGTGCTTACCTTTGCATGAATTCGAGAGTAAAAGCCATCTCCGGTGGGTATTGGATGTTGCAGACATAAAACATGGAGAAGACGTAGCTCAAGGCCACAATGGGAGAGGTGATGTGGTCATTGACAAGTAACCCATCAAGAGCAATCTTGAATTGCTTGTCACCTTAAACACAGATAAAAAAAAAAAAAGATAAAGAAAAAAATAACAATTCTGAGCATCATGTACAAAAAAAAATAATCCTATATTTTAAGGCAAGCAAAACATTTCTTTAATAAGACAAAACAACAGCTTATAAAACAGCTCGCTGAGATACAAAAAATATTTAACTACAAACCTCTGACTAGGATGCATGGGGTCACTGGGAGTTTGACTTCAGGATCTGCAGAGATCTGTTTTGGTGACAGACATGACACATGAATTAATGTTTCCAGTGCACACAAACCTGCTGGCAAATTGACTATCTGCTAGTGTCTTCATCAGACAGAGGTAGCCATTAAGCACAGACATTAATGTAAATAGTTTATAGAGAGAGAGTTTATAGAGAATATCAGCAGCTCAATTAGGGGAATCTATACTTCATACTGTGATTGGTTACTTGGTTCACCACTGGATGGAAATAATTATCATGCACACAGTTTAAAATTTACAACATCTACCTCTTTTTTGTCGAAGAGTTTATAAGAGTCTTCCTTGAAGTATTTTGCAATGCCACAGATGAGCTGTATTGGACCTTCGCCCGTCTTCATCCCTTTGGAGTCAAGGAAGTCATTGATCCCCTTTTCTTTTTTGGAAAGTTCCTGTTCAAGGTTCAAGGTGTTAATTTTGTACAGGTACCTAAGACTAACACTCATTTTCGTTTGGCCTCCAAAAAATGCAGCTAAGGAGAGAATTTTGAAAAAAAAAAAATTCTAATCATTTCATTTTCATTTGCAACCTGTTCTGTTTTGATCTCAAATGTTCTGCTTTTTTGGTTGCCACTTCCTGATTTTTGGTCTCAAATCTATTCTATTTGATTGTTCATCCAATTTATTCTATTTGATTGGTTGCCAGTTTATCTTTTTTGGTCTCAACTCTCTTTTTGGTTGCAATTCTTTTTTTGATTGATTAATAAAGACAAAATTCTCTCCATATGGAGCAGCACAGCACAATCATAATAATAACAGTAACAACACACCTGTGCCAGCTTGTTTTGTACAGAGAAGCCAAGGAGTTTAGATGCATGATCAAACAGGTGAGGAACTTCAAACAGGAACGGCCACTTGTCCTTTACAACGCCAATAGCGGTATCAGCATCGTTGAGGATTTCACGCTGAATGGGATATGTTTCAGTCATCAATTTTCGAACAGATGACTCCTAAAGATATGAGGCAGTTAGTCAAACAGTTGAACAGTTAGTCAAACTAACCAATTAAAATAATAAAACAGGGTATCAATTTCAATAGACTATGGGCGTAGTGATGTCAGACGATCTACAATTTCACAATGTGTCCTACAATTTCACGTGTCCTTACAACACAAGAAAATAATGGATGATTGCAGACCCACCTGAAGATCCCTGGTTTGAAAGGCACGTTTCAAGTCATCTCGTTTAGACAGCAGGTCTTCTCTACACACAGTCCCCTCAATGATTGGATCCCACGCCACACATCCATACAGATCTGAATTTCTGGGCCTTTTCTTTGTTGAATTTTCACCCCCTGCTCGCCTCTTCAGTGAGCTTTGTGCCTCTTCATATTTTCAATTCGGTGTTCCAGCTGACGAAAGACAGTTTCAGAACCATCTTTTGCAAAAGGTTTGTTTGCAAACGGCTCAGTCAGCTTGAAGGAGGCAGGATATTGTCCTACAATCATACTGGCGAGTTCCCTCAGCTTTTGTCTACCAGGTCTTCCTGGGTGTTTGTGGAGGTAATCTTCAGCGACGATCCGAACCATCTCTCGTCTGTCTTTCCCCATTATGTACTTCTTTTCACGCAACTCATCCATGACTTTTGAGGGAAATTTGTGCCATGGTACAGAATATGTGTCTTGGGATGGGGAGTCGGCTGTCTCAGGTGGTGTTGAGGGCAGCTGAAACCTCTGTGGCTCAGGTGTTGATGAGGGGCCAGGCCTGGTGAACTGGGGTGGAGCTTGTGAATCTATGGATGACATGACACACATCTCCATAAATTAAACACATCACAATTGTTACGAATCAATTAATACATTGGTCCTCAATGTCCAGTTTGGGTCCACCAAGAATACAAATGGACCTAATTACGAAAACCAATTATAGAGTAGTTATTGCCATGTACAGCTGATGGCAACCTTTTTTTTTAGCATTTTTTAATCAGCCTTTGTAGTCTCAGAAAACTTGCATTAAAACAGAGGGGAAAAAACTCACCTGCTTCCAATGCTTTGACAGCTCTGACGAATCTTTTGCACTGAATGAATGGCAGAGTGTCTTTAATGTCCTCCGGGTCCACAAGGCTCAGGTCATCTACAGAGAGAACTCCTAATTCCTCCAGTTTAGCCATGAGTGTATCCAATGAGTGGATACACTCAGTATCCAAAAAATTGGCATGAGTGTATCCAAAAAATTGGCTTTTGACGTACTTACGAAGCGCAGGCGGCGGGCTAATGCTAGCGCAGCTAGCAGCAAACGTCCACTCACGCTTCAAAATTACGCGAAACGCACACATTCAGACGTCGACATGAAACACACACGACTATCAACTGCCTATCGAGACCAATTTAATGTACGAGGGGGAACAAAAAATGGGCTTTTGACGTACCCAGTACTTAGGAAGCGCAGCCGACATGCTAATGCTAACGCAGCTAGCAGCAAAGGTCCCGTGCTCAGCTGCGAGCCACACTACCCTGTATAGCTCCGGTTGGAATGCTGCTAAAAACCTAGAAACCTTCGAGATAAAATTAACCAACTAATAATTTGTCCTACATTTCATGGGGGAAAGGCGACTGTCTGGCGAGGGGTACCAGAACAGAACGCCCGCCATGCAGACGTAAATGAACAGAAAACGTGCTTATCATGTGTTTAACATGTTTAACTCAATATATTTTGTTTGAGAGGTGGCACTCCATTCCTATTCTCATTACACACAACCAACCTGTTTCCAACTTTCCATGTGTCTCGCAGAACTTCAGGCTGGCACTGATCGCACTGAATGTAATGGCGTCGGAAAATTCTGGCTGGGGGAGAAAATTCTACCCATACTGCCTTGCGCAACAGCAAACTTTCCGTATTTCACAAAACGGAGCGAATCCGTAGCAAATCCACGGTAAAGTGACCCCTAAATTTACGGATTTTTTTAACAGTGTGCAGAAACTCCTTCCTCAGACGCTCAGGTATCTTGAGCTTTTGCCTCTCTGGGGTCTTGTTGGGTCCAGGTGCTCCCTTCTCAGAAGAGGCACAAGATGAAACCTGCAGCAGCTCCTGCCTCAGCGACTGAGGGGGTTTAAGTCTTTGTCTCTCTGGGGTCTTTTAAGGCACAGGTGCTCCTTGAACAGAAGATGCTCGAGCCGACAGCTGCAGCAGCTCCTGTCTCAGCGGCTCAGGTATCTTCAGCCTTTGCTTCTCTTGGGTCTTGTTGGGCTTCTGCTGCAGCAGCACCTGCCTTGGCGACTGAGGGATTTTAAGGTTTTGCCTCCCTGGGGTCTTGTTGGGCTTCTGCTGCAGCAGCTCCTGTCTCAGCGGCTCAGGTATCTTTGGTTTTGGCACCTCTGGGGCAGGCATAGCTTCTCTCTGTAGAGACTTTGTGCACATGGGTGTGTTTTGAGGAGACACTGTGGGCACTGGTGCTCCCTGTGGGGATCTAGCAGGCACAGGTGATTCCAGTTCAGAAGCAGCCTTTAGCAGATGTTGCCTCAGATTCTCAGGGATCATGAGCTTTCCTCTTCGTTGAGAGCCAGTGGTCACAGGTGGTCTTTGAGGGGACCCAGCAGGCTCAGGTGCTACCTGAGGCTTCATCTCGGTCCACTTCCTTTGCTGTTGCCTCCCCTGCTTAGTGGTCTTCAGTATTTCATTAGTGAACCCAGATCCGGCAAACACAGGTGCTCCCTGAGGCTTCTTCTGCCTCCACAGCTCTTTGGTCTTCAGGGCTGCATCTGTAAAGCCTGAGTGCGGAGACTCAGCCTTCTTAGATGCATAGTTTAAGACCAGGGATGAGCTGTGGTCACTTTTCTTGGTATTTGCAGACACAGATGAACCGTGTTGGGACCTGGGAGGCACTGGTGCACCCTGTGTCTTCTTCTTCCTCCACAGCTCTTTGGTCTTCAGTGTTGCACCTTGGAGGCCTGAGTGCAGGGACTCAGCCTTCTCACATTCATCCCTGAAGACCACAGACTTGGGGCACAAAGTTTCTCCTGCCTCCATTGTTCCCTGCCACTGCACTGAGGTGAGGTCGCCATACTCAGGCTCTTCAGATATAGGAGAAGAAACCTCCATTATTGCCCACCAGCGCCCTGCGGCGAGGGCAGCGGTGAGCTCATCTGAGAGTTCAGGAGATGAGGACTGCACTGTGCTCTCTGAAAAACTGGGCGGGGGGGGTTGGGGGTTGAGAAACTCATGTTGATGTTCGATGTGAAGGTAAAAGAAGATCCAAGTAGGTAAACAATACACTGACTTTGTCTTTCTATCTGTAAAATGTGACAGAAAAACAGAAAGGAAACAGTTGAGTTGAGTAAACATAAAAGAGCCTGCAAGTTGCCGTCTTAAGTTTTTTTTTTTTTAAAGTGTATGTCCATCAGCTGAGTTTTTATCAATTTACCAACTAATGTGCATAACTCAAATGCTTATAATGTAAAAGTATATACCTTTTTACATTAATATCTAATCAAAGCTTTCAGTATCGGCTTTCAGAATGAATCATAATCAAAGAGTGGTGGAAGGAGACTCTATATTTAATAGTAAATCAAGAATATTGAAGAATATCATCTGTGTATAATGATCAACAATTAAATTATAAATTAAAAAATGCTGAAATCAATCATTGATTTGATCATTACTAATTTACATATCTGAAACTTTCCACACAGACCTCCTCTGTGTAGCATTCCCGTTTATTTAAACTCAGTGATTTTTCTCCAAGTGTTGAAAATATTGATTAAACTTTTGATGTAAATTTTTTTAAAGAGGATACTCACCATCACTCGCCACAACTCGCTACAAAATGCTTGATTCGTCTGCAGTCATATTTATAGAGGACTCACCGAACATTCTAATGGAATGCAGCGATCATTATGACGTAAACAATGGACCATCTAGGGTGACCACCTGGGTATTGCTCTGTTGCAGGTCAGCAGACCTGATTTTGCGGGACAATGCTGGACACGAGGGAGATAAATTACTATTATTAAACTAGGTGAATAAATATTGATTTTTTATTAGATATCTTTTTGCAGTGATGTTAACATGTTTTAAATTGTTAAAAGGGTTTATAAAAATGTTAATGACGGTGCAGGTGCTGACCGGCGCTGTGAACGTCACTAACAATATTTTATAGTAATATCAGTAAAAAATTATTGTTAACAGTACGTGTCTATTCAATCCAAATAATTAAGTGAAAATAATAATCCAATCGCTACAAAGCACATTTCCAAATAAGCACATAAATTCAATTAGGAAAGACTAGAAAGATTAAATGCCTTATTACCGGATTCAGTGAGGAAAAACTTGTCATGATAGCGTTAGCATTCCTTTGTTGTGCATTTCTCTAGTGACTTTCCCCATCTCCGTGCCTCCGTACATCCCCCTCACCTCCATGCGTGATGGTAAAACTTCGGTGGCATACACTGCAATCTCCTTTCTTATGGAGTTTCTTAGGGTCACCTGTAACTGGTTTTAACCATGTATATTTTTTCTCCCATTCCTTATTATACGAACAAAGACGCTTTTTCTTCTCGGGAGCTCCGGATAGATCCATTTATCTGTTGCTTTTTTTTTTTTTTTTTTGTCTGTGTGAGGGGTTTTTTCTCAGTGTTTATTTTCCCGCTCTGGCTAGAACCAATAATAACGGCTGCGCTGCGCATGTTCAGTGTTTTCTTATTAAAAATTTTTTTTATTGTAGAATTGTAATTTAAAGGACGATGAAATAAAATGACGAAGACAAAATTAAAATGCGGGACACTGCTTATGACTTGCGGGATGCGGGACAAAGCTTCAAATTTCGGGACTGTTCCTCAAAATGCGGGACAGGTGGTCACCCTAGGACCATCCACTGATCTCATTGGCGGAAAATTGTCTTAAAACAACACATCTGCTTTAAATATTACAATTACCACACACAAAAGATACAATTTAAAATAGTAGCTAAAATTATAACCTGAATTTTAAAGTAAATATAATATTCATGCACCTTTATGACAGCAAAGATCTAGAGCAGCAGCCAGAGCGTGAAGTTGTCATAGCAACCATTTAGATAGCCCGCTAAATCCCTTTGAAAGAAATATGTACTAAATAATGTTTATTTCGACAAAACATTATCAGATTTCCGTTCTCACTCATTTGTGTGCATTTCACAATCATTGCTTTCAGAACCATAGATTTAGGTTCAGATTTAAATCTGATAATATCTCCAATCAAATATCTGTAATTTACAACCCGGATTCCGGAAAAGTTGGGACGTTTTTTAAATTTTAATAAAATGAAAACTAAAAGACTTTCAAATCACATGAGCCAATATTTTATTCACAATAGAACATAGATAACATAGCAAATGTTTAAACTGAGAAAGTTTACAATTTTATGCACAAAATGAGCTCATTTCAATTTTGATTTCTGCTACAGGTCTCAAAATAGTTGGGACGGGGCATGTTTACCATGGTGTAGCATCTCCTTTTCTTTTCAAAACAGTTTGAAGACGTCTGGGCATTGAGGCTATGAGTTGCGGGAGTTTTGCTGTTGGAATTTGGTCCCATTCTTGCCTTATATAGATTTCCAGCTGCTGAAGAGTTCGTGGTCGTCTTTGACGTATTTTTCGTTTAATGATGCGCCAAATGTTCTCTATAGGTGAAAGATCTGGACTGCAGGCAGGCCAGGTTAGCACCCGGACTCTTCTACGACGAAGCCATGCTGTTGTTATAGCTGCAGTATGTGGTTTTGCATTGTCCTGCTGAAATAAAAGTGAAGTGACATTCAGCCAAGTATGGTGACCCATACTCAGAATTTGTGCTCTGCATTTAACCCATCCAAAGTGCACACACACAGAGCAGTGAACACACACCCGGAGCAGTGGGCAGCCATTTATGCTGCGGCGCCCGGGGAGCAGTTGGGGGTTCGATGCCTTGCTCAAGGGCACCTAAGTCATGGTATTGAAGGTGGAGAGAGCACTGTACATGCACTCCCCCCACCTACAATTCCTGCCGGCCCGGGACTCAAACCCACAACCCTTCGATTGGGAGTCCGACTCTCTAACCACCAGGCCACGACTTCCGACTCTCTAAACAAGGCCTTCCCTGAAATAGACGTTGTTTGGAGGGAAACATATGTTGCTCTAAAACCTTTATTTACCTTTCAGCATTCACAGAGCCTTCCAAAACATGCAAGCTGCCCATACCGTATGCACTTATGCACCCCCATACCATCAGAGATGCTGGCTTTTGAACTGAACGCTGATAACATGCTGGAAGGTCTCCCTCCTCTTTAGCCCGGAGGACACGGCGTCCGTGATTTCCAACAAGAATGTCAAATTTGGACTCGTCTGACCATAAAACACTATTCCACTATGAAATAGTCCATTTTAAATGAGCCTTGGCCCACAGGACATGACGGTGCTTCTGGACCATGTTCACATATGGCTTCCTTTTTGCATGATAGAGCTTTAGTTGGCATCTGCTGATGGCACGGCGGATTGTGTTTACCGACAGTGGTTTCTGAAAGTATTCCTGGGCCCATTTAGTAATGTCATTGACACAATCATGCCGATGAGTGATGCAGTGTCGTCTGAGAGCCCGAAAGACCATGGGCATCCAATAAAGGTCTCCGGCCTTGTCCCTTACGCACAGAGATTTCTCCAGTTTCTCTGAATCTTTTGATGATGTTATGCACTGTAGATGATGAGATTTGCTAAGCCTTTGCAATTTGACATTGAGGAACATTGTTTTTAAAGTTTTCCACAATTTTTCACAGATTGGAGAGCCTCTGCCCATCTTTACTTCTGAGAGACTCTGCTTCTCTAAGACAAAGCTTTTATAGCTAATCATGTTACAGACCTGATATCAATTAACTTAATTAATCACTAGATGTTCTCCCAGCTGAATCTTTTCAAAACTGCTTGCTTTTTTAGCCATTTGTTGCCCCCGTGCCAACTTTTTTGAGACCTGTAGCAGGCATTACATTTTAAATGAGCTAATTAAGTGGATAAAAGTGTAAAATTTCTCAGTTTAAACATTTGCTACGTTATCTATGTTCTATTGTGAATAAAATATTGGCTCATGTGATTTGAAATTCCTTTAGTTTTCATTTTATTAAAATTTAAAAAACGTCCCAACTTTTCCGGAATTCGGGTTGTATACATAAATAAAATACTATATAAATCAAAATAGATATAAAATTTAACTAATGTTCAACAGTTGTGTGCTGAATTTTTTGTTTACTAACTCTTTTATGTTTAGGCTGCCATTTAATGCAATTTAATGCATCCTTGCAGAATAAAAGCATTATTATTATTTTGTTTTAATATTAATGGCTTCAAACTTTTAAATATATTGTAAATTTATTATTCTTTATTATGGCATAGAATATTCCAGATTACATAAATTGTAAATATTACTTGTTGGTGAAGTTTAAAGGTGTAGTAAAACACTTTTTTTTCGAAGGCTTGACTGTGTTTGTGGGGTGCACTGTAACGTGTCCATGCTTAGTTTGAAAAAAATGGCATTATTTTCAATATATTTTACCTTTATTCTACACTGCTCTGTCCCTCCTTGTAAAAACTGTCTGATGGTTTCTGGGTTCTATGAAGCCAGTCCCTCAAAAATACTCAATGGGCTCAGACTGGTTAGCTGGCCCAGTGTGTTGTGATTCGCTAACATAGTGCACTTTCATCAGAAATGTCACGTCCCTTACCTTTACCGGTAGTCTGTGCTTTGGTGGTATTAGAAACAATGCCATCAATAAAACCATACCAATTTGAGCCCAAATCGGACCCAGCAAATTTTAGTGAAGATGTTCAAGCAGAACCTGTTCAAGAATAATGAGTGAATAATGACGCACCATCAGTGAGGGCAGGAACACGCTGAAGCCATCTACAGTGGATTCAATCATTTTCCTCCACAAAAACATGTAGACTTAGCCTAATCTTGGTGAGTAAATGTTTTTCAAATGATAACTAAATATTCATTGAGTCTTAAATGCATAATGTGGACAGAGTATTTACGCTAATGTTGGCATTATTCTTTTATTAAATATCATCTGCTAGTGCGAAGCAAATCCGGCAGAGCCTTTATCTTAATTTCGCTATTGCCAAATACCCATCTTAATTTAAAATATATCTTGTTAAAAATGACTAGTTTTTATTGGTGCGTTGGTCTATTTATAGGTTAAATGAGCCTATGTCTAGAATGCTCAGATGTTAAGATGTCACAGATGACTTATTCTATTTCTTTATTCCAACTTCCAAGTGGTCTATTCTACGCTAGTTATGAATAAATTATGTTAAAACATGTATAAATGACTCATTATTGACAAAAGAGTTGTGTGCGTGCGCACATTTAAATAATGTCGGGGCTGTAAACGGGTTCGGGCTTTAAAAAAGCTGTCAATCAAAATGTACTTGTCGGGCTCGGGTCCTGTGGGGCCTAACTATTAAGGCCCGATTACAGCTCTAGCACAGACATCTATTCTTGATATCAACAATTTAATTGTCACTAGTGACAATGTTCATTTCTGATATCATGAATGGGATTGTTACTAGTAAGAAAGCCATTTTAGATATCAGAAATGATATTGAGATCAGATATGCATTTTTAGATATCAAAATTAACAATTGTAACATGTTGAAATACATTTACTGATATCAAGAATTAACATTTCAACTAGTAACAACTAAATTGTTGATATCAAAAATTCACATTTTTACTAGTAATTATTGATATCAACAAAGGCAGCTGATATCTAAAATTGTCCTTGCAACTAGTAAAAATAGAATTACTGATATCTTAACATTTTAGCTAGTAAAAATACTTTTACAGATATGTAGAAATTCCATTTTTACATGTGGTAATGAGATCATGAATATTAATGAGATTTTACACTCCTTGTTTTAGTTTGAGAATTGGCCAAAATGGCAGAAGAACATCCATGTGCAGAAACGGCTCCTCCTTTATTTATTTGTTTTGTCATTGAAACTTGAAAATTATATTATGGCTGGATTAATTTCTTATCATTTTTTTGTTAATTATAAAAAAGTAAATTTATGCTGTTTTTTTTATTGGCCACCAAGTCCTTCGGATAATTAAAGGAAAAATGAACAAGGCATTAATTTAGTTTTAAAAATATCTTCATGTCGCTTTTTCAGGTGTTTATTTTTGGTTTTATTACACTTTCTTCTAATAAATCAAATAAAAAATACAACTAAAAGGAACAAATATAACAGATAATAATGCATCATCAGTGTTGGGAAGGTTACTTTGGAAATGTAATAGGTTACAGATTACAAGTTACCCTGTTTAAAATGTAATAGTAGTGTAACTTTTTCAATTACTTTATTAAAGTAATGTAACTAATTACTTTTGAGTACTTTTTGATTACTTTTCTAAATTTGTGAAAATTAAAGAATAATAAATAAAAGCATATACATCAACTTAAATACAGTTATCTAATAAGCATGTGACGTATTCTGTGTAATAAACTCCTGAAACATTGGTGTTTTTTTCTTGAAACTGCTGTCTGTATATGATGATAGTTTTCTCAAAATAAGTAAAATGCACATGAAGTGACACAAAGCAGTTCTAGAAATTATGTTTATGTGCTCGTGTACTCCTATATTGAGGCAGCAGAGGTTGAAAACACTGCGAGCTTCAGTAGGCCTATGTGTAGTAAATGAAACCATGTCTTTGCCATTAATTTACAGGAAGGACGGACTGGGAAAAAAATTCAGACTGGAAAATTCAAACTCATACAAACAAATTCATGGACAAAACTATTTTTTGTATGGACCTGACATAAAAAAGGTTTAAATCTTTAATTTGGGGACATGCAAAATAATTAAAAGTTCTCTCCTGAACTGAAAGAACACCTTCCCTTCCATTTTTCTCTTCAGTCTCTTTATTTTGCCCTGTTATCCATCTCTCTCATGACTTTAATACTCAAGATTGAACAAAACTATACTCTACAATACACTACTCTACAATACTACAATATCTTTATAGAAAAATCCTAATACTGTACATGAGTCATGTTTTTCCCTTACAAAAAATTACCATGCTTTTATTAGCCTATATAAAAGTAAAATAACCTTTTTTTTTTTTTGCAAATGGATTTGTATTTATTTTTAAATAAATACATTTGTAAAATAATTTTACATTTTTGGTTATCACAGTTAAACAATATTAACCATTTTCTCTGGATTTATAGTTAAATATTAAAATGTTAATTTTCGTAAGGGTTGTGGTGTTGTCTGTCGTAGCTCCCCCTAAACCTATAAAAAAAAAATCGGAATTATTTTTCAGCTAAATTACTACTGTAACATTACAACAGATAATAATGATGTCCTTTATATAGTATTTTGAGTGATGACTGATGAGCAACGTGCTGCTGCTTGATTAAATAAATAAAAAAACAAAGACAAAAAAGCATCTTTACAGATGAAACTGACCTGAAACCCTGAACAGGAGTTCTGCTTCTCTGCTCCAGCTGTGCGCTTCCACACTCCACTCTATTCTCTCTCTCTCTCTCTCTCTCTCTCTCTCTCTCTCTCGCATTGATTACTCTGAGTCTGATCCAAACCGTTTGGCGGAGGCGCGGAGAGCGCGCGAGTCATGACTAACACTTCATGATTTATTAGAGATTTAATTATCAAATGGCGGATTCGCAAATGATCGCTTTAGTACATTCGGCAGGCAATTATACAATAATGATATTAAATAGTGGGGCAAAATCGGCTGCCAGGCCACCGGGAATTGTCCTGGTTCTCCCGGTGTCCAGTCCGCGCCTGATTTCCACAGACACGCAGAACGTGCAAGTCATATATTGCATTTTTGGGGCTTTATATTCACAGACACTAGTCGATGTCATGTTTTGATTCAAGTGTACTGACCTACTTTTGATTTAGTCATCCAAAATGTGGCATATTCCGTCCGCGTTAGGCATTTCGTTTTTATGACTGGATTCTACAAACCAGACTGTGTTTCCGCATCCCGGAAATTATTAGGGCGGTATGTCTCAGAATAGTCAGTGCAATTTGGGAAAGAAAACAGTTAAATCTGTATGTGGATGTGTGTAAATATTCAAATGTAATCCCCTTTGTAATCGTTAAAAATTTCATAAGTAACTGTAATTTAATTACTCATTTTTTCTTAGTAACTGTAACTAATTACAGTTACAATAATTTTGTAATTAAATTACGTAACGCCGTTACATGTAACTAGTTACTCCCCAACACTGTGCATCATACAAACAGTTTACTGGACTTGTGGGTATTTTTTTTGTAATATCGTTGGCTACATGATAATGTGGCTCCCTCTAGTGGATAAACTTAAATTTGATTTTGGCAGGGGCTTCAAATACAAAGAATTATATTTACACGAAGTGAAAATAGAAAATTTCATTAGCAATACATTCTATTTACACTATTTAATAATATGAGTATTTCCTTACAGTAATAGTAGTTTGATGCTGTTTGATGCAAATAGTGGCCAATATCTGCACATCATTATTGTAGTTGGCTATATTAATAAACAGTATAGGCCACCTATTCTTAACCATAGGGCAGCGGCCCACGCTTGGGCTGTGAGGGGCACCTGGAGGGCCGCAAAAAACTTTGAAACGTTTTTCATCTGTGGGCTGTGAGGGCCGCAGGACCAAACAAGTTATCAATTGAAGACACCACAATGACCACTGTTATCCATGAGACAGTTACAGTACACCATCCCACCACTAGTGGTAGTAATGCCTCAGTTGTTCAACAAACACTAATAAGCAGAAGAAGACACTCAGTCAACTCTAGCCTGAAGCAAAAGTTACGCCTGTTTCACCCATAGACAGTAAAAGAAATGGACACAGACAAGTGAAGCCAATTTTTAGCACTTCTGTTTCTGACGCGCAGACTCAAATTAAGCTTGATGACGTCAGCAACCTGTCAAGTCAAGTCACCTTTATTTATATAGCGCTTTAAACAAAATACATTGCGTCAAAGCAACTGAACAACATTCATTAGGAAAACAGTGTCAATAATGCAAAATGACAGTTAAAGGCAGTTCATCATTGAATTCAGTGATGTCATCTCTGTTCAGTTAAATAGTGTCTGTGCATTTATTTGCAATCAAGTCAACAATATCGCTGTAGATGAAGTGTCCCCAACTAAGCAAGCCAGAGGCGACAGCGGCAAGGAACCGAAACTCCATCGGTGACAGAATGGAAAAAAAAACCTTGGGAGAAACCAGGCTCAGTTGCGGGGCCAGTTCTCCTCTGACCAGACGAAACCAGTAGTTCAATTCCAGGCTGCAGCAAAGTCAGATTGTGCAGAAGAATCATCTGTTTCCTGTGGTCTTGTCCTGGTGGTCATCTGAGACAAGGTCTTTACAGGGGATCTGTATCTGGGGCTCTAGTTGTCCTGGTCTCGGCTGTCTTTCAGGGATGTAGAGGTCCTTTCTAGGTGCTGATCCACCATCTGGTCTGGATACGTACTGGATCCGGGTGACTGCAGTGACCCTCTGATCTGGACACAGACTGGATCTGGTGGCTACGGTGACCTCGGAATAAGAGAGAAACAGACAAATATTAGCATAGATGCCATTCTTCTAATGATGTAGCAAGTACATAGGGTGTTATGGGAAGTGTTTCCGGTTCCGGTTTACCTAATTAATGCAGCTTAAGAATCCTTTAACGGATTTGGATAATAAAAGCATATTAGTATGTTATGTGTATGCCAGGTTAAAGAGATGGGTCTTTAATCTAGATTTAAACTGTAAGAGTGTGTCTGCCTCCCGAACAATATTTGGTAGGTTATTCCAGAGTTTAGGCGCCAAATAGGAAAAGGATCTGCCGCCCGCAGTTGATTTTGATATTCTAGGTATTATCAAATTGCCTGAGTTTTGAGAACGTAGCGGACGTAGAGGATTATAATGTAAAAGGAGCTCATTCAAATACTGAGTTGCAAAATCATTCAGGGCTTTATAAGTAATACGCAATATTTTAAAATCTATACGATGTTTGATAGGGAGCCAGTGCAGTGTTGACAGGACCGGACTAATATTGTCATAATTCCTGGCTCTAGTAAGAACTCTTGCTGCTGCATTTTGGACTAGCTGTAGTTTGTTTACTAAGCATGCAGAACAACCACCCAATAAAGCATTACAATAATCTAACCTTGAGGTCATAAATGCATGGATTAACATTTCTGCATTTGACATTGAGTGCATAGGCCGTAATTTAGATATATTTTTGAGATGGAAAAATTCAGTTTTACAAATGCTAGAAACGTGGCTTTCTAAGGAAAGATTGCGATCAAATAGCACACCTAGGTTCCTAACTGATGACGAAGAATTGACAGAGCAACCATCAAGTCTTAGTCAGTGTTCTAGGTTATTACAAGCGGAGTTTTTAGGTCCTATAATTAACACCTCTGTTTTTTCAGAATTTAGCAGTAAGAAATTACTCGTCATCAAGTTTTTTATATCGACTATGCATTTCATTAGTTTTTCAAATATGTGTGTTTCACCGGACCACAAAGAAATATAGAGCTGAGAATCATCAGCATAACAGTGAAAGCTAACACCATGTTTCCTGATGATATCTCCCAAGGGTAACATATAAAGCGTGAAGAGTAGCGGCCCTAGTACTGAGCCTTGAGGTACTCCATACTGCACTTGTGATCGATATGATACCTCTTCATTCACTGCTACGAACTGATGGCGGTCATATAAGTATGATTTAAACAATGCTAATGCACTTCCATTGATGCCAACAAAGTGTTCAAGTCTATGCAAAAGAATGTTGTGGTCAATTGTGTCAAACGCAGCACTAAGATCCAATAAAACTAATAGAGAGATACACCTACGATCAGATGATAAGAGCAGATCATTTGTAACTCTAAGGAGAGCAGTCTCAGTACTATGATACGGTCTAAATCCTGACTGGAAATCCTCACATATACCATTTTTCTCTAAGAAGGAATATAATTGTGAGAATACCACCTTTTCTAGTATCTTGGACAGAAAAGGGAGATTCGAGATTGGTCTATAATTAACTAGTTCTTTGGGGTCAAGTTGTGTTTTTTTGATGAGAGGCTTAATAACAGCCAGTTTGAAGGTTTTGGGGACATGTCCTAATGACAATGAGGAATTAATAATAGTCAGAAGAGGATCTATGACTTCTGGAAGCACCTCTTTTAGGAGCTTAGATGGTATAGGGTCTAACATACATGTTGTTGGTTTAGATGATTTAACAAATTTATACAATTCCTCTCCTATAGTAGAGAATGAGATGAACTGTTCCTCAGGGGGTCTATAGTGCACTGTCTGATGCGATACTGTAGCTGACGGCTGAATGGTTGCAATTTTATCTCTAATAGTATCGATTTTAGAAGTAAAGTAGTTCATAAAGTCATTACTGCTGTGGTGTTGGGAAATGTCAACACAGAGTCGAGTGGTTATGATGCAATCGTTAGCCTATTTTTACAAAAACTGTTTCTACGGGGCCATAATGTAACATAGAAGGTAATGGAGCCCTTTATACATTGTTGTGTATCTTTAGAAAAAAATAATGGACAAATGGAGTCTTTAAACGCCTCAGATGTAAAGTTATTCGCTGTCAAAGTGACACCAAAATGAATGGGAGTCAATGGGATGCTAACGCAAGTGAAGTTCTGCTACAAGATGGCGGCACGCGGCCGACTTCAACTTCCAGTCGACTTCCCGCCTGTTTCACCCCTGATTTCCACTGCACACGTCTGCGGCGCGTTACGGCTCTGACGTGGCAAACGAAGCTGTTCGCGGTCACTCTAGTCTATGCTTGTGTTTACACCAGATGCACTGCGGCACTTTTCAAAAGCGCCCCAGAAGTAGCTTTCTGCACCGCTTCGCTAAAGATAGGCGCCTAGTCTATTTCTGACGCACCCCGCGTCCAAACCGCACAGCAAATACAAAATAGAGGTGAAAAAATCATGTGCATTTCAAAATAAACACCCTGTGCAGACTCCCAATCGTATTTCACATTATTATATTAATGCGGCCAGAAATAGATGACAAGAGGTTCATCCTTAAGTTGAAAAACCTCACATTATTATATGACACCACAGTTCCTTTTTACAAGGACAATTAATAAAAAAAGGAAGTGGTGTGGAGTTTAACTGCAGGAGTTGCATGACTGGAATAAACATAATTAAACCGAACAAAACATTAACATTTAGCCAACCATGTTAGATCACACAGAAATCAAGAAAAACAATGTTGGACAATAGGCTGTAGTGTTGGAGAGGCAAATCACGTGGTCTCGCGACCTACCACTGTGATCCGCCTGTACCAAGTCTATTTTTGCTGTGCTGCATGCGCTGAATTACGGCTGTTTCACACATACTCCGTCTGAAGTGCGTATGCGTTGCATATTTTTTTACTCACCCATGTTAATGGATTCCACCGTTCACACTGCATGCGGCTGAGGTCTGTCAGTGCGTTCCAGGAGCGATCCGTCAGTGCGCCTATATTTTTTCATTTGCACCTTATTTAAATTTTCATTTACAACTCATTTAATTTGAAAAATATTATTTTGAATTTATTTTAGCAAAACATTTTATTGTTTTTATTTATTTTAATTATAAATGCGTTTTTTTGTAAGTAAAATCTGTCAAATCTTACTGATCTTTTTTGTTGTGTTAATATGCCTGACTTGAGCCTTTTAATTTTGTTCTTGATGCAGATTGATTTGTTCCTTGAATTGCTGTGTGTTTGACATCTTGTTGTATTTGCAGGTTTATATGCAAATGAATAATAAACTGTTAAACTGCAAGTGGATTTCATTTAGTTATTGAATACAAATCAAACCAAGGCTGAGATCAATAAACCAATACAGTGCTAATATTTGATTGGGCCCTGGGCCACTTTGTACTGTAAAATTGCCCTGACCCTGACATCAAAAAGGTTAAGAACCCCTGGTATAGGCTACAATAATAACATATTGTGTGTAAATTATAATTTTATTTACAAATGATTAAATGGACTCCGCCCCTACAACTAGCCCTAACCTTACACAATATCCACGTTATCTTTCACTTTTCGATAATTTTGTTGAGTTTCATTAAGCATATATGCCTTTCTGGTGTTATACGGGGCGTGAAAAGGATAAAGAAAGAACTCGGTTAAAGGCTGAATCAAACCCGCATCCGTCGCGTCCAAAATCAGCTATTTTTTGTTTTACCATCTGCACCACAGAATGCGACAATGTGCAAGAGTCTGTTTACAATCTTGAGTAACACTACCACACGTTGGTAAATGGAGTTAAATAGCCTCAAAAACTAAATAATTATTAAAAATAACCTACAGGAGCGTTTTATTTTCATGATAGGGCAATCGAATGTGCCCATTCTCTTTTGGGTTATGTATCTTGTCATTTATCCGCCATAAACATTCATAAAGGGTTGCACTCCTCATTAGTCTAAATTATGCACATACAGTTGTGTTCAAAATTATTCAACCCCCTTGACTTGCAAGACAATTTGCTGTGGAGGATAACATTTTATGAAATCAATTTAACAAAGGCATCAGTAAAGTATTAGAGAAAGTTTGTTAATACACTTTTGAGTGATTCTGAGAATGGAACATTGATGAATCATGATAAAATTCAAATTGACTCTAAACATTCATGTTCAAAATTATTCAACCCCCTTTGTGCAGAATCTTTTATTCTTTAAAAACACCAATAAACGCTGTCTGTAAGTGTTTAGAAGCTTCGGTCACCTCTCTACTACAGTTTTGGCCCATTCCACACCTGAAAAAGCTTTCAGATCACTGATAATCTTTGGTTTTCACATTGCCACTGCTTGCTTCAAATTCAACCAGATATTTGAAATGAGAATTAAGCCTTGAGACTGAACAGTTCACTCAAGTACATTCTATGACTGATCCCTGAACCAAGCAGAAGTAGATTTGGATGTGTACTTTGGTATGACTGGCCTGCAGGAAAGTCCATTGATCATCAGCTTCAGTTTTTGCACCAAAGGCATCACAATTCTTGTCAAAATGGCCTGACACTTTAAAGAATCCATGATGTCCCTTATACAGTCATGATTTACACTTCCTTCTACACTAAAGAAACCCCATAACAGGACTGATCCACCTCCAAGTTTGATGATGGGGATAGTGTTCTTCTGCTTATGAGCTTTGCCCTTTTTTGCAGCAGACATACCCCTGATCCATGGATCCAAAAAGTTCCAGTTTGGTCACAAGTTCAAGTTGGCTTTTTGTTCTTCTTGATCAAGAGTGGTATTTATCAAGATGTCTCAACATGAAGGCCATACTTGTCTAGTGTTCTTCTTACACACTGCATTGAAATGGTTTTCCTCCTTTCATCGGGTCATCTTGCAAGTCTTTGGCTGTACATTGCAGGTTTTTTCTCAGTTGCTCTGACTAAACATTTTATGATATTGTGCTTTTTCTTCCACACCCTCAAAGATTTTCTGGTAAAACACACTTTAAGCTAAGGAATAAGGCTGAGAGCTGTGTCTGTAGGAACTTTCAGTGTCTTGGAAATCATCATATAGCCTTAGCCTTTCTAAAGTAATACAATATTTCTTCTCTTTTGCTTTTGTGAGATCTCTGTTGACATTTTGCTACTCAAGTTCAATACATGCATGGGCCAAACTGTATGTGTAACAGCTCAAGCTAATTCTGTTTTTAATAGAGTTTCTAAAGGCTTAACTGTGTTTTGAGACTGTTTTATTCCCCACCATGCAAATAAGTGATTTAAAAACAGCAATGTTGAATAGGGGTTGAATAATTATGACATAGCAGTATTATTAAAAAAATCTTATAACTCAAATATATTACATTATATATTGACAATATCACTTTTAATATGCCAGTGAACTGTTATAGATGCAAATTTTATTATATCCTGGATCTTCAGAAAAGCTTGTATTTGTTAAGTACTGCAGTCTCTAGGATAATGTCTCTGAATAATTTTGAACACAACTGTATCCAAAAAGGAGTTCATTGATATACACATATCCAAAAAGGAATTTATGAAATCTAAAATTAAAATTTTAACTAGTGAAAATTAAATTTCAGCATGTAAGAATTAAGTTACTGATATCAAGAAGTATGTGTATTACTAGTTGTAATTTCATTGTTGAGATGATAAACATATTTCTGCGAGTGATGACATCATTTTTGATATAAAAAATAAGTGTCATTACTAGTGGAAATATAATTGTTGATATCAAGAATTTAATTGTTGATATCAACAATTCATATGTTTAAATGTTAAAACGGCATCAAAACTTACAGATATCAAAATGCATTTCTTACTAGTTACAATTCTAAATGCACATATCAGCTTTGTATTTCTTACTAGTAACCGTTTGATTACTGATATCAAAAATAAAGGTCTTTTCTAGTAAGAACTGTATTTCTGATATGTGAAATCAGAATTTCAACTAGTAAGAAAGCAATTCTTGATATCAACAATTACATTTGAATGGCAGCCTATGGTGACATTTTACAAGTGAAAATACAATTACAGATATCAAGAATGAACATTTTTACTAGTGAAAATTGAATTGTTGATATCAAGAATTAACATTGTTACTAGTGGAAATGTAATTGCTGATATCAAAAAAAAAAATTTTAACTACAGAAAATTGAATTGTTGATATCAATAATTCATATCCTGCGAATGAATAAAAGTCAAATCGGCTTGCCATATAACGGCTGTTAAACGACGTTTCAGAATGATATGTTTTTTGTTGTTGTTGTCTCATACTTTTTAGATACATTGTTATTTAATTGTACTAATTATAATAGTTGATGTTTAATTTATAACAATAATAAGTGTTTGTCTATATATATATATATACACGTATACATACATACATACATATACACATATATACACACAAATTCACACACACACACACACACACACACACACACACACACACACACACACACACACACACACACACACACACACATGCATATATATACACACACACACACACACACATACAAATATACACACATAAGACATGTTATTCAAAAACAAAAACTATCAATATATACATTTTTATCAAACATATTTACACATCCCATATACATGTTTCCAATATACCACTGGTTTTATTTACAATATTAAGGTTTTCTATTCCTGCCATAGGCGTTTCTGTTATCTGGCCCATCGCAGCTTTGTCAGCTGGTGCTGGGGCTACCTAGGACGTAGTGTGAGGGTTGACATCCCATCATGTGTTGTTAGCCGCATCCACCTACAGTTTCCTGATCCAGCTGGACAGTATATTGGGTTCTGGCCACCCCTCGACTCAATCGTGACACACGGTGGGCAATCACCTCTTGTTTGGAGGGTTTCTCAAACTGTGATGACCAAGAAGGTGGAATGGGGATTGTGTGCAGCTCTTCTACATATGTCTTGGGGTCCACAAAGAGTTAATGTATCAGAAGACTCATAAGTTCATCGACATAGTTTATAAAAAAACAGAATACAGAGTCACTATGGTTTTACATAATTACTGATAAATAATCTACCTGTGTTTTATAACTTACATTTGTGTAATATTTATATATTGTTTTGTAAGCTTATATTTAATTATAGCTATTTATTTTATATTATTGTTAATAAAATATATTTTACAACTTACAGTATGTTGGTTCTATTTTCACTGGCTTTGCTGTGCATTCCCCTTTTTTGGACTTTGGAAAAACGATCTTATACACAGCCTGTCCTTCAGTTGTTGTTGCCTTGCTCACAGTTAGCATTTTCATTATAGTGCATTGCTGCAAGATACAGCCTGTAATCATTGCACAATCCATAAAATATGAAAAGATTAGTAGACTGTATTGTGGCAAATAAACAAACAAACAATTCTGAATAAGAGACAAATGTTCAATCAATGATTATAATGGTTTCTTTCTTGCAAGAAAGGCTCACAGTCGCACAGTCAGTCAAGAGAATGTGGGAGGCTCTCTATCTCTTTATATCTCTGCTACTCATAACATAGATAACATAGGGCCACAGGCAAGGCTCCTAACCAATTGAACCTTTTTCTGCCTTATTAGGAAAGAACATTATTTATTATAGGGAAAGATCATTAATATTAATAAAATAATGAATTAAAAATACAATTTCTAAACAATTGTTAGAAACAATGTTTATAAATATTACTGAATGTCAAAGATTATTACCTGCACAACATTCCTATGAAAGGGAAAATCACGTTCTTTGGGGCAAAAAGCCAAATCAGACTGTGGAATGCCTCCAGTGATGAGGTCAACAGCTAAACCATTAGACTGCAGCTTATTGAGACAGCGCTTCAATCCCTCCTTTTCCATATGATAACTGCCACCAACCTCGCTGCTCTGTTGTTGGGTACACAACATTTCAAATGTAAGAGTATAAACAATAACAGATTAAAGAAAGTGTAACTATTTTTTTTTAATGCTTGAGAATTACTAACCTGAACTAGTTGAAGATCCAGAATTTTGTTGATTTCCATGAGCATAATGGTGTAGCTGCCAAATTTGGTGTCATTGTAAACATCATAACATATATAGAACATTACTGAGAACATCAGTATCATAATATATTAGGAAAACTCAAAAACTCTCAAATAAACAGCGTAATTTTTTTTATACTCTAAACGTGTCAGAACACATATCTCCAGCCACAGCAACATTTCCTCCCTCTTGCGGCCATCTCATAAGAGCCGTCTCATGAATCCTAAAAGTTTCAAAATGCATCATCTGGAGCATCATGGCCTTGAAAATCTATGAACATAGAAATCAAATAACATTGATACAGTACTGTAACAATGTTCTTTTGTGGGAAGAAGGAGGCAAGAACCGGCAGACAATCAACATGAATTTAATAATAAAATAAACACAAAACAGCGCAGCAGCCCCTCACGGATGACTGCCGCGCACAAACAAAATCAAAACAGATCCAAAAAAAAATCCAGGCCTGGTCCTCTCTCGTCCTTCGCTGTCGTCGCTCCACTCGTCACAAATACATACATACTGAACAACACAGAACATTTTAGTGAATTTTATTGTAAATATAATACCTTCTCTAGTTGTTTAAGAGATCCAGCAGTAAAATATGTTGCAGCAGACAATAGCAGGTTTCCAAGTGGGGTACTCCCTACAATGGGCTGCCTCTGCCACTGTCTGTGGTAGTTACACTTTTCACAAAGCTGGGTGAATGCAACAAAAGTCCCCCTTCGTCTGCTCTGGACAACATCCTTTGTCTTACAAATTGTACTGGACACAAACAGCTCTCGAAGACAGCTTTCAAAAACAATGTATTTGTTATCAATGTGGCCGGGCTGTGGATATATCCTAAGGCAATATAAAAAGAATAAATATTAGGAAGTTAATTAGGAATATTAATTATATATATATATCAGGGTTTCTGCAGGGTTTAATCAGTCAAATTTAAGAATTTTTAAGACCTTTTTATGACTATTAGGATTTGAATTTATGACCTACACGAATGATGATAAATAACTTCAGTCATTAAAATTCCTTTCAAAAGTATTTTTTATTATTGACTTTCATTGAAAGTAACAAGTTTTATTATTTAAAGAGTTATTCTATTATTTCTTAAGATTAAGAAACTGAAGCCTTCGCCTTCTTTTTTTGAATATCAAGAACACAGGAACACTTAACAATTGTAACATTGTAAAGTAACATTGTAAATTAACAATTATTTTATGGCATTACTTTCCAAAATAACAAATGTTATTGGTGTTTGGTCACAGTATTCAGCACCCACAGGCAGGGCCGTAGCTGGGGTCAGCGGGCCCCAGCGGGCCCTGTTTGAAATTGTTTAATTTGTATGCTCGTTCATTTTTATTTATTTTTGCTATTTACACAATGTTTAAGTTTTTTTCAAGTTTGTAGGTGTCCAGGTACAGAAACCGAATAATTAAATGTAAAATAGCACTGGATAGTCTTCAATGTTAAAAATAAAATATACAATCAAACCAAAATGTATTCAGACACCTTGAACATTTCTCACATTATTACAGTTTATTTGCTATTGCTTCTAAAATGGTTATAAAATATGACAAGAAGTGAGAGTTAAACTCTGTCAGAACAAATTCGTCTTGATAATGTCATAACTTTGATAGAAATGTGTCACGGTGCAGGGTGCCATCTCAGCTTCCCCTGTCCTGTCTGTTCGGTAGCTCGTGATCTGCACAACCCCGCCACGATCAGCGCTGATTGCCCAGACCACGAGCTACCGAACAGACAGGACAGGGGAAGCTGAGATGGCACCCTGCACCGTGACAGTACACCCCACCTCAGGGACGCCTCCTGGCGTCCCCGGAGGACTCACCATGACGCTGATGAAATTGATCAATGAGAGCGCGATCCAGAATATCGCGAGCCGGACTCCAGCATCTCTCCTCCGGACCATAACCCTCCCAGTCTACCAGATATTGATGACCTTTACCCCTACGCCACCCGCACATCAATGAGCCGCCGTACAGTATAGGCCCTCGATGAGCCTAGGAGGCGGAGGGGCAGAGGTCAGGGGCTGAAGGGGGGAGCAAAAGGCGGGTTTAATCTTAGAGACGTGGAAAACCGGGTGGATCCTTCTAAACTAAGGGGGCTATTTAAACCATACTTACACCGGACTTAGCACCTTGGCGATGATAAACGGTCCAACAAATTTGGGTCCCAGTTTACGTGAGGGCAGTCTGAAGTTAATGTCCTTAGTAGACAACCAGACTCTCTGACCACACACGTAAAGTGAGGGCTTAGTACGGTGACGGTCCGCCGATGCCTTGTTCCTCTCGCCAGTCCGAGTGAGGGCTTCTCTGGCGATCCTCCAAGTACGGAGGCATCTCTGAATAAACGCATGTGTGGAGGGAACAACGGTATCGGATTCTTGAGAGGGGAATAGAGGTGGCTGGTAGCCTAAACAGCACTGGAAGGGAGACAAACCCGGGAGGGATTTATGCGCATACTCTACCATGGTCAACCTGGAACTCCAAGATGACGGTTCAGCAGACGCCACACAGCGCAGGACTTTCTCCAAATCTTGGTTTGCACGCTCGGCCTGACCATTAGTCTGCGGGTGATATCCGGAAGATAGGCTCGCAGTCGCTCCCAGCTGTCGACAGAACTCTGTCCAAAACCTAGACACAAACTGGGGACCTCTGTCAGAAACCACGTTCACCGGGAGGCCATGAATATGGAAAACGTGATCTAAGACCTTTAGTCGCTGTCTCCCTCGCTGACGGCAATTTGGGGAGGGAAATAAAATGGGCCGCCTTTGAGAACCTGTCCACCACAGTGAGAACTACCATCTTGCCCATAGATGGAGGCAAGCCAGTCACAAAGTCCATCGCTATGTGAGACCAGGGCCGCGAAGGGGCCGACAACGGCTGAAGTAGCCCTGCTGGGGGTCGATTGGATCCCTTACCCGCAGCACAAATCGGACAGGCGAACACAAACTGTCGAGCATCCTGCGCCACGGACGGCCACCAAAACCGCTGCTTGATTAACCTACAAGTACGAGTCGCTCCAGGGTGGCAAGCTAGACTAGAAGAGTGGCCCCACTGAAGTACGCTAGTTCAGACCGACTCAAGTACAAAGAGCAGACCCTCTGGGCATCCAGTGGGAACAGAAGCATCGCGTAGTGCCGCGTGGACCTTGGACTCCACCCCCCAGGTGACCGCAGCCACAACCCGTTCGGGATGCAAAATGGCCACCGGGAGGGTGGGACTAGCCTCAGCCTCAAAAACCCGCGACAGCTCGTCAGGTTTACCATTCTTAGAGCCCGGGCGATAAGAAATGGTAAACCTGAAAGGTCCAAAAAAAAAATGCCCAGCGAGCCTGCCTAGAATTTATTCTCCTGGTGGTGCGAATGTACTCAAGATTGTTATGATCAGTCCAAACGATAAACGGAAATCGCGCTCCCTCTAACCAGTGACGCCACTCCTCCAGGGCCAGCTTGACAGCTAGTAACTCCCTATTCCCAATGTCATAGTTCCGTTCCGCGGGGATTAAACGATGAGAAAAGAAGGCGCAGGGATGTATTTTCTCGTCTGAAGTTGATCTTTGAGACAAAACTGCCCCAACCCCCATCTCCGACGCATCCACCTCCACAATGAACTGACGAGATGGGTCAGGGGTCGTCAAAATGGGGGCCGAAATAAATCGACTCTTAAGGTTCTCAAACGCAGCTTGGGCCTGCGATGACCTACAGAATAGTTTCCTTGTGGAGGTGAGATCAGTCAGAGGAAGGGCGATCTGGCTAAAGTTCCGAATGAACCGCCTGTAAAAATTGGCAAACCCCAGAAAGCGCTGGACCACTCTACGACTATCTGGGGTGGGCCAATCAGCAACTGCCTTTACCTTGGCGAGATCCATTCGGATACCTTCAGGCGAGAGAATAAAACCCAGGAACGGAACCAACTGTGTGTGAAACACACACTTCTCCAACTTAACGAATAAACGATTCTCCAGCAGCCGCTGGAGCACTCGCCTGACGTGCTGGACATGATCGTGCTCATTCTGGGAAAAAATCAGGATGTCGTCAATATAAACAAAAACAAACCGATCGACCATGTCTCGGAGCATGTCGTTGACAAGTGCCTGAAAGACCGCCGGGGAGTTGGAAAGCCCCAACGGCATAACTAAATACTCAAAGTGCCCTGTATGGGTGTTAAAGGCGGTCTTCCACTCATCCCCCTCCCTAATTCGAACCAAGTGATAAGCACTGCTAAGGTCCAACTTCGTAAAGATGGTTGCCCCCTGAAGGAGCTCGAAAGCTGATGACATCAACGGCAAAGGATAATGATTCTTTACAGTGATGTCATTCAACCCTCGATAGTCAATACAGGGGCGCAACGAACCATCCTTCTTCTCCACGAAGAAGAACCCCGCCCCGGCTGGAGAGGATGAGGGACGAATAATGCCTGCTACCAGAGAATCATGTATATTCCTTTCCATGGCCTCCCGCTCCGGACCCGACAGAGAGTAAAGGCGCCCCTTAGGTGGAGAAGTTCCAGGAAGCAGGTCAATCACACAGTCATACGGGCGGTATGGAGGCAGAGATGAAGCTCAAACTGTACTGAAGCTTGGAACTCTGAACGGCCACCAGGTGGCAGTCGAGTTGTCATGACGCTCACCATGCGCTCTCCCCTGCATGAAAAAGCGTCGCCCTGCCACAGGGCACGCCACTACCACGTGACCCGCCTCAGCGCAGTACAGACTGATTATCCAAGCGATGTCGTCGCTCTCCTATTGTCAGCCGTGCTCTCCCAATCTGCATAGGCTCCTCCTCCGGGAGGATGCGGCGTTGAGACACCGTGTCACATGCTGCTCCATACGGGACCCCGGTGACGTGTTCATGGGGAATCCCCTCTCTACGGTGCCGAGAACGGAGAGTAATCCGGTCGTCGACCCGAAAGGCGAGATCGATAAGCCCATCCAAGCCAGGGGGCAGCTCTAGTGAATAGATCTCGTCCTTCACCTGCTCAGCCAGGCCGTGGAGGAAGTGATCCCAGAGAGCCTTCTCATTCTAGCCGCAGGACGCGGCGAGCGTGCAGAACTGAATAAAGTAACCGGACACTGACTGCTCTCTCTGCTGAAGCAGCGACAATGCTCGTGCTGCTTCAATACCGCGTGCCGAGCGGTCACACACCTTGCGCAGCTCCCTCGAGAATGCCTCAAACGACGCACAACAGTCATGCTTGCTGTCCCACATAGCCGTTCCCCACTTTCTCGCTTGACCAACTAGGAGAGTGATGACGAATGCCACTGGATTGCTCCGTGGGGAAACAGGAAGGCTGGAGAGTGAAAGTCAGCGAGCACTGGGACAGAAATGACCGACATGAGTTGGGCTCACCCGAGTATGGAGCGGGTGGATTGAGTCGCGGTTCCGCGTGGCGAGGAGCAGGTGGAACAGACGGGGCAGCCGAAGGGCTGGCCTGCAGCTGGTCAAGCCATTCGGCTAGCCGGTTGAGTTGGAGAGCGATCTCCGAGTAGGCGCGACGAGAAGCTGCGATTTCCTCCTGCTGTCGACCCAGAAGAGAGCCCTGCTGCTGAAGAGCTCGGTGCAGCTCCGTTTCCTCTGCTGAATCCATTTGTGGTGAGTAGATTCTGTCAGGGTGAGTACTAGACAGAGGACTCAGATGCAGAGTAGAAAAAAAGGAGAATCTTTATTCTCGCCGCAAAACACAAAATAACATAAACAATAATAAAATGCTCTGGCGCACACAGAGATCTCCGAGCTGACCGGCACACTGTGGACCGCGCTGCCGGATCTCCGAACCACGGATCCTTTGACGGGAAAACAGAAGGTGAGACTGATACTTAGAACCATACAAAACATGGGCAAAGACAAAACAATCTACTCACGATGACAGACAGAAAAGCAGAGACATATAAGGGAGTGGGGGAACGAACGACAGGTGGGGAAGAATCAGCTCGTGATCTGCACAACCCCGCCATGATGAGCACTGATTGCCCAGACCACGAGCTACCGAAAAGACAGGACAGGGGAAGCTGAGACGGCACCCTGCACCGTGACAGAAATGTACGTAATGGATTACAATCAACCAAAACTAACGACAACTGTTATTATGACAATATTTACACAACTATCAATACTTTGTTGACCAATTACCAAGCAATGCTTCATTTTGTTCAGACTGTGGTGTGAAAAGGTTGCATTAGCAATTCAGAAAAAAAACACATAAGCAATGCATGGTGCTTTATAAGGTGCTGAATAATTTTTGTTCCCAATTTTATAGATAGATAGATAGATAGATAGATAGATAGATAGATAGATAGATAGATAGATAGATAGATAGATAGATAGATAGATAGACATTTATATCTATCTATTTCACTAGTAGTTCACTGTATGAAGATTCTTTGGGTATAATATGTCACAGTTTGCTTATACTCGCTTACATAAATGTATTAGTGTCCTGTACCTACTAGTAAAATATGTATATAAAAATTATATCTGGAGTCTGGATAATTTTTGGTTTCACTGTGCATAAATTCTTGTTAAAACTACAAAGTAATGCAGTCAAGAGCAGTGAGTGATTTTTCTTTAATTTTCTTGGATTAACATTACAGCAGCTAGTAGCTAAATTAGGCGCGGTCACTTTAAGAGACGATGAACGCATCTTTTTCCTCAACTGTTTACTTTCACTTAAGAAATAACTGACAAATAACGAAAAAAAAAAAGTTTTTTCGAGCATACTTTCCAAGGCGGGTATTTTGACATATTTTGTATGTATCTGTCGGCACAAGAGCAAAAAGAAGCAAATTAGGTGTACAAGCGTTTTGAGACACCTTTCTCTGCGTGAGCCCTGAACACCAGAACACCGTGGTAATGAATTGGGCTCTTTCACATCCTTTTGTTTGTTCAAAACTGCGATTAGTATTTGTTCGTTCATGTGCAGGAGGAACTGTCCGTGATACGCGGCTCTCTCTCCGCACCGAACACAGCGCGCGAGTAACCAGCTACTCAGTTCAGCTTTTTTCTACGTCTTGTGTTGGATGCTTGATACCGATTGTTAGCGACGGGCTTGAGCCTGCTACTAAACCAGGATGATTTCAATTAAGCTAAGCAGTGACTCAGTATGATACAGTATGATCGGAGTTCGCGCGGGTTTCTGTGAAAGTCCTTCTGACAAGTCTGTATGCTGCCGCATGGACCTTGTAGTTCTGGAACGCTGTGATATCAGTGTGATACCACCCAGATTCCTCATACAGAACTACAACAGGCAAAACAAATGAATGCCATTGCCGCTGCAAGCGCATTTTGATGGAAAAACAAATTAATGGACTAGCATATCAATTTAAGACGTGGCTAAATGTTTTTTATGACCTTTTATGGAAAATCCGGACGTTTTTTTTCGGACGTTTGACTTTTAATGGCCTCAAATTCTTTTTGTTAAATTTATGACTTTTTATGACTTTTTATGGCCCCACGGAAACCCTGATATATATACAAACACAAATGTATTGATAAAAATGTATGTAAATATGTATTTAAATCTTACGCCAATTCAGATTCTTCAGTGACAACAGAATCTGGGTTATATGTGGAATCATTGGGTTCGACATGTAATTCTGATTCTTCCTCCTCATCTAACACCAGACGAGATCTCTTGCTGGGCCTGAAGACAGAGCACCGTACTGGTGTTGAAGATAACGCCACATCAGGAAACATGGCAGTATAACAATTATAATTAAAAAACAATATGTACTAGTACTGCATATGATAAAGTAACACAAACACATGTAATGTCTGTATTTCATACCTTTGCTCCTTAAAGGCTTAGTTCACCCAAAAAGGAAAATTATGTCATTAATAACTCACCCTCATGTCGTTCCAAACCCGTGAGACCTCCGTTCATCTTCGGAACACAGTTTAAGATATTTTAGATTTAGTCCGAGAGCTCTCAGTCCCTTCATTGAAGCTGTGTGTACGGTATACTGTCCATGTCCAGAAAGGTAAGAAAAACATCATCAAAGTAGTCCATGTGACATCAGAGGGTCAGTTAGAATTTTTTTGAAGCTTTGAAAATACATTTTGGTCCAAAAATAGCAAAAACTACGACTTTATTCAGCATTGTCTTCTCTTCCGTGTCTGTTGTGAGTGCGTTCACTGCAGTTTAGTGATATCCAGTTCGCGAACGAATCACTCGATGTAACCGGATCGAACTGAATCATTTTAAACAGTTCGCGTCTCCAATACGCATTAATCCACAAATAACTTAAGCTGTTAACTTTTTCCATGTCGGTAAAAGGAAATAAATCTGATGCTCATCATCTACTCACAAATGGACGTTTTCAGTCACACCAACATTATATTTCTGTCCCCTAGTTTTCAAAATCTAGCCTAAATATAATATTGGCTAAATGTGAAAAAATATTTAGTGATAAATAATTCCAGCTATGAATTCCAAACTCTTACATCCATATCCACACTCCATAATCTTCGAACAACAAACCGACACCCAAAACCGTCAAACCTACGTCATCAGGGAAGGGAGGGGAGGGGCATTTTCAGATTTTTATTAAAGATTATGAAGTAAAAAAATTTGTTTTTTTGTGTGGATTGACTTGCAAGGATGAATTGTTCACCACAAAACGATCAATTTAGGCAAACAAAGTAAATATGGTAAATTTTTATTTCAGTTGGACTTTAAAAACACTCATATCAGTTTGGACACCTAATGAATCTTTTCTTGGTGAACCGTTTCAAAAGTTCCTAGTCGCTGAATCAATCTAAAATCCCTTTACTGAAGTTCTAACCTTAACCTGCTGAATTGTTTGAATCAGACACTTGGAAACAATCCATTTGAATAAAAAGATTCACGAAATGAAACTTACTTTACTGGCTCTGTAACAATGTAAAGGAAGCACATGTGTTTGCTGTATCTAGAGGAAATCACAAAACATCTGTATTTGTTCCATATGTGGTATTGTTTTTTTTTAGTTTCAGGCTACATCATTACGGCAATTCTGTCAAATCAAATCTGTCAAATCTTCAAATCTGTCTGACAGATGTAAATCTTCTAGTAGCTTTGCATGCAAACTGCCATCGTTAATCTTGCAGAGACGGCGAGTTTGAGCGGGGAGTTCTTTGGCGTGAGTGAGCAGGAGTAAGTATTCTGATTAATTATTTTGTATAGTATTTTAAAATGTAACACCAGGGCTTGTATCTATGGGCGTCTCCCCGATTGCCTGCGAGCTTCTCCTCCTGTCTGTACGGTAATTTCTCTACTGTGCGACAGAGAGTCGAGTGGTTATGACGCAATCTTTAGCCTATTTTTACAAAAACTGTTTCTACGGGGCCCTTTATACATTGTCATGTATCTTTAGAAATAAATAATGGACAAATGGAGTCTTTAAACGCCTCAGATGTAAAGTTATTCGCTGTCAAAGTGACGCCAAAATTAACGGGAGTCAATGGGATGCTGACGCAAGTGAAGTTCTGCTACAAGATGGCGGCACGCGGCCGACTTCAACTTCCGGTCGACTTCCTTCCTGCCTGCATATTACCCAAAAGTGTCAAAGACACTGAGCCAATGGGGAGATACTGATGAATAAATTAAACAGTGGCGTCATCTATTGACTGAGAAATGCAATGTCAGTTCCAGCCAAGGTCCAGAGTATATATATATATATATATATATATATATATATATATATATATATACTCACCTAAACGATTATTAGGAGCACCACACTAATACTGTGTTTGACCCCCTTTCGACTTCAGAACTACCTTAATTCTAAGTGACATTGATTCAACAAGGTGCTGAAAGCATTCTTTAGAAATGTTGGCCCATATTGATAGGATAGCATCTTGCAGTTGATGGAGATTTGTGGGATGCACATCCAGGGCACGAAGCTCCCGTTCCACCACATCCCAAAGATGCTCTAATGGGTTGAGATCTGGTGACTGTGGGGGCCATTTTAGTACAGTGAACTCATTGTCATGTTCAAGAAACAAGTCTGAGACGATTTGAGCTTTGTGACATGGTGCATTATCCTGCTGGAAGTAGCCATCAGAGGATGGGTACAAGGTGGTCATAAAGGGATGGACATGGTCAGTGTTGGGTAAGTTACTTCAAAAAAGTAATTAATTATTAATTACATCATCAATATTGTATTTAAAATACTTTTCTAATTTCCAAAAAAAATACATCAGACACTTCACATATACAAGAGTATGACAGATAATATTAAAATGGATTTAAAACCAAAAATCTAGCAATTTGTATAAATATCAAATTACCTGAACAATGACATCAGGGAGAGATGCTGTCATCCTAAACACATCCCGCAGTGCCAGCGTCCTGGAATCTCGAGAGTTGGAAGAAGGGTTCCAAAATATCAGTTATCTTCTCCTTGCAATATGTCTAGCGCTACAGTGATTGGCTTCAACACAATACAATATTCCTTTAGGAACAGATACTCCCGATCATTGAAGCATTTTATTCCAAACTGAGCGCAAACAGTATTTAACTCAGCAACTGGAATGTCAGTGATCCTGGACAGGGCATCTTGAAATGAATTCCATTGTGTTGAAGTAGGCACTATGAGTTTTTTCTTGAAAAAATTATCTACTAACTCTGAAGCCACAGAAGAACGATTCGCTTTTGTCTACAGTGCAGAAAACTTTAAAATAGCACTTCTGTAGATGACTTTGGACTCATTTGCTGTTAGCCATTTCTCAACATCATGAAAAATTAAGTTCAGTGTGTGTGATGCACACCTTAAGTGTGGAGGGAGAGAAAACTGTCCATCTGAGTCTGTGGAGAGAGTCTGTGCTACATCAGTAAATGTCACCTCAAGTGTTGTCACGATTCCTAAAATTATTGTTTCGGTACCGATACCTAGTCAAGAATTGCGGTTTCGATAATTTTTCGATACTTTTCCTGAAAAGGGAAAATACACTCTCAAATATCATTGCTGTGCTTTATTTTAAAACCGGGACAACATTCTAATCATATAACACACTAATAAATGAACATATGAACAGCAGATATATTAAACATTTGAACAAAATATGAAATATCAAAATATAAAAAATAAATTAGAGCAATGACATTTAAGGTAAAGAAAGAATCAATTTAGCAGCATTATCTCGGTTATCATAAGAAACATAAGAGTAATAAATGTATCTTGTCTTTGAACTTTGAATAAAAAAATGAACAGCGATTATATTAAACAATGTTTCTGAACTCAGAAGATTACATGTCAAAAGATAAATAATATCAATTTAAGCAATGGCATTCAAGTAAAAAAAAAAAAAGCAAATAAAATTTAGCAGCAATATCTCAGTAACTTATTCTGTCAGTTGTGCAACCTTTTCTTTCAGAGGAGACAGTCAATCGATGCACGGCGCGCTAGCATTGTTAATTTCTTTAACGAGGCATCCGAAGGGATAGGGATAAGGTGACCAGATGTCCCGTTTTTCCCGGGAGTCACAATTCGTTGTCGATTAATTTAAAGTTAGTGAAAACGGGATGGGTGGAATCACGCTGATAGGAGTGCTATCAGTTCTCAGCGCTCAAATACACACACAACAGTCCAAATGTTTATCGTGTAGTAGAGTATCTCACGTAAATACAGTTATGGATTAAGTGAACGTGAACAGGTGTGTGAAAACTGAATGTGTGTCAGTATTTAATGCATGCCTTCCGTCTTAAAAGGACAGCATTCCAAATGAAATACCTATGTCATTAATTTTAACCAACAAAAGACGTTACATAAATGTATACATGTTATATATATAAGTTGCTCCTTTTTCACTTCTGTTAAATTGATAGTTCACCCAAAAATCTAAATTGTCATAATTTATTCAAGATTTTCCAAATGTATTCCTTGATTCCAATTTCTCATAATCTTAATTGGTTTGGTCCAAAGAGAGAAGAATTAAGGATTATTTTAATTTGAAAATAACATATAAATTAGCTACCACTTTGTTAATGACTTAGCATCATTCCAGGGAGGCATAAGTGCATAAGTGTTTTTTGTTACAACTTGATGAACCACTGAAACGATTTTGGAAACATTATTTTAAGGTAATACATTTTACAGTGTTGCTTTAAGGACATTTTTATGGTGGCTTTTAATCTTGCATCAAATAGTGAACTGCATACTGTATGCAGACTTGCATTTACAAATCACCAGCAGTAAATATTGTGCTAGTACTAGTATTGAACTACAAGCAGCAAGACAGTTGCAAGTCTTTGATTACCGATACTTCAAAAGTATCGCGATTCTCGGAAATTATCAGACAATTTCTTTATCATTATCACACAATCGAAGAATGACTGCGTTCCAGATTTGTAAGAGACGTATTTCATGTTGGTGTTTGCAACGCATGCTTCCAGTGCCTCCCTATGGACGTCTGTGTTTTTCTCCTCACGCAAGTATCAGCTCATTCAACTCGTTCACGAATGAGAAGATCTTTCGATCTCGTTCAGTGAAGGGCGTATGGGTTCACTACAGTCGTGGCCAAAAGTTTTGAGAATTACATAAATATTAGTTTTCAAAAAGTTTGCTGCTAAACTGCTTTTAGATCTTTGTTTCAGTTGTTTCTGTGATGTACTGAAATATAATTACAAGCAGTTCATACGTTTCAAAGGCTTTTATCGACAATTACATGACATTTATGCAAAGAGTCAGTATTTGCAGTGTTGGCCCTTCTTTTTCATGACCTCTGCAATTTCGACTGGGCATGCTCTAAATCAACTTCTGGACCAAATCCTGACTGATAGCAACCCATTCTTTCATAATCACTTCTTGGAGTTTGTCAGAATTAGTGGGTTTTTGTTTGTCCACCCGCCTCTTGAGGATTGACCACAAGTTCTCAATGGGATTAAGATCTGGGGAGTTTCCAGGCCATGGACCCAAAATTTCAACATTCTGGTCCCCGAGCCACTTAGTTATCATGAGTTTGCCTTATGGCACGGTGCTCCATCGTGCTGGAAAATGCATTGTTCTTCACCAAACTGTTGTTGGAAGAAGTTGCTGTTGGAGGGTGTTTTGGTACCATTCTTTATTCATGGCTGTGTTTTTGGGCAGAACTGTGAGTGAGCCCACTCCCTTGGATGAGAAGCAACCCCACACATGAATGGTGTCAGGATGCTTTACTGTTGGCATGACACAGGACTGATGGTAGCGCTCACCTTTTCTTCTCCGGACAAGCCTTTTTCCAGATGCCCCAAACAATCGGAAAGGGGCTTCATCGGAGAATATGACTTTGCCCCAGTCCTTAGCAGTCCATTCACTATACTTTCTGCAGAAGATCAATTTGTCCCTGATGTTTTTTTTGGAGAGAAGTGGCTTCTTTGCTGCCCTTCTTGACACCAGGCCATCTTCCAAAAGTCTTCGCCTCACCGTACGTTCAGATGCGCTCACACCTGCCTGCTGCCATTCCTGAGCAAGCTCTGCACTGGTGGCACTCCGATCCTGCAGCTGAATCCTCTTTAGGAGACGATCCTGGCGCTTGCTGGACTTTCTTGGACGCCCTGAAGCCTTCTTTACAAGAATTGAACCTCTTTCCTTGAAGTTCTTGATGATCCTATAAATTGTTGATTTAAGTGCAATCTTAGTAGCCACAATATCCTTGCCTGTGAAGCCATTTTTATGCAACGCAATGATGGCTGCACGCGTTTCTTTACAGGTCACCATGGTTAACAATGGAAGAACAATGATTTCAAGCATCACCCTCCTTTTAACATGTCAAGTCTGCCATTCTAACCCAATCAGCCTGACATAATGATCTCCAGCCTTGTGCTCGTAAACATTCTCACCTGAGTTAACAAGACGATTACTGAAATGATCTCAGCAGGTCCTTTAATGACAGCAATGAAATGCAGTGGAAAAGTTTTTTTGGGATTAAGTTAATTTTCATGGCAAAGAAGGACTATGCAATTCATCTGATCACTCTTCATAACATTCTGGAGTATATGCAAATATACTATTATAAAAACTTAAGTAGCAACTTTTCCAATTTCCAATATTTATGTAGTTCTCAAAAATTTTGGCCACGACTGCACACCCAAACATGTGATTTATATTAGCTTAAGGTGTTAGATGTGTGCTGTCTTTGATAGATAGATGGATAGTTTATATTTTATTTTTTATTATGCATAAAATCATATTAAATACAGTATGCACAAACATAGTATATTCAAATAATACATATTTACAAATATTCCATTAAACATATGAATATGCTACATAAATGCTTTAAGCGGCTAGGTCCCAACTGCTGGCCTTTGATTTCGTTTGCCATGCGCTGCTTTTTTTCTGGAGGTGACTGCCGACCCACAGCTGCATGATCCTGTTGAATAAACAGACATGATGATGAAACACTGAGCAGATTTAATGAGCCATGCTTAGAGAAAGTCTAAAGATATATTGCTTCTGTCATGGGGGGGGAGGGGGGGGATATGAATCGACAAGGGTATGATACTCATCCCAGATTAACTTACATATTGAAATATATATGTTTAGAAAACTTTATCTTTAGCGTTTCAGTTTTTAAATATGTCTAAGTAAAAGAGAGAGAGAAGGGACTAACCATCATTAGGGTGAGCTGGGACCTGGGCTTTGGGGCTTGATGGTTCCCCAGTTTGAGCTTCAGCTGCACCTTTTCGATTTCCACACCCAGCTTTTTTTGTGGAGGCGGTTCACACACTTTGACGTTGTCCTGTTGAAGGAACAGACATAATCATGTAAAGCTGGGCAGGTTTGAGGAGTACTTTCTTAAATCTTTTTATCATTTTGAAATATAATCTAATAAAAGTTCAGATAGACGACTTAGACAACATAGTATCTTAGGTGAAGGAATGGTTTATATTTTAGAATAAATCTGAAAATAAGTAAAAACGAGAGATGGAAGGGACTTAATGATGCTTTCTGCTGCCTCCGCTGTCTCTGCTGCTGTCTCCACTGCTCCCTGCGCTTCTTCCTCTGCTGCTCAGTCATTCTGGGATTTGATCCCTGTTGTGGGGAACTTTTGGTCACAAGTGCTCCCTGTAGGGTCCCAGAATGCACAGGCACCACGCTTGAGGTCCTGGAGGACATGGCTAGTACCTGGGTGGCAGAGACAGGAATGCTCTGATGCTCAGCAAGCCTCTGTTTTCTTGTCTTCGTGGTTCTGGAGGTAACTGTCGCTCCTTTCAGAGGCTCAGCAGGCACTGCCTCTGCCGGTGGAGACCTGGCAAACATTCCTGGTCCCTGTGGGGTCCCAACATACACAGGGTTCCTGTCAGGTAAAGTTGCTTCCTGTGGGGACTTGGAAGCCATGGGATCACCCTTTACAGGACAGGCTTGAGGCTTCTGCTGCAGAAACTCCTTCCTCAGTTGCTCAGGTATCTTGAGCTTTTGCCTCTCTGGGGTCTTGTTGGGTCCAGGTGCTCCCTTCTCAGAAGAGGCACAAGATGAAGCTTGCAGCATCTTGTTGGGTGCAGGTGCTCCTTGAACAGAAGATGCTCGAGCCGACAGCTGCAGCAGTTCCTGCCTCAGCGGTTCAGGTATCTTTAGCCTTTGCTTCTCTTGGATCTTGTTGGGCTTCTGCTGCAGCAGCTCCTGCCTCAGCGACTGAGGGAATTTAAGGTTTTGCCTCCCTGGGGTCTTGTTGGTTGCAGGTGCTCCTTGAACAGAACAGGCTCGAGCCGACAGCTGCAGCAGCTCCTGCCTCAGCGGCTCAGGTATCTTTAGCCTTTGCTTCTCTTGGATCTTGTTGGGCTTCTGCTGCAGCAGCTCCTGTCTCAGCGGCTCAGGTATCTTTGGTTTTGGCACCTCTGGGGCAGGCATAGCTTCTCTCTGTAGAGTCTTGGTGTGCATGGGCGTGTTTTGAGGAGACACTGTGGGCACTGGTGCTCCCTGTGGGGATCTAGCAGGCACAGGTGATTCCAGTTCAGAAGCAGCCTTTAGCAGATGTTGCCTCAGATTCTCAGGGATCATGAGCTTTCCTCTTCGTTGAGAGCCAGTGGTCACAGGTGTTCTTTGAGGGGACCCAGCAGGCTCAGGTGCTACCTGAGGCTTCATCTCGGTCCACTTCCTTTGCTGTTGCCTCCGCTGCTTAGTGGTCTTCAGTATTTCATTAGTGAACCCAGATCCGGCAAACACAGGTGCTCCCTGAGGCTTCTTCTGCCTCCACAGCTCCTTGGTCTTCAGTGATATATCTGTAAAGCCTGAGTGCGGAGACTCAGCCTTCTTAGATGCATAGTTTAAGACCAGGGATGAGATGTGGTCACTTTTCTTGGTATTTGCAGACACAGATGAACTGTGTTGGGACCTGGGAGGCACTGGTGCACCCTGTGTCTTCTTCTTCCTCCACAGCTCTTTGGTCTTCAGTGTTGCAGCTTGGAAGCCTGAGTGCAGGGACTCAGCCTTCTCACATTCATCCCTGAAGACCACAGACTTGGGGCACAAAGTTTCTCCTGCCTCTATTGTTCCCTGCCACTGCACTGAGGTGAGGTCCCCATATTCAGGCTCTTCAGATATAGGTGAAGAAACCTCCATTATTGCCCACCAGCGCCCTGCGGCGAGGGCAGCGATGAGCTCATCTGAGAGTTCAGGAGATGAGGACTGCACTGTGCTCTCTGAAAAACTGGGGGGCATGGTTGACAAACTCATGTTGATGTTCGATGTGAAGGTAAAAGAAGATTCCAAATATGTGAACAATACACTGACTTTGTCTTTCTATCTGTAAAATATGTAACAGAAAGGAAACAGTTGAGTTGAGTAAACATATAAGAGCCTGGAAGTTGGTTGTCTTAAGTTTTCTTTTTTTTTAAGTGTATGTCCATCAGCTGAGTTTTTATCAATTTACCAACTAATGTGCATAACTCATATGCTTGTAATGTAAAAGTATATTTCCTTTTACATGCATATCTAATCATTGTAAGAGGTAATATTAAACTATCAAAGCTTTCAGTATCAGCTTTCAGAATGAATCACAATCAAAGAGTGGTGGAAGGAGACTGTATTTAATAGTAAATGTATAAAATGGGCAAAGTTTGTATTTGGCAGCGCAAGATTTGTTCTGTTAATATAATATAGCCTACTGAAAATATTGTTGATGGAGAGATTATATTATGTATGATTATCAACAATTCAATCATAAATTTAAAAATGCTGAAATCAATCATTGCTTTGATCATTACTAATTTACATATCTGAAACTTTCCACACAGACCTCCTCTGTGTAGCATGCCTGTTTATTTATCTCAGTGATTTTTTGAAAATATTGATAAAACTTTTGATGTCAAAATTATAAAGACGATACTCACCATCACTCGCCACAACTCGCTACAAAATGCCTGATTCGTCTGCAGTCATATTTATAGAGGACTCACCGAACATTCTAACGGAATGCAGCGATCATTATGACGTAAACAATGGACCATCCACTGATCTCATTGGCGGAAAATTGTCTTAAAACAACACCTCTGCTTTAAATATTACAATTACCACACACACACATGGTACAATTTAAAATAGTAGCTAAAATTATTAACTGAATTTAAATATAAATATAATATTCATGCACCTTTATGACAGCAAAGACCGAGAGCAGCAGCCAGAGCGTGAAGTTGTCATAGCAACCATTTAGATGGTCTGCTGAATCCCTCTGAAAGAAATATGTACTAAATAATGTTTATTTCGACAAAACATTATCATTATCTCACTCATTTGTGTGCATTTTACAATCCTTACGTTCAGAACCATAGATTTGGTTTCAGGTTTAGATTTTTGAAATAAAATAATTTTCATGTGTTAATGACATTCTCGCTGTCATTAACACACTCAGTATGTTTTGTTAATCTGGGAGTCATACTGTTGTTCGTGATCCATAATCGTATACTATTTTTATTTTAATGAAATGCACTTACCGTATTTTATTTAAATGTTTTTTCTTTAATATTTGGTACTTCAAAAAACATTTAATGTTACTAAAAATATTCACATGTATATAAAATAGCAAATAATTATACAAACACAAAAAATGTTTTATACTTTTTTTTAATTATTGCAGCAGTTAATTGAGCAAAAGTACTTAAAATCCACTGATATGGTGCAGATTATAAAATCATATGTAATGTAGTCACTAGCTGCCTGTACAGACTGATGCCTGTATAAACATATACAGGACTGTGATTACTTACTTTTATTAGGTTTTGCATTTGTATACACAGTATATTCAGGATTATCAAAGGGTGGTTTTTGCGAAAGTTTACACAAACACAAACACACACACACACGCATAGAACGATTTTATTTACAATTTTAAGATTGAGAAACTTATAATATCTCCAATCAAATATTTGTAATTTAATTATATATAAAATACTATATAAATCAAAATAGATATAAAATCTAACTAGTGTTCAAAAGTTGGGGGCTGTATTGCATTTTTTTTTTTATGATAAGGCTGCAATTTAATGCATCCTTGCATGATAAAAGCATTATTATTATTATTATTTTGTTTTAATATTAATGGCTTAAAACTTTTAAATATAGCGTAAATGTGTTCTTTAGTATGATATAAAATATTACAGATTACATAATTTGTAAATATTACTTGTTGATGAAGTTTAAGATTCATTAAATATGTAAAAAAAAAAAAATCATTCATTAAATATGTAAAAAATTCTCCACTTGACTTTATTAACAATTTTCCATCCTCCATTTGCCAAATATTAACAACATATATCTGGATATGCACAAAAAGGTTAAAAGACTCAGAGTCTGTGGAAGATCTTTCAGAGACGCGTGGAATAACAGTTCTGCACCTGCGTCTGCAAACACTGAACCTGCGAGAGCAGACATGCTAGCGATCCGTCACAGTCATCTGTGCTGAGACTCTCCTGTCAATCAAACCTGAACTACTTCTAAAATAAAGAAGAGACAAACAGCGCCCAAACAGTGATTCAGTGACAACTTTAAAGTGTTTCTGAAAGTGTGTGGACCTGCAGTGAAGATGTATGATCTAATCTGACCCACAATGCATCACTTCAGGCAGGTGTTTTTGGTCTGGAAGTCTCTGCAGTGCAGCTCTGGCTGTTTGTGGACGTCTGGGCGTCAGTTTTTCAGAGACTATTACTGGTTTATGTTGGGTGTCTGAGTGTTGAGGATCTTCAGTAGCTTCTGACCTGAATTAGGAGAATATTCTGAAGTCAGAAATGTGTTCAAGCAATAATTCACCCAAAATCAGCTTTGACAGGAAGGACAGGACGCACCATTGTGCTCTAAGAGGACTGCTGGAGGGTCTGTGAGGTTTGTGGATGATTTGAGGACACGCAGTCTGAGATCTTACAGTCATGATGCTCTCAGTCCCATGAGTCTCCTCTGATGCTCTGGCTTTACTGAGCTCTGCATTATGAGCTCTGAGTCTCCGCGAGCGGATTTGAGTGATCCTCCGGCCAGCAGGGGGCGCTGCTGCTGCTCTGGGTGGAGGAGAGGGAGACATCGAACAGCCTGATGAAGAGCTGAGTCTCAGCGTCTCTGATAGAGATTCAGATAGAGAGAAGCACAAGATTAAATCATGAAGACACTCATGAGCATCATTTATAGATGAGAGGAATAACCTGACGCACCTGCTGAGGGACACTGAACGGACCAATCAGGAGAGCTCGTGTCTCTAGTGATGTCATCGCTGCTGAAACTATGGCTGTGACTGCCTTCATCATCATCTTCATCATCGCTGTGGTGGATCTTCATCACCTGCGGCTGCTGCTCCTCAATAACCAGCAGACGTCTGGCAGAAGAAAAGCATGTTTTAACCGGAAGTGTGTGTGTGTGTGTGTTTGAGAGTGTGTGTGTGAGTGTGTGTATGTGAGTGTCTGAGTGTGTGTGTGTGTGTGTGTGTGTGTGTGTGAGTGTTTGAGTGTGTGTGTGTGTGTGTGTGTGTGAGTGTTTGAGAGTGTGTGTGTGTGTGTGTGTGTGAGTGTTTGAGTGTGTGTGTGTGTGTGTGTGAGTGTTTGAGTGTGTGTGTGTGTGTGTGTGTGTGAGTGTTTGAGAGTGTGTGTGTGTGTGTGTGTGTGTGTGTGTGTGAGTGTTTGAGTGTGTGTGTGTGTGTGAGTGTTTGTGTGTGTGTGTGTGTGTGTGTGTGTGAGAGTGTCTGAGTATGTGTGTGTGTGTGTGTGAGTGTCTGAGTGTGTGTGTGTGTGTGTGTGAGTGTCTGAGTGTGTGTGTGTCTGAGTGTGTGTATGTGAGCGTTTGAGAGAGTGTGTGTGTGTGTGTGTGTGTGTGTGAGCATCGGTGTTTGTTTGTGTAAGTGTGTGTGTGTGTGTGTGATATTTGAGAGGGGGTTCAGTACTTGTTGTGCTCAATCCTCCAGCTTCTGAGTTGAGTAAAAACATCTCTGTGATCGCGGCTGCTGCTCTCTTCAAGCTCAAGCGTGTGTTCAGGAGTGAAGCTGCTCCGTGTGCTGGGACGAGTTTGAGACACAGAGTTTTGGAGCTGGACAGATGGAAAGATTTAGTTTTCATGGGGTGATATATAATATAATAAAGTGATATTGGTGATTCGGATCAGTTTGATGAGATTCACCTTTATTTTCTGTCTCCGAGCTCGAGCAGCTTGTAGTGGATTCCCACAGAGAACTCGACCGACACCTGAGCACATGAACAAACCACTAAATATCTGATATGACTCTTAATACTGTAGTTACTGAAGCATAAACATCACGGCTATAACAGTTTATGTCAGCCAATAGGGCTTAACAATCTAATTAGATTCTTCTGATGAAAATTACACTAAATGAAATACTAAATTACTGCTGTTTAAAAATTAATTATAATAAATTAAACTAAACTAGTAGTAGTAGTAGTAATATATATTTATGTATTATTACTTATAATGATAACTGTCATGATAACTCATTTAAAATATAATAATAATAACAATATCAATGATAATAATGATGATGATGATGATGATATATTATAAAGAAAAAAAACAAATAAGAAATATTACTAATAATTGTTTATTCTATATCAGTATGAGTATAATAATATAATAATAATAATTGTATTAATAAAGACAAAAATAAATATTGATATTTTATTAATAGTAATATTAGTATTATTACTACTAAAACACTGAACAAAAAAGAAGTGTAATACTATTCATTTAATAATAATAATTGTATTAATTGTATTATTATTATTGAATAAAACATTAAAATATTATTATTTTTATTATCAAAACATAAAAAAGAGAACTATTACTATGATAATATGATCAATTCATTAATAATAACAATAAATATTATTGTATTGTTACTAAATAAAAATATAAAAAAACAATTAGTATTACGATTATAATATTATAAAAGTATTATTATTAGTAGTAATTATATATATATTATATATATATATATATATATATATATTTAATAAAAAGTATCTTATTAATCTATCATTTAATTGTAAAAATTTGTATTTAATAAAACATACAAAAAATTATTTTACTTTTACAGTTGAACTGTCGAATCATACTAATATTAATGGCTTTCTTTACTTCTTCATCTTTAAATCCCACTAAGTGATTGATTTTGGCTTCATTTGTGTGGAAGTGTCAGAAGTGAGTCTCGATCAGCAGAGGGCAGGAGTTTACCGTTCGTCAGATCACTGGCCTCGTGGTTCAGGACGGCGATGTCGGAGCGGGTCGATGCTGGTCTTGATCCGCTGCAGGAAGTGAGAGGTCTGGAGAGACTCGTGGAGGAGACCCTCAGATCTCCAGGCCGGGCTGAAGCAGGTCTCTGCTTCTGAAACACCTCGAGTGCTGCTGAGTCCGTCTCCAGACGCTGCTGTCTGTCTGCATCTGTGAGCGAAGCGTCTCTGATGGATTCTCTGAGAAGAGTCCAGTCCTGCAGTGAAGCTCTGCAGCGTGGAGCTGTGTCCTCTTCAACAGGAACATCATCGAGGAAGATCAGCTGCGGGATCAGCTCTCGCACCGCAGCCCTGAAGCTGGAGCCCGAGTCCTTCAGCACAAACCACACGTGAGGAATCCATCTGAGTATGACTGTGTGTTGCAAACCACATTCATCATTAAAGAAGAAAAACAGAAGAAAGATGTTGATCCTTCATGCACCTCAGAGGCTCCTGGAGCGGGGCGGGTGCACACAGGGTTTCCTTCCAGTGAAAGAGTCCTGAGCTTCACACAGCGGCCCAAATACCACAACTGAGCCGGATCTTCAACCTCGTTCTCCTCCAGATCCAGCAGCTCCAGATCCTCCAGCAAACTGACTGGACTCAGGTCTGAGATGCTGTTGAACGCCGCATACAGCTCCTGAAGAAGAAAACTCATTCGCTTTATTTAGTGACTTTAAAATACTGACACACTGTAGTTCATGATGAGTAATAGAGAAATCTGTTTGATTTGAAAACACTTTGACATCAGGAAAACACCAGAGTTTGATCGGTTCAGTCGAAATGTTGTTGGACACCTTTAAGGAGGAAAGAGCAGAGATGCCCTCCAGGTCGGTCAGACCACATCGAGCCACACATAAGACCTGCAGGAGAGAGAGACTGGTTCCCAGATCCCTGAGGACACACGGAGATCTGTCTGTTATTAGATTCAAAGCATCTTCTGTCAAATGTGTTCTTTCATCGATTCTGTTTGTTCTTGAGGCCTGCAACACAAGCTCTTCATGCTGGCACCTGTGTAATTTGACTTTATGAGTCTGGATTGACAACAATTATGTTTTTTTAAATCATGAGATATAAGTCCCCATCCACTATCACTGAACAGAAAAGAGCAGCATTAATATTACACTAAATATCTTCTGTCGTGGTCCACAGAAGAGGGTTTGGAGCGAGTGAATGATCACACCTGTTTATTTTCGGGTGAACTATTATCACTGTCTGGATGTAATAAAGGTAAAGAAGCTCGTACCGCACAGATGAGAGCAGACTGTTGTTCATCTTCAGCTGTGTGAGTTTGGGCAAGTAGATTCCTGTGAGACGAGACAGAAAACACTCAGATTCATCATCTTTCTGATGGAGATGTGTTTATTCTTATTTACTCTCTTAGTCATAATCCAAACCACTTCAAACCACTTCCCTGTTCCTCACAATCTGAAAGTTACAGTTTAATGACACGCAAACATTTGGCTAACTCAAATTAAACGAATATGAAGTGAATAAAGAGTAACTGTATTAAATCGGACCGAAGTTGTCCAGAGTCTCCTCTCGGGTGTCCACACACATCTCCAGTGACGTCACCTCGTGTAGATCCTCTGTTCCAGAGATGATTTTCTGCAGAAAGAGAAACACTGTTTATCTGAGATGTGTGTGAAGATGTGGATGTGTTCGTGTCTCGTACCAGTTTCTCCGGAGACAGACTCTGGTCGAGCAGCAGCTCTTCAGCAGCAGGTTTGGGGTTTAATAAAGCAGATCTACTGAACTCAGCTGAGCCCGCTCTCTTCTTCAGCGAGGACTCACGAGACATCTGCGAACAAATTGTTCAGCCTGCCCTCAAATAAATATGCATGTATTACGCTTCACAGCAATGCTTACGACACCTTAGTGGGAAAAAAAGATTATTTATTTTCTAATTGGTAAAACTTTATTATATGTTTTGTATCTTAATAAAGTTTTACTCTCAGACCGGTATAATTACTCATCTTACCTTCTGAGCGTCATAAACAATGTCACTCAGGATCCAGCGTTTCTCTTCTGCCTCACAGCGGTTTGAGTTTGCTTAGCAACGGGACTACTTCCTGGATACGGGGCTAAGTGGGATTTGTAGTCCATCAAGATACCTGAAACTAAAATTGTAATACTTGGGTTTGAATGGCCTTACCAAAACAACGGTTATTAATTAATTTGCCAATTTTAGTAATGTAATGTAATTCGAAATGCACTAAGCTTTTAATACTAAGAGTATTATGAATTTTGTCCTAATCATAATACCTGACAGGAAAACATTAAACGATGTAACTAATGAGAATACTGGGGGAAAATCCCCATCTCTGAATGTTTTTAAGCCCTACATTAGTCCCATAAGAGCTTCAGAGAAGAACTGTTGTTCTAAATTGGACTCGGTAGGAAGCAATGAAACTACTTTTATGTAATAAAACATTTTATATATTATTTGTCTGTACAAACATTATTAATGAGCAATAATAATAATAAAAAAAAAAACCTATAATAAAAACAACCAACAACCAGGAAGTGTTTTTTTCTTTTGACTTTATTATGTAAATAAATTTACAAATAAATCTATAAATGTTAAATTATGAAGCAAATCTATAAATTTAAAATTATGAAGCAATAATAAATGTAACCATATATATCCTATTGGATAGCGTACCACTTTCACATGATCATCACCTGAGAAATATCTTACATCACTTTATTTAAATTCTGACATCATATCACTTAAATGTATCTTTACTCCATTTTCTGTCATTTTAACTGTCAGTAACTTTAGTTAGTTACATAACAACAACAACAGTAACTTTTAATGTAACGTTTAGAGAAAAGACAGACTGACAAATTTACTATACAGCTGTGAGTTTTTATTTCTGATGACACAGATTACACAATATTGTATTATAAAGTTATATAATTATAAAGTATTATATCAATGTTTATTTCACCTTACAAATATTAAAAGCAACATTTTCTCATCTCACACATCACTGATCTACAATCTGAAGTATTTTATGCAACAGGATGTTTGCTATAGAACTTAGAAAAAAATATATAGTAATAAAAAACTTTGAAACTCATATACATACGTGATACATCTTATCAGAAATGTGAATGCAAAATGTCTAAACAATGTGAATGGATGGATCATTCCCAATAAGATCAATAATATTATGCACCATGTTTATGCAACATGTACCTAAATTTATCAAGGTTTAGGTTAATAAACTGAGAGTCCAGGGTTTATGTGATGTAAGTTTGTTCTGCTTTCTTTCCTTTATCCTCCATCATCAGAATCAGATATGGACATGGATTGCCAGCAGCCTTGGTTAGAGATGCAGGAATCAGTCGTCTTCCACCATGTTAAAGAGCCTGTCAACCAATACTAAAAAAAACAAAAAACAAAAAAAAAGACAATAACTGATACTTAAAAAAATATCAATTCATGACAAGTTCATGTGTCACATAATCTGTTTGTGAAATTTCATTTATAATTAAAGTCAGTTTGGTGTTTTGTTAATAAGAGCAAAGATTAGCTGTAACATTATGCCTTATTTGGGTCCATCCAAGCCTGTTTGTCCTTTTTTTTGAATTATCTGACCAAAGTTTGTGCAAGTATAAGACATTTGTTCATTTAATTTTTATCAGTTCAGGTTAATCATGCATTTTATTTTGGAAAGTCTCTCATCATCATTTACCCTACCTGTTGTTTTTTTCCGTTTAATTATTTAATAGTTAGCAATTATTCATAGCCAGTATGTTTGCCCTATCTTTGGTTAAGCAATTATTTTTTTGTTAAAAGTTTTGTAACTCAAATAAATAAATAAACACATGATTAATATATATTTATATATCATATATAAGAAAATGAGTCAGAGGTGATACCACTTGTGTTCCACAAGGCTCTGTATTCGGCCCACTTTTATTCTCTATTTGCAACAATCACAACCATCTTACTCAGACATAAAGGCAAGAACCTTGACATCACTGTCAAGGTGCCAGATTTACTTTTTTTTCTGGTGATTCAAACTTATTGCAATGGTACAGAGAAAAGTAAAGTAAAAGATTATTTGTGTAGCTGCACAGAAAACGAGGACCACAGAATAGCATCGGAAGTCTAAATGAAATGAAAATATCCCACATTTTTAAAGTTGTTTGCAAAATAATGATGTTACTGCTTAAAAAAAAACAAACATGACATGTTACTTGATAAAAGTTACATTTTAACTTTTTTTATGGTATGTAATGAATACATTTGTGTTACTTTTGTACACACATCAGCTATGCTTGCGTTGGACCATGTGGTTATGTGACAAACGTATAAAGAGAGGTTGTTTTGTCACTACTTCCAAAAAGCAATCTGTTTATAATGTAACTTGAAATGCATTAATAATCACAGAAGAAAACTTGACTACCCACTTGTGTAATACAACTTCACCTGAGTGTCAGAATTTTACCTCCTGCTGTTGGTCGTAGGAAGGGCTCAAATGATCGACAGGCATTGATGAGCTGTTTTAGTTGTTTAGGACAGTCTGCTGGAAGTGGCTCCATGATCTTCTCTACACACACTTTTTGGTAGATCTGACTGGGGGTCGTACAGTCTAAAAGCATGGCACAGAAAGAGTGTGGCATGTATTTAGTTAAAATTTAAGTAATATTCAGCGCAAACAAAAATATATGTAAGAGATTAACAACAGTCTATGAAAACTGATTGTGCTGGTGATACACACCTTTAAAAGGAACATCTCGTGTGGCAATTTCCCACAAGACAATGCCAAAACTAAAAGAGCATGTACAGTCAGTGACCATCCTTTATTTGATTAAGATATGTGTGTATGATATAGAATAGATTTTGACTGCTGTACCTGTAGATCTCACATGCCTTGTCATAAGTATAGTTGATATTCTGAAGCTGTTGTGGGGAGTTGTAATGTAAAACACTGTTCATTTTGGATTTATTCTTCTGAAGAGAAGTTTCTGTTTTTGCCAACTCAAAGCCTCCCAACTTTCGGAACATACAAATGAACAAATACACAACATAAAAATTAAGATCAAACCCCAACAAGTAACGTTTCCTGGGTTTAATAAGTGTCCAGCACATTTTGAGTTTTTCTTTCTTTCTTTCTTTGACAGAATTGGTTTAGTAACAGTAATATATACTTATAAAATATAAAGCAAGCAATTTCTTATGTATACAGAAAAGAAAATATATTTAATGTTTAACATTTTGATTTTATACTTTATTAAATTAAATAATTTCAAACTGTTAGCAAATTCAAAGTATTGTCTACAAACTTTATTTTGTATAAAGTTGACAAATATTTTTTCTATAATTATAAATCTTTAAAATATTATTATTATTTTAATATCTAGCTATTCAAAACAGGCCACTAAACAGTCTTTAGAAAGAAAAGGCATTTTGTGAAAAAAGGTACATCTGTTAAATTGGGATGTTTGAGATTTTGAAACTACAAAAACATGTTGTGGTTGTTTTGGTGGTGAAACGATGCGGATATTGTGAAAGTTAACATATATTACCTTCAGTCTGTAGCCAGCAGCCACTAGAAAAATGCAGCTTCTGATGGAGCCATGCACTTTAAACTTCTCCTCCGACTGATGCAGCCTGTACTGTGCAAAAACAATGAGATTGAGATGACAAATATACCTTCAGTATAGTTTAAATGCAAACATTGTCTGTATGTGAATAAATGAACTAGATTAAAAAGTTGGTCAAGGCATGCTTTATGTATGATTAAAGCTCCAGGAGGAGTCAGAATCTTTTGTCACAGAGGAAGAAGAATAAGTCATTAATAAATAGAATAACAGTATGTTGGCTTTCTTTGGACCTGTAGAGTCCCTGCGCTGCATCCAGACACATCTGAGTCTTTCTCTCCCAGGGCAGATTGCTGTTACTGTCCAGGACTTGTCGAAGACTCCCTTTCTCACAGTACTCCATGACTATCAGGTATCTTGGATTTGGTCCTGTATGAGAAGGACACAGTGACAATCAGATGCATGTTAAACAAGTTCAGATATGCTGATTTTCTCAAACTGAGATTATTCTTTGGTTAGTGATTTGCGATTGATTAAAGATTAGCACACCCTTCTCATCCTCGACACAGATCCCAAACATTCTTAAGATATTGGGTGACTCAAAGCGCTTCATGGTCTCCACCTCCTTGTTAAAAACACTCCTCAGCTGACTGGAGAGAAGGAATAAATGCAACAAGGAAACTGTAGTTTTTAAATTAGTCAAGAAAATCATTGCTTTGGGACGGACTGATTTCACTCAGAATAAAAGCTAACATTTGAAAACAATTATTTTTATCATCTACCTGGGGCTGGTGCTCAGTGGGCATAAATATCTCTTGATAGCCACAGTGAACTTGTTGTACGTTCCTTTGTAAATCTCAGAATGGCTGCACTTCATGAAGGGTTTAACAGGGAAACTGTAGGTCAGTTCCTCTGGTTTAATCTCTCTAATGTCTTGAAGATGAAGACGGGGCTTTTTCACTGCCAACCAAAGTTGAGTCAACATTTAAAACATTACTTCAACAATGCTAAACTAAACATTACTTCAACAATGCTAAACTAAACATTACTTCATAAAAGCCTCACTATAATAATAACATTTTTGACAAACAGGGACCCTTTATTATTACACTATCTATTTAAATATACACTTATTTACTATTTAAAAGCACTCTATCTTTTCGAAGGTCATGCTAATAATATCATGAGTACTTTATTCTTCCATCAATGTAATATCAGTTGTCTCAATGAATAGTATTGCAGTCCTTATACATGCACTGGTTACTACACATATTGATTACTGTAATGCTCTCCTCTCTGGTCTCGCCTTTAAACTTCTTTAAAAAAAATTAAGTTGGTTCAGAAACTTGTGTTATCGAGCAAATTTCCCCAGTTCTTCAGCGACTGCACTGGCTTCTGGTGAAGTATTGTTTATTGGTTTTAATAATCTCCTTCTTTCATTCAAGGCTATTAATAATCTCATTCCTCCATACCTTACTGATCTTCTTCATATTTATACCCTTTCGCAATCGCTGAGAAACTCTTCCGTTTCTCTTGTTTGCTATTATTAACTGATCTGATCTGATTATGATCTGATTTTTATTGAGCCTGTGTTATAATGCACTTGTAACTTTATATATATATATACATATTTATATTATTATTATTATTAAAAACCAAAACTTTTTTTTCTTCATTTATTTGTACTTACATGATTCCAGGATCTCTTTAATGTCCTGCACATCTTTTTGAGTTTGGTCAACTGTCTTTTGCACGGCGTCAACCATCGTGTTCGTTCCTTTGCTCTCCTGAGCTAAAGACTGGAGCACTATAGGAGATAAATTTATACTCTGTAAATATTTCATCTAAAGCAAGGGTGTCCAATCCTGCTCCTGGAGGGTCAACATCCTGCAGAGTTTAGCTCCAACCAGCTAACATTCACTTTCCTTGAAAGTTTCTAGAGAGTCTGATGATTTAGATTTTTTGGTTCAGGTGTGTTTAATAAGGGTTGGAGCCCTCCAGGAACATGTTTGGACAGCCCTGGTCTAAAGCTTTCAGTTGTTTCCTGGAAGTAGCCAGTTTATTCATTTTAATCCATACATCTTACATTCTCGAAGTTCCAAAGAGTCACTCTGCCTGTCCTCTTCATCTTCCCGCCGCCTCGTTGCTTCTTGAAACACTTTATCGATACACACTCTGTGCTCAAACTGAAGTGCTAGAGAAAGCAGCTGAGCTGCATCGTTTAGCCTCTCATTTAGACAGCTGAACTCCTCGCCAAGGTCATAAGCTTTGGCGACGCGTCTCAAATAGCTGAAGCAAGTGTATTTCTTCACTATCTTCTCTGCTGACTCCAGAGTGAGTTTAAGATTTTCAAGTCCATTTATCACCTGTTCAGGCTCAGTCCCAAAGCCATGAACCTTCACGGTTTTCACCAGCTCAGCCAGAGTAGACACGCGGTGAGCCAAACGTCTGCAGCGTTTCTTGTTGGCCTTCACTTCCTCACATAGGCTGTATAGCTTTTCTGCGATGGCTAGGATTGGTTCTATGATATCCATTGCAGCTGAGAATGAAAACAATCAAAAAAAAATATTTTGCAGATTAATTATCCTGAATGACTGAAGCATTATGATCTTTTGATGATGTTCAAAAAATTATCTGATTCTGAAACATAAAATGCACAGTTTTTAAAACAAATACAAACCAATTTGTGAAACAAATGGAAAAAGGTAAAATAAAAAAAAATATCAATATCAATCTCATCCTTATTTAGACTGTAATTGTTTCTCATGTGGATATCTGTAAAAATAAATGTATATGGCACCTCAGTGATAAAACTCGAGTTGGTCTCTCGACATTACGTATGGGGGGATACCCTTTCCCTCCGAGATGCTGAAGCCTGATTGAATCACTCTACTGATCTGCAGTAGCCATTAATATTCAAGCAATTACCTGATTGGGAGGTTTAGCTGCTATATATGTGATGCTGGGAGGCAATTTACCTCAGAATCCTTCTCTTTTACTTAGTGATGCTGTTTTCAAGAAGTCTCTTATCACTCACCATTGAAGGTATGGTCTTCAGTGGAAGGTGCCCTGATTGCCCTCCCCTGCAGAGCGGCCCCTATTTTTAATGCAGTGCACCCTGAGTTTGTCTACGCTCCAGTAAACGAGGCCCTAAGGACTTCTGTAGCGAGCCATGTGGGCCCAGTTCCCACGTTTTCATCCACCTTCCTCCCTAAGTCAGGACCTGAAATTGGCGGGAAAATAGCCATGACACTGACAATGCTGTCTATCGTCTGGTTCCACTGATGCATGCGCACATTTGAGGTTTTGTGACAGCGGAGATGATTTGGCAACAGTGAGTTGTGGACCCTTGTGTATGGGTAGTAAAAGTATAACCTGTGGGGAAAAAGGCAATTTAAACCTTATTTTGGGGCAAAGTCATCAAACTTTTTCAGCGATTTTTATCATATTTTACTGCTGTTTCTATACATGCAGTTTTTATGTCCGGGTGATCAGTGGAAGTGCAGTTCTGACTCTCTGCCCATTCATTTAGATAGGAGCCTGGTCTTGTTAGTCTGAAATAGCTGCCCGGAGGCGTTGCCAAGATGGCGGCCGAGTGGAACGACTTGCCTAAAAGGACTTTGCTGAGGAGCAGAGGTCGTGCTATACAGACTATAAAGGACAGGGGCATGTGCCTAATATTGGATTTATGGCCGCTAAACAAAGCACTGGCGAAAAGCGCATTCAAAATGATTACAGTGAAACAGATCATTATGCAAATCCGGTTATTTACATTTGACGGTGTTGCATACCAATTCAAAGTGTTACCGATCAGGCTGGCTCTGGTCCCCTGCACGTTTAAAGATGTACATGAATGCAGCGCTTTTCCCCCCTGAGACTCAGCGGCATATAAACTGCCTGGAAATGGAAACTGTTCACTTAGCACTGAAGGAATTTCTATATGGAGAGTGGAGACTACATCCTCAAACAGTAAAGATGATCTGGAGCCTCTTTGGCAAAGCAGATCGACCTCTTCACTTCAGAGGAGGATGCCCACTGCCCATTATTGTTCTCGCTAACGAAGGCGCCCTTGGAAGGGTACATGTTGTTGAGCTACTGGCCCAAGGGGTGGAAATAAGCATTACCTCTGGTCAAAATAGTGTCACACCATCTGGCTTCTCAAGCCGGAGCTGTGGGACCTGCATGTGTGGCTTGTCAGCGTGAAGTAAACCAGCTTACTGTTGCACAGCGAGTACTGTACACGGTAATGTAATCTGAAGCCCCTTTGATGAGGTATCTATACACTTTGAGATGGAAAGTGTTTGCGAACTGGTGTGTTAGCAGACAAGAGGACCTGGTGAGTTGTGATATCCCCACTATTTTGACCTTCCTGCATACCTAGATGCAAGCAGCTCTCCGTCAATAATAAAAGTCTATGTGGCCACTATCGTAGCATCTAATGACATGTTTGAGGAAATCATCTTGCTCTCGCCTGTTGGCAGTATAAATGAGACTTATCGTTAGTGCTCAGTGTGGGGATGAGGAGCAAAACACACACAGAGAGTCCAGTACCCTGACTCACACCTTATTGATGATGTGTACTTTATACAGGCAAGCATGAGCTTGGGAAATGAATGCAATGCGCTAAATGGTTAAATGTTTTCTTTATAATGGTTTGCTATAGGAAAACATTTAATTCGAAACTTTGCACATTGTCTATATATTCTGGGTTCATCTGATTGCCTAACTGATTGTCTTACTACATTACTACTTAATGCAAACCTTGTAAAAATACATGGCGGTCAGTGGAGAAAAAACGCACGTCCTGATATTGCTGAGTTAGATGTGTTCCTAGGTCAACATATTTTGTTGACCCTGGAACAACATTTTACTCAAAAAATTTAGTCTTGACCATATCCCTACACCTAAACCTTACCTTAACCACGAGTGATCCTTAAAATCAGAGGAAATGATGGATGAATGTCACTGATGTACAAGCACCTAACAGTGATTGTAAGCGTAAACTTCACAAAATCTATAAACTTGTTCTTCAAATCTGATTGGTTAATCACAATGTTGTTCCAGGGTCAACAAAGATGTTGTTCCAGGAACATGTCTCACTTGGTAAAATCAGGTTCTGCAGAAAAAACGTAGTTTTGCCCCCCATGTGGGCGTTCCTGTAAGGGTGTGACATCCCGTGAAAACGATGAATTTGTGCCTGACATCGCCAATCAGGTGAATGCTTGAACGCCATTACTATTGTGGTACAATAGAGTGATTCTGATTCAATCAGGCTTCAGCATCTGTAAAAGTATAATATAAAATGTCTCATTCCCTCCTCTCAGGGAACCAGGTTTACATTGGTTAATATTATTTGATTTGGGAAGTCGGGAAGTCGTGGCCTAATGGTTAGAGAGTCGGACTCCCAATCGAAAGGTTGTGAGTTTGAGTCCCGGTCCGGCAGGAATTGTGGGTGGGGGGAGTGCATGTACAGTTCTCTCTCCACCTTCAATACTACGACTTAGGTGCCCTTGAGCAAGGCATCGAACCCCCAACTGCTCCCCGGGCGCCGCAGCATAAATGGCTGCCCACTGCTCCGGGTGTGTGCTCACAGTGTGTGTGTGTTCACTGCTCTGTGTGTGTGCATTTCGGATGGGTTAAATGCAGAGCACAAATTCTGAGTATGGGTCACCATACTTGGCTGAATGTCACTTCACTCACTTGATTATTTAAATCTATAAAAAAAAGACAAAACATAATTGAAATGGTTTCCTGTATTGCATTTTATCTCTCAAAATTATGGATGTCATTAAAAATGTAGAGATTAGCAGAAATATGTTAATACAGTGACTTAAATTTCATAACTGTATGTGTGTGTGTGTGTGTGTGTGTGTGTGTGTGCACGGGCATGTTTTTGTGACATATCAGGACACAACTCTGTATAATGACATGGGTATGACACAGGTATTACAAGAAGAGGGTGACTTATGAGGACATAACCCATGTCCCCATTTTTCAAAACACTTATAAATCATACAGAATGAGTTTTTTTGAGAAAGTAAAAATGCACAAAGTTTCCTGTGAGGGTTAGGGTTAAAAAGTGGAAGTGAAAGTTATGCCATCAAACCAAAGCAAGCATTTCCTCATTCCTGTTAAAACCAATGTTCTGGTTGGAACATGATTTAAAATGCTAAATAATAATAACAAAATAATAATGTTAATAATGATAATAAAATATTCTGATGAAAAACTATACCACAAATAATTGCAGAAAATTAAATATTATTGAAAACCAATTCAGTATGGCATCTTAATGCGAGACTTCCTTTTCTCTCTAGAAGAATTCCACACACTAGTCACCCAAAGTTACTTACACAATCAGCTTAATCAGAAACTATAAACCGGAAATTCATTGTGAAATCTCCTTTCATTTTGAGCTTGCTGCTGTGTTTACAACATATTATAAGCTAAAAATCATGTCTCCTTTGTAATTAAATATTTTAATGAAGTAATTGTCTTAAAAAGGTTTACTTTGACCTGGTAATCCTTCGCAAGCTCATAGAACTGCTACTACTTGCAATACTATAGTAGAACCCAACTTTTCTTACAAATACTGCAAAATACTGTCAGTTTGAAACGTCCAGTCAAATCAGACATCACAGATATTTTAAAGATGACATAATTATTGACATATAATTATAGAAAACATAATTATTACAAAAGTAAATGAATAACAGAAGTAAATTAATTATGGTTATGGCATATGACATAATTTAAAATCAAGATGCATTGTATATGTAACGACATAACTGATGGTACTTACTTCTGTTAATTTATTACTTTATCCTTTCTGAACTGGCGAAGTCTGACGCGGAAATGTGAGAACAGCATGTTTGAGTGACTGGTGGCTCCTCCTCTACATCTTCACTAGCTTTATGTGCAGCTTCCTTTTTGAAACTCGAATGAGTCAGCTCCCGTCTAAGAGCGAGATGAGAGCAGAATCTTTAAAAGGGTCATCGGATGCCCATTTTCCACAAGTTGATATGATTCCTTAGGGTCTTAATAAAAAGTCTGTAACATAGTTTGGTTGAAATTTCTCAGTGGTAGTGTAAAAAACACTTTTTTTACCTTCTCAAAAACAGTTAGCTCTGCTGACCCCGCCCCTCTCTTCCTAGCTGCTCTCTGAGGGACTGTTTACTTAAGCAGCATTCATGGTGAAACTTGCTAATTAGCACATTATAATGAAAGGTGATTCGCAAAGATTCATAAAAAAAACCTTATATTCACTTCTTCTGTAAGTGAAGCTGGATCACGCATGATTCACACGAACATATATGCTTTTAGGTAGATCTGAGGCGCATTCCCTTGAAAAACAAACATAATCCACTGTGTCTTCAGTGGCTCAGATGTCGGGAGTATATGACAACTGCTATGTTCATTATAACATCCACCAACGGAACACCTCAATAACTTGTAAAAGTGCAAGTACTGTAGCATCCAATGACCCATTTTGATTCACTCTCATGGTACTTTGATGTAATACGAAAAGGTCTCCTACTATTGGGAGATGCGAGGTTCTGTATAACCAAATACTATAGAATACCCAAGAGATGTCACTCTTATAGTTTTGAATGGGGAAAATGCAACACTTAATATGAAACAACATTTATTACATTTGTTTTCAGATTTCATTGGTGATTTCAAATATGAAATTTAGTCTTAAGCTTGGCAAACCATTTTGGAGAAGTTTCCCCATTCAAAGAGATAAGAGCTGCACTTGCATGCCCGAGAGGCATTTCAAAAATGGCCACCAAGTTACGTGACTTGCCTTAAAGGGACTTTGGTATTACATACGCTTTTTGGAGAAAGCGTAACGGATCTTGGATCACGTGTGCCTTAATAACCACAAAAAGTCAGTGACTTCTCTTATAAAAAGCATTTCTTTTTAAGTGGATTTTAATGGAGGAGAAGTTTCACTATGCTGAATAAACAGCTTTTTAGAGAAAAAGATTATAATTGGATGAATTGACAGCCTATCGGCTAATCCTCTACATGTTTTACACTATACAATACTTTTGGTTTGAACAATTTTTAGAGTTTACACACGTTTTTTAAGAGAAGTCAATGACTTTTTGTGACAGGAGGAATTCAGTTTAAGGCACTTCCCATTCATTCCTATGGTATTCGTAAATGGCGATTGAGTGTCGCATCAACAGTTTCTGAAATTCAATGATGTCAAGGCTGTAATGTGATTATGTGATAATGTGGTTATTAAGGCAAATGTGATCCAAGTTGACTGCTACACTTTCTCCAATATTAAGTAATATAGACCCTCTCATCTCCCAATAGTAACACAACCTCTGGCAACTACACTCGAATGCACGGCTGACTTGCTGTTGTGAGAGATATTTGGCTCACATCAGCATGAAATCAGAGCAAGGCAGAACAGCATGCATTTTGTATCACCAATGATCGGTTCTGCGCAGATTTCAAACCAGCCTAGTGTCTCACTCGTGGTTGGTCTACGGAAACCCAGGAAGGTCAAAAACGTGCAAATTTTAACATGGATATGTTTTTTACATGTATTTAGGCTTTGGTTTGAAAGACAACAGTGCATCGGCGCAGCGTGGCTGACACAGAAGAGCATACGCCGAATGCGTACAGCTCAGAATAGCCAAAATGACGCTACGCTGATTTGGAGAGACACAGAAGAGAGGAATTGTTGAATAATGTCATTATTTTTGTTTTCTTCATGTAAAAAAGTATTCCCGTCGCTTCATAATGTTACAGTTGAACCACTGATGGCACATGGACTATTCTGATGATGCTTTTCATACTTTCCTGGACCTTGACACTGCTATTTATTTGGCAGTCTATGGGACAGTCCTGTTTTCATCCAAAATATCTTAAATTGTGTTCCGAATACGAACAAGCTTTTACGGGCTTGGAACGACATGGGGGTGAGTGTTCAATGACAAAATTTTAATTTTGTGGTGTAGTAACCCTTTAAACACAGCATGACAGAAATGAAGACCTAATGTTCCAAACTTTAAATATAGTGTAAAGCCTCTACTTCTGCAACCAAAAAAATAGCTCTATATAAAATATTTTAACAACTAATAAGCATTTTTAAGGAAAAGATCACTAAAATATTTAGAAACAGCTGATTCCAGTCATTTAATCCAGGAATAGTCAGGTGTTGATGCTCTTTCCATTACATCAACATAGAGTAAAAAAAAGAAATCTTCGAATTGGTTTGCAGAATGACACAAAGAATCAGAGAGAGAAAAGATAATGCCTGGGAAAGGGAGAGGAATAGTTGGATCACAAAAAGGGAGATGTAAGGGAGGGTGTGTCATGAGTCAGGTTTTTCTTCCGTTTTCGCTCTCGCACGCTCTCACTCATTTACTCACACACACACCTTATTAGCTTATTATATTACTCTTTGTCTGTCCCGCTGACCTCTCTCTCTTCATGCACCTGTTTGTCATTGCAATCAGCGCTCGCGCTGATTTGCTATGACACCTGTTTCTACTTTGCCCTAAGTGTTCACCCTTTATCTGGTGTTTGCTCGGGTAGATTCTTGGTTGGATTATTGTTACATGTCATGCGTTTTGTCAGCAGTTACATCCTGTCTGTATTGAGAGGTACTCACCTATTCTTGTCTTGTCTGCCTGGAACAGTCTAGCCCCTAAGTTTTTGCTGTATTCTGCTGCTGTTGCTGCTGATTGTAGACCAATGTGGTTCTCTCACCCTGCCTGAGTTATCTACTCCTGAGCTTCGAGTCTGCTACAAGGGAGTCCTGTTCTGTTACTCATCGAGACAGGAGTCTTTCCGTTTGTTCAAGTTTCTATTTACCAGTTCTGTGTGCTGAAAAGACGGACTGCCTTTGTTATATATTTTTTCATTAAAGACTGTTATTCCTGTTATCTCTGCTTTTGGATCTTTCATTTACCAGCGTGACAGAATAATCCAACCAACATGGATCCAGCAGATGAGAGGCCTGTCCGGTCGGCGATCGAGATCCAGGGAGCTATGCTTGGCAAACATGAGCAGGAGTTGGCCGCCGCTCATCAGGCTGTTAAGAGTCTTTCAGCTCAGGTGGCTGATCTATCTGCCCGTTTACTTCACCTGCATCAGGAATCTGCCATGTCTCACAATCGTCAGCTGCCCTCTGAGCCACGAGTCAACAATCCCTCCTGTTATGCGGGTGAGCCTACGGAGTGCAGAGCTTTTCTCATCCAATGTGAAGTTGTCTTTTCCCTTCAGCCCCAGACGTATGCAGAGGATCGGGCCCGCATCGCTTATGTTCTCTCTCTCCTCACGGGACGAGCACGCGAGTGGGGTACGTCAGTTTGGGAAGCGCAATCTGCATGCTGCAGCAAGTACACTCTTTTCAAGGATGAGATGATCAAGGTCTTTGATAGATCCGTCTTCGGCAGCGAGGCATCACGTCTACTTGCTGTGCTACGTCAAGGCAGAAGATCTGTTGCAGATTTCGCGATAGAGTTCCGGACTCTGGCTACTACAAGTGAGTGGAATGATCCTGCACTAACTGCTCGCTTTCTTGAAGGGTTGAATGTAGACCTTAAGGAGGAGATCTACGCGCGGGGGTCGCCAACTCAGCTCGATCAACTTATCGACCTGGCCATCCGCCTTGACAAGTGTTTCGAGCAGAGGCGTCGAGTTCGTTCTCCACTTTTCACATCCTGTGATAACTTTCCTTCTGCTACTGCTTCTGTTCAGAACCAACCTGATGCTGTACCCATGCAGCTGGGGGCCGTACGCATCTCCCCGGAGGAAAGACAGCGGCGAATTATTAACCGTCTCTGCCTTTACTGTGGTACGGCGGGCCATTTCGCTTCATCCTGCAGTTTAAAAGCCAAAGCTCGCCAGTAGACGGAGGAGTACTGGTGAGCGCTTCTGTCATCTCCTCATCACCAAGGTCTCGAACCACTATATCCGCTGTTCTCCGTTGGGCTGGTTTTTCTGTTACCGGTCTTGCCCTCGTCGACTCGGGTGCGGAGGGCAATTTTATCGATGAGATGTGGGCTCGTGAGAACAAGATTCCCTTAGTTGATTTGACTGATGTCGCCACTGTCTTTGCCCTGGATGGCAGAGAGCTTTCTTCTGTTCGTCGTGTCACCAGTCCGGTTAGTCTCACTGTTTCCGGCAATCATCATGAGACAGTCTCATTTTATGTTTTTCAGTCTCCCTTTACCCCCATTGTTTTAGGTCATCCCTGGCTTATCCAACATAATCCTCACATTGATTGGGTTAAGGGGTCTATTCATTCATGGAGTTTAGCTTGTCATGTAAATTGTCTGGTTTCCGCTGTTTCTCCCGTGTCTTCTGTTCCTCTTTTCCAGGAGGAGCCTGATGATTTGTCTGGTGTCCCGGAGGAGTACCATGATCTGCGGGCGGTTTTCAGTCGTTCCCGGGCGGTATCCTTACCGCCTCACCGTCCGTATGACTGCTCTATCGAGCTCCTTCCTGGCACCACGCCCCCTCGCGGTAGACTGTACTCTCTTTCGGCGCCCGAACGAGAGGCTCTGGAAGGATATCTTACAGAATCTCTCGATGCGGGGATCATTACTCCTTCTTCGTCTCCCGCCGGCGCTGGGTTTTTCTTTGTAAAGAAGAAGGATGGTTCTTTGCGTCCTTGTATCGATTATCGAGGGCTGAACGACATAACAGTCAAGAACCGTTATCCTTTGCCTCTTATGTCGTCGGCTTTTGAGATCCTACAGGGCGCAAGGGTTTTTACAAAATTAGACTTGCGCAACGCCTACCATTTAGTGCGTATCAAGGAGGGAGACGAGTGGAAGACCGCGTTCAACACTCCTGTCGGTCACTTTGAGTACCGGGTTCTACCTTTCGGTTTGGTCAACGCTCCCGCTGTATTTCAAGCATTAGTAAACGATGTCTTAAGAGACATGCTTAACGTTTTCGTGTTCGTTTACTTGGATGACATCTTAATTTTTTCACCCTCTCTCCAGGTACATGTTCAACACGTTCGCCGTGTCCTGCAGCGCTTATTAGAGAATCGCCTATTCGTCAAGGCTGAGAAATGCGTTTTTCATGCCCAATCGGTTACTTTTCTCGGTTCGGTCGTTTCAGCGGAGGGGATTAGTATGGACCCTGACAAGGTTCGAGCAGTTCTTGATTGGGCTGTTCCCGATTCTCGAGTCGCACTCCAGCGATTTCTGGGGTTTGCGAATTTTTACCGGCGCTTTATTCGTAACTTTAGCCAGGTTGCCGCCCCTCTTACCGCTCTCACTTCGTCCAAGTCCAAATTTGCTTGGTCTGAGACTGCTCAGGATGCGTTTGACCGTCTTAAGATGCTTTTTACGTCTGCGCCCATCCTGATCACTCCTGATCCAGAACGTCAGTTTATTGTTGAGGTCGATGCCTCCGAAATTGGGATAGGAGCTGTCTTGTCGCAACGCTCCTCCCAGGATGACAAGGTTCATCCTTGCGCATTTTACTCCCACCGTCTTTCGCCCGCGGAGCGCAACTATGACGTGGGTAATCGAGAACTCTTGGCTATCCGTCTGGCGCTAGGTGAGTGGCGACACTGGCTTGAGGGAGCCAGTGTACCATTCATTGTTTGGACGGATCACCGCAACCTGGAGTACATTCGCTCTGCTAAACGTCTTAACGCTCGTCAGGCCCGCTGGGCATTATTTTTTGATCGCTTTGATTTTTCCATTTCATTTAGACCCGGTTCTAAGAACCTCAAGCCTGACGCCCTTTCTCGGCAGTTTGACTCATCAGAGGGTGCCTCGACCGATGAGAGGATTTTACCTCAGCACTGTGTGGTCGGGGCAGCCGTCTGGGGAGTGGAACAAGCGGTCAGGCGTGCTCTTTCTCACACTGCAAGACCGCCCCGCGCTCCTGAGGGAACTTTGTTTGTACCCGAGGCTGCTCGTTCGACGGTTCTTCGCTGGGGTCATTCTTCTAAATTAGTCGCGCATCCCGGAGTTAGAGGTACTTTAGCGGCCATCCGCCAGAGATTTTGGTGGCCTACTCGTGAGCGCGATATTCGTCGTTTTGTTGCTTCTTGTTCTATCTGCGCTCAGACTAAGTCTAGTAATAATCCTCCGGCGGGTCTTCTCAGACCTCTTCCCGTTCCTTCGCGTCCCTGGTCGCATATTGCGTTGGATTTTGTTACCGGGCTTCCCCCTTCGTCTGGCAATACGGTCATTCTCACCGTCGTGGACCGTTTTTCTAAGGCTGCGCATTTTATTCCGCTCCCTAAATTACCGTCGGCTCAGGAGACCGCACAGATTATGGTGGATCACGTTTTCAAGATCCATGGTCTTCCTTCGGACATTGTGTCTGACAGAGGTCCGCAATTTACTTCTCTGTTCTGGAGGGAGTTCTGTCGCCAGATAGGGGCTTCCCCCAGTCTGTCGTCAGGATTCCATCCACAGACCAATGGGCAAGCCGAGAGGACCAATCAGATTCTTGGTCGCATGCTGCGTAGTCTTACCTCTCAGAATCCCGCGTCTTGGTGCGAGCAGTTACCATGGGCCGAATATGCTCATAATTCTCTCCCATCGTCCGCCACTGGGTTATCCCCGTTTGAGGGTTGCCTTGGCTTCCAACCGCCTGTTTTCTCCGCCCAGGAGTCTCAGGCCTCGGTTCCGTCCGTCGAGGCTTTTATTCAGAGATGTAAGCGTACCTGGAGGAGGGTGAGATCTGCCTTATGTCAGACTAGGGAACGTACTCGTCGTGCCGCTAATCGCCGCAGGGTGAGATCTCCCAGATATTTTTGCGGTCAGAGGGTGTGGTTATCCACCCGCAATTTGCCTATTCAGGAGACGTCTCGCAAGCTCATGCCTCGTTTTATTGGACCCTTTTCTATTGTTAAGGTCATCAGTCCAGTCGCTGTAAAGCTAAGACTGTCTGGTCAGATGCGCCGTGTTCATCCGGTTTTTCACGTGTCTTGCATTAAACCCGTTATTCGTGCGCCCGCACGTCCCTCCGTTCCCCCTCCTCCTATTGACGAGGGGGCCTCCATTTACAGAGTTCGAAGGCTACTCGACGTTCGTCCCCGGGGGCGTGGTCACCAGTTTTTGGTGGACTGGGAGGGGTATGGTCCTGAGGAGAGGCGGTGGATTCCAGCCCGGGATGTCCTGGACCGCTCGCTGATTGACGACTTCTACCGGTCCCGTCAGGCTCCTTCCTCGAGCGCCTAGTGGCGCTCGTTGAGGGAGGGGTACTGTCATGAGTCAGGTTTTTCTTCCGTTTTCGCTCTCGCACGCTCTCACTCATTTACTCACACACACACCTTATTAGCTTATTATATTACTCTTTGTCTGTCCCGCTGACCTCTCTCTCTTCATGCACCTGTTTGTCATTGCAATCAGCGCTCGCGCTGATTTGCTATGACACCTGTTTCTACTTTGCCCTAAGTGTTCACCCTTTATCTGGTGTTTGCTCGGGTAGATTCTTGGTTGGATTATTGTTACATGTCATGCGTTTTGTCAGCAGTTACATCCTGTCTGTATTGAGAGGTACTCACCTATTCTTGTCTTGTCTGCCTGGAACAGTCTAGCCCCTAAGTTTTTGCTGTATTCTGCTGCTGTTGCTGCTGATTGTAGACCAATGTGGTTCTCTCACCCTGCCTGAGTTATCTACTCCTGAGCTTCGAGTCTGCTACAAGGGAGTCCTGTTCTGTTACTCATCGAGACAGGAGTCTTTCCGTTTGTTCAAGTTTCTATTTACCAGTTCTGTGTGCTGAAAAGACGGACTGCCTTTGTTATATATTTTTTCATTAAAGACTGTTATTCCTGTTATCTCTGCTTTTGGATCTTTCATTTACCAGCGTGACAGGGTGTAAGAATGTGTGCTTAACTGTACATTTTAATGTTTTCTTGTTGGTTTTTCACTTACACATGTGGATCCTATAAAATCTTATTTCTGCCCTCAAATATAAAGGGTAAATGGTAATTGTGACTTTTTTTCATCTCACAGTTCTAACATTTATTTCTTGCAATTGTGAATTTATCTCACAGTTCTGATAAAGTCTGAATTTCAAGATGTAAACTCTTAATTCCAACAATAGAAGTCCAAATTGTGAGATAAAAAGTTCACAATAACTTTTTTTTTACGTTTTTATCCTGTGATGGAAAGCTTGCATAGTAACGTGTTGTAATTTTTTTTTATATCTAGCATCACCTACCATGGAGCACCATCCATATCTAGACCCCCACCCACTGGAGAGCACTTTCAATCATGGTTCCAATAAAATTTCTGCATATAGGACCTTTTTTTTTCTATTGTAAATTCTATAAAGTAATGACTTGTTCAGTTTTAGACAGTATCTTGCCAAGAATGAACACATTCAACATTTAAAAATGTAAAATGGGTTTCAGTTGAAGGTAACTAAATAAAAAAATAATAATTTGTATGAAACATGTATGTCAAACATGTAGAAGAAAGTAATGCAGTTTTTGTAAAGCCATCAACTGTTAGTATTTTGACAGTCACTATGCTATGATTGACTTTATGTTCCTATTGGATAGAAAAGTAGTGCTAATATTTTGTCCGAATGACTTTCTTTTGAATTGTGTTTGCTGTGTTTTGATAGAGTTTGTATCAGTAGAAAAAGGTATTCAGTAGTTTGAAATGTAGACATTCTTTTGTCCAATCTGTAGTCACATTTTCAAAACACTATACACAATGAGCACAGTCTGTTGTGACCATACCTTTAACACAATTTATGTTGTTTTCACACAATATTCAGTAAATTAACAAGTTTCTAAAATGCTTAAAAAAAATTCACATAAGCTTACCCTTGTTACGGATCACTCGGAGACAGAGGAGTAACAGATGAAGTTAGTATTTATTTAAAGACACAAGCAGAGGAGCGGGAAGTGAGGAGTGGATGGGTGTTGGGATCCGTGCCGGGAAGGTAGTGACCACACACACGCACCGTTGGGGCTTTGAGGATCTTGGAGGCAATCCTTAGAGAGAAGATGGAAGAGGAGTCTTCGGAGGTTATCCTTGGAGAGAAGGTAAAGAGGAGTTAGTCCTTATAGCTCGCACACAGGAATGATCTTGTCGCGAACGTGACCGGACAATGACTGGGTGCGTGTGTGTGGCTTTTATGGTGCTGTGGTGGATGACTGGTGATGAGGATCAGGTGGTGATCGTTCAGTACTCAGGTGAGGGTGTGCGCTGTGATTGTGTGGAGGTGGAACCAGGCGTGTTTGTAACAGTACCCCCCTCCCCAGGGCCCGCTCCTGAGGGCCGGGGACCCCGACGACGTGGTCGGTGTCCTCTTCCCCTGGGAGCCGGTCGGTTGGGGTGTCTGGAGTGGAAGGTATCCAGCAAGGCGGGATCCAAGATGTCGTTGCGGGGGACCCAGGAACGTTCCTCTGGACCGTATCCTTCCCAGTCCACTAAGTATTCCAGCTGCCCACCACGCCGCCGGGAGTCCAGGATGTCCTTGACCGAGTAGGCTGCGCCGTCATCTAGGAGTAGAAAAGGGGGGGCTTCCGTCTCGCCAGGTTCTGTGGAGTGAAGAACAGAAGGATGGTGAGGTTTTAAGAGTGAGACATGGAAAGTGGGGTGAATCCGGTACTCAGGGGGAAGTTGAATTTTGTAGGTGACCGGATTGATCTACTGGGTGATTGTGAACGGGCCAATGAATCTGGGACTGAGCTTGCGGCAAGGTAGACGCAGGCGGATGTCCCGGGTAGACAGCCAGACCTTCTGACCGGGTTGATACTGGGGAGCCTCGGAACGGCGAAGGTCAGCTGCCGTCCTGCGTCTACGGAGCGCCCGTTGCAGTTGGTGATGGGCCCCGTCCGAGACCCTCTCGCTCTCCCGGAAAGAAATAGTCGACCGCGGTAACATCAGAAGGCTCTCCAGACCAGGGGAATAGAGGTGGCTGGTAGCCGAGTACACACTGGAAGGGTGTGAGTCCGGTGGTGGGTTGACGAAGGGAGTTCTGTGCGTTCTCGGCCCACCCCAGGAATTGGTTCCAGGAGTTCTGGTGGCCGTGACAGAAGGTACGGAGGAAGCGTCCGATCTCCTGGACCTTTTTTTTCGTCTGCCCGTTGGACTGTGGGTGGTAGCCGGAGGACAGGCTGATGGCCACACCTAGGAGGGAGTGAAATGCTATCCATACCCGGGAGATGAACTGGGGGCCCCGATCCGACACTATGTCCTCTGGAATGCCGAAGTACCTGAAGACATGGTTAAACATCAGTTCTGCCGTTTCCATGGCAGTGGGGAGACCCTTCAGAGGAAGAAGACGACAAGCTTTAGAAAATCTATCCACAATAATCAGAATACATGTGTTGTTGTCAGAGGGTGGAAGGTCCGTTATGAAATCCACCCCTAGGTGTGACCACGGGCGATTGGGAACGGGCAGAGGATGGAGTTTGCCAGATGGTAGATGGCGAGGACTTTTGGACATAGCGCAGCTGGTACATCCACTCACGTACCTTCTGACATCCGAGGCCATGTTGGGCCACCAGAAGCGTTCCCGTAGCAACGAGAGGGTTTCATTGACCCCCGGGTGACCAGTGCCAAGTGATGTATGGGTGGAGTGGATGAGTGGAGTGCGACGTGTCCTAGGGATGTACTGGTGTCCTGGTGGGCAACCCGGCGGGGTATTGTTAGGAGCTTCGGCTGGAGGTAGAGTCTCTGCTGACCAGGTGATAGGGGCGACTATGACCTTGTCCGGGAGGATGGGTTCGGGGTTCTCTGATCTCTCTTTGGGTGCGTAACATCTGGACAGAGCATCGGCCCTTACATTTTTTGCCCCAGGGTGGTAGGAGATGGAGAAATGGAAGCGGGTGAAGAATAGCGGCCAGCGGGCTTGTCTGGGGTTGAGTCTCTTGGCTGCTCTAAGGTATTCCAGATTTTTGTGGTCAGTGAGAACTTGAAAAGGATGTTTGGCTCCCTCCAGCCAATGTCTCCACTCCTCCAGGGCAAGCTTGATGGCAAGTAGCTCCCTATTCCCGATGTCATAATTTACCTCCGCCGGGTTGAGTTTCCTGGAGAAGAAGGCACATGGATGGAGGCGGCTGGGCATCCCCTGCTGCTGAGATAGGACCGCTCCCACTCCGGTGGTAGAGGCGTCCACTTCCACAGCGAATGGTAACTCTGGGTTTGGATGCACGAGGAGTGGGGCAGTCGTGAAGGCCAGCTTCAAGGCCTGGAAGGCTTCGGTGGCGGCAGGAGTCCATGACAGGGACTTGGGCTTCTGACGAAGGAGGTTGGTTAGAGGACTGGTGATAGTACTAAAATTCTGAATGAATCGTCTATAAAAGTTGGCGAAGCCAAGGAATTGCTGCAGTTCCTTTATAGTGGTAGGAATGGGCCAATCCCTGACAGCGCTTACCTTCCCCTCGTCCATCCGGATGCCACTGCGGTCGATGGTATATCCAAGGAACTGCACTGAGGGTTGATGGAAAGAACACTTCTCTGCTTTTAGGTAGAGCTGGTAGTCCAGTATATCAAGATGTCATCGATATAGACTAGGACGAACTGATGGAGGAAATCCCGGAGCACCTCGTGTATGAAATCCTGGAATACGGAGTGGGCGTTTACAAGCCCATACGGCATAACGCAATACTCGTAGTGACCAGTAGGGGTGATGAAGGCGGTCTTCCACTCGTCCCCCTCATGTATCCGGATGAGGTTATATGCGCTGCGGAGGTCCAACTTGGTGAACACAGTGGCACCACGGAGATGTTCTAGGGCCGCTGGGACGAGGGGAAGAGGATAACGAAACTTCTGAGTTATCTTGTTAAGGGCTCTATAATCGATACATGGCCGTAAACCTCCATCCTTCTTGGCCACGAAGAAGAAACTGGAAGCAGCAGGGGAGGTAGATGGGCGGATGTATCCTTGAGCCAGCGCCTCCCTGATGTAATCCTCTATGGCCTTCTCCTCGGGAACGGATAGGGGATAGATCCGTCCCTTAGGCACTGGTTCACCCGGCAGCAGATCTATTGCACAGTCCCACGGCCGGTGTGGAGGCAGCTTGGAGGCCCGCTTCGGGCAGAAGACACACTGAAGGGGGCGTAGCACTGGGGTATGGAGATGGGCTGATCTCGATAGGGCTTTCAATAGAGGTGGAGTAGAATGGTAGTGGTTCGGGGGGACGTTCCACTGGAACAGGACAGCCGGAGATACATGATTGAAAGCCACTTCAGGATTTCTTTGGTCTTCCAGGATATCACTGGGTTGTGCTGCTCCAACCATGGGCACCCTAGGATGACGTCAGCGGTGGAATCCTCCAGAACCAGCAGATGGATGTCCTCGTGATGAAGGAGTCCTGTCTGAAGGGAGATAGGGCCCACGCAGTGGCATACATACTTCTTGCTTAACGGCCTGCCGGTGATTGTGTGGATCTGGTAAGCGGTCGGCGTGGCCGTGGTTGGGAGCCTGAGCTGACGGCAGAAGGCGCCGGAGATGAAGTTGCCGGCTAAGGTAGTGACCACACACACGCACCGTTGGGGCTTTGAGGATCTTGGAGGCAATCCTTAGAGAGAAGATGGAAGAGGAGTCTTCGGAGGTTATCCTTGGAGAGAAGGTAAAGAGGAGTTAGTCCTTATAGTAAGCGCACAGGAATAATCTTGTCGCGAACGTGACCGACACACAATGGCTTCCAGGAGGAGCAACGACCAAACACTATCATACACAAGGGAGGATCTGCTTTTGTATCATTCGGTTGATAAGAATTTGCCTGTGGACAAAGCAAGAAGGGTGGAAAGCAAACACCGGCGGAAAAGAGCACACAGAGGGTGTTGTGCCCAATTTCGACCCCCTGTTGAATTATTACCCCACTAGTATTGGTAGGTTTAGGAGTAGGTATGGGGGAGGGGTTAGGATTAGGGGTGGGGTTAGGATTAGGCAATCAGGTAGCGACTTGAACAAGGGGGGTAATATTTCGGCAGGGGGTCGAATTTGGGCACAACACCTGGATGCAGGTCTTCTGGTGCTAACTGAAACCTGGCTTCGCCCTGAGATGCCCGGCTCGTTGATAGAGGTATAAGATTTTTCTCTTATTCAGGCAGATAGATCTGTCACCTCGGGGAAGAGCAGAGGTGGCGGAGGCATCTGCGTGTAATGACCTCTGTAGCCATATGACAGTTAAATCCATGGTATGTAATTCGGACATTGAACTTTTATGTTTAAATTTGAGACCTTTCTATCTACCCAGAGAATTTGGGAATATTTTGATTTGAGTTGTGTATGTCCTTCCGTCGGGCAAAGCAGCAAATGCAGTGAGCATCATAAGAGATTTCCAACTTCAACATACACCTGGAGCACCTGTTTTTATTTCCGGCGATTTCAATCATTGTAAAATGGAGTCACTCTCTCTGGATATGAACAGTATGTTAAAGACAATACAAGACGTAATAAGATTTTAGACAAATGCTACAGGAAAATAAAAGAAGCATACACATCCAGATCAAGGCCTCCCCTGTCAATTTCTGACCACAACACTGTGTACTTACAATTTTTACAATACTTTTTACAACAATTTTCCTAAACTCTTAACACAGTTAGCACAACATCCATCTGTGTAGGCTATACAATTAACACGTCTTGTTGCTTTGAGACAAAATGCATAGTTAACACCAATTTAAAATGCTTGAACTTTGTTTACCCACAAGCTCAACCAAGACCAAAACAATGTAATTTTACAAGCCAATTTTCGAACACTTTCACAATGTATGTCAGAACAGATAACATCATGTTCTAAGACTAACTTATAGGTTAAAGACAAAGTGAACAGCTGTTCATGTTGTGATCTGAATCACAAATATGTCCCCTGTATTTTATATTGCATAGTTAATGATAAACAGCTGATTGAAGTTTTGCAAATATATAAGCTGATTCCCATCTAGGAACATACTCAGGTGTTGAGGTTCTTTCAATTGCATAATCATACGGTATACAGTAAAAGAGGACCTATTTGGACTGATCCTGTGTGGGAAAGTGCACTCTTCTGTGTCAGCCACTCTGCGCTGTTGTCTTTCAAACCAAAGCGTAAATACACTTAAAAAAATGCATCCTTGTGGTGTGGTTGACATAGAAGCTTTTACGGGTTTGGAGCGACATGGGGGTAAGTGAATAATGACAACATTTTTATTTTGGGATGGAGTGTCCCTTTAAGTTCAGAAGGCTTAGTTTTGATTCTCACATGTCTCTTGTTTTACAGTTTTTCTCAATCGATTTGGTACATTTCTCCAAACTCAGGTAACAGCTCTCAAAACAGTTAACACAGTGATCAGTACACTTTGTAATTGTCCTAAGCAGATAGTAAATTCTCCTTCATTTCATACAAATCACAAATCAAAAGCATAATTTTCTCAAAACACTGTGCACAAAAATCCCTAATCTTATCACAGCAGTTCATACAGCCAACCAAATCTTTAATATATCAGGGAAAACATTTGTAACTTTTCCATTGTTCTTCACAAAGATCACAATCATTTTTGTTCCATTTTCAAAACACAACAAACAAAACTCTGTGAATTGTAAAATAGTCAGTTACACACCTTGTGTCTTCAATTAACGGCAAATTGTTATCTGATGAGTTAGTAATCCACTCAACACAGAAAAAGCCAATTTCCTCATTGTTCACACAGCTGCATGCATGTCTTACGTAATTACAACAACTACAAAAGGGGAAGAGAAGAAGAACAAAGAAGATGAATGAGGAGATACAGTAAGACAGAGCAGTGGAAACAGAAGAGGTTTAAGAGTGAGAGGTGGTGGCCAGGGTAGAGGGAGAAGAGGAAGAGGAGATAGAGAAAGAGGAGATAAAGAGAAAGAAGGGCTGAAGATGTAGGAGGAAGAACTGAAGATGTAGGAGGAAGAGCGAGAAGAGCTGAGGATGAAGGAAGAGGAGAGGAGATTGAAGAGATGGATAGATTGGAGGGCAATGGTATAGTGGAAAGAGAAAATATAAGAAGAGGTGGACAGGGAGGAAGAGGAGGGCAAGGAGGAAGAGGAGGCCAAGGTGTAAGAGGAGGGAGGAGAGGTAGAATACACGCGTGATTCAAATGAAACCAGAGCCACACTTATTGACCATATCATAAATCATGGTCTCTCACTGAGAGAAGATGGCCAGAGAGTTCAGCCTAATATAAACAGATCCACAGTGGCTTCAATTATCCGTACATTTCAGAGGGAAAACCGGTAAGTAACTATTCCATTCTACTTTTACAATAAGAGTCCATGTAGTCTTGTTTGACATAGGTCTAGATCTCTACAGTAAATGTTCTTGCTTATCCAAACCTTTTTCAGAATTGAAGTTAGAGAATATTCTGGTGGACGAACAAGACTTCTTTTCAGTTGAACAAGAGCATGCCATTGTTGACATGGTGGTCCAGAACAACACCCTCCGCCTCAAAGAAATTCAGCAAAGAATAACACAGGACAATCAACTGTTCCACAATATCCACCAATGCAGTCTCTCCACAATTGACCGTGTTCTAAGAAGAAATGCTATCCGAATTAAGCAAGTATACAAAGTGCCCTTTGAGAGGAACTCCGTTAGAGTGAAGGATAGGTAGAGCGATTCTAGTTTCTTCAAGTATGTGCAACCCAATTACTGCAATTGTACAGTCAACTCAAAGATATATTTTTCTGAATTAAGTATGTGTCCATAAACTATTCCATGCTACTATATGTGAAAAGATTTAGGCATATCTATGTATACTGCTGCTTCAAAGTGTGAACTCCAACTTCAGCAACAATTTCACAGTAGTATTGACTGCCATCAATGCCATTACTGTAAAACACAAATTTACTATATTTTACCTTGTGTTCTTTTTACTCTAGAGATTCTTGGAGTTGGATAGCAGTGCAACTCATTATGAGTACCTGTATACTGATTAAGCAGGCTTCAAACTTGAAACTTGAAATGTGATTGTCTATCGTGCTACAGTCAATGTCCCTGGACAACGAGGAGGCAACATCACTCTCTGTACAGCAATTTCTACAACAGGTGTTGTGGCACACAATGCTGTCTTGGGACCATACAACACAGCAAGGCTGTTTTTTTTTTTTTTTAAACCTCCTCAATTAAATCCTCTTTTCGCAGGGTGATCAGGAGCAAATGGTGTGGAATTTTGTAGTTGTTTGGGACAATGTCCAATTCCACCATTCAGCACAAGTGTGAGAGTGGTTTTAGAATCACCCACAATTCAGGATGGTATTTCTTCCACCATATTCTCTTTTCCTGAATCCAATTGAGGAATACTTCTCCTCTTGGAGATGGAAAGTACATGATCACAACCCTTACAACCAAGTAAGTCTTCTTCAATCTATGGCAGAGGCCTGTGGAGATATTGGGGCTCAAGGATGGATACAGCATTCAAGGCGTTTTTTCCCACGATGCATGACTTGTGAAAATATTTTCTGTGATGTTGATGAAATTCTCTGGCCAGATGTAATTGAGAGGCATGATCAATAAAATAATTGATTCAATGAATGTAGTACTATCACGGCGCGGTAGAGACAGCGCCGTGGAATGAACCGGGTCTGGGTCCAAATGCAGGGAAGAAACTTTTATTATTATTATTATTTTATTTATGAGGAATACCGGGTCCGGACTCATGACAAGTACAATTATCACTTTATTTTTTCTTTACCTATGTGCTTATTTTTATTATATATATATATATATATATATATATATATATATATATATATATATATATATATATATATATATATATATATATATATTGTGTGTGTGGGGTGACAACTTATTGTTATACACCTGAACTCCTCATTAAGGAACTTAATGAAAAACATGTATTTTTATTTATTTATTTGTGTATCTTCAGCTGAATTTGTTATAAAATCAACAGAGAACACACTTTTAGTTTTGATTTTAATACGGAATTTTAATGAATGCATTACTAGAATAAAATGCTGTTTCATTGTGCAGTGAATACGTAACGGTTTCGCCAGCATAAGAGTGTGTTTAGTTTACTGTGTTAACTGTTTTGAGAGCTGTTATCTGAATTTGGAGAAATGTACCAAATCGGTTGAGAAAAACTGTAGTATCAACAGCATTTCAGATGTTTTCCTAAAATCCCTTAGAAGAAATACAAGAAGACACAAATTCTTACATACATTAAGAGAATAGAGTATTAATTTGATTAATACATATCCTATATAACGAAATGTTTGAGTTCATATTGAGACATTTGAATTGGTGAACACTTTTGTAAAGCTTTTGAGATTTCTTCTAAACTTTAGAGGACACAAATAGAGTTTTCGTCTCAGCAGGAAAATCTGAGAAGCAGCAGACTCAAGCAAAAGTCTATATTTGATGTTCATGTAAGTTCATAATATCTTGTATTTCTGAAGAGAATGATTCGGTTCATGTTTTAGGTGTAATATATGATCCAAACAGAACAGACTGCATTCAGTCACTTCTGCTGTCTGGACTGTCAGAACGGCTGGTTCTAGATTTGATTTGGTTCTAAACTTTTTAATTGGTATTGTTTCGATAATTTCATCTTCATAAACAAAATATATACATTTTTATAAATTTCCGTGGATAATCATATAATAATAATCGTGGATAATAAGATATTTTGTAGAGTATCATGGGTAAGGTACAGAGCAGCTTCTGAAAATCAACATACAGTATTAAGAAAAGTGACATGAGTCATGAGATATTAGTGAGAAAACCACAAGTACAATACCCTTCAGACTCAATATAATAGTGCATTTTTGCAGAATCATGAAATAAATTAGGAATATAAATTAACTGTTTATAGACCTTTAAATAGATGATCAATGAGAAAGGTGAGATACTACATGAATACATGAATATTCACAAAGAAATATCTAGAGATTTTTTACACTTATCTTTTAAAGTAGAAAGTAAACATCTAATGTTTTGTAAGACTTTGTTTGTATAAATATTATATTTAAAATATGCTGAGCATGCACAATATCTGCATTTGTTTTATTAAAACTATATAAACAAACAAATAACATTTTATTCTGAATTCTGAATCCTGTAAGGTTTCCTTACCTGAATGAACACTAAATAAATAAATAAATAAATAAATGAAGAGATTACTCTTTCTCTTTCCAGAAGGGGGCGCTACATGTTCATCAAAGATAGAAGAGTGCTCAGGCTCTAATCCAATTCACCATAAAACTTCCAGTCTGATGCAGCCCACATAGCAATATTTTTTCTGGCCCAGCTCTGGTCTACACAAACCGTTTTCCCTCGGCCCACATACCACAAAGAATGACGGCCCTGGAGTGGCCCAGATCTGGAATAAAGACAAGGGCTACACATGGGCCATAACTGGTCAGAGTCTCAGCCAATTGTGGCCCTACACTGGGACTTAATAGGTTTTAGCACGTGTATCGATTTTCAGCCATAAGTAAACCTGAAGCCCCAAAACTGAGCCACACTTGAGCCTTAAATAGCCCAGACCCAATACAGAATATTAAATGTGATATTATTGCATTGTATTTCTTTTACAATCTCTCCCCGTGTGATTCTAAGATTAATTGTGCTGAGAATAATAATTTAATTAAGTGCAGTTTACTGAATTAATAATTTGCTTAATTTTGAAGTGATAACTTTTCATTCTGTTTTGACTTGCCATTTCAAAGATTAAATAAACCCAAAAGAAAGTTAATTAATTAATGAGCACACCGAAGGTACATGATCTGTATTGTGTTAGACTGGACTCTGTGGAAAGAAAAGGGACAAGTTGCTCATTATAAAATATACAGTAAACACAGAGATTTACATTAAACACTGCAGATTTACAGTGAACACACTGCAGGAATAGATCGTACATCTGGAGAAACCGGTTCATTCACTTTTGTCTCATATTCGAGTCTGAGAAGACAGGAGGATCTCAGTGACTCTGCAGTTCAAAATACCACACATATCAAATTAGCAAAAAAAATTAATAATAAATTATTTAATTCTGTCAGCCCAAAAGCAGGAAGTGTCTGGTGTGTTCAGAATGCAGGAGATGAAGTGATAGTAGTTAATTACATAATAGATATTTTATTGAGTCATCTTAGTTGCATCTCTTTCCATGTTTAGTTAGACATTGTCTGACTAAAGCAAATTCAACAAGTGTTGTTATACCCAACAAACTCAACATACAGTTAGGATTACAGTAAGAGAAAAATAACAAAAATGATTGAAATGACTGCAGTACATATATATAATACACGTGTAGGAAGTAATGTGGAAGAGATAAAGAAATAACTTGAATGATGTACAAGACAAATGTATCTTTGCTCTCTTAAATATGCTCTCTTATAAATCATAAATATTACTTCTGCTTCTAATTTCTGTAGTTATGTCTATAATTCAAATTTAACCATACCACAAAACCTGTCCTAACCTCACCCGTATCGCACATCAACAGCAGAAACTGTGTTTTGCAATTCAACATCAACAGAGTAAGGTTCTTTTTTTTTTTTTTTTTTTTTTTTTACATAAGTAGTAATCTAAAGTCATCTAATATAAAGTGGGACTGAAGATACAGTACATAGCAATTTTACACGTGTTTAACAACATTTGAAAGTACAATATGCATTTACTATTTCAGTTAAATTAATAAATTATATACCTCATACAACAAATATTTTCATAAACGGACATGTGACCATGATTAGGAAATACGTAGAAGTAGAAGTCAGTTGTTTGTCTGTTGTGTAATCTTACATAGTGAGAGTGAGGAATCAAAAACCTTAAATCCAGCATAGAGGGGTTCAGTGAATGAGGTGTTGAATGTGTGTAAGTGTGTGAGTGTGTGTGTGTCAGAGACACTGTAGAAGGACAGAGTGCCGGCCGGCCAGTCCAGATACACTCCTACTCTTTCAGACAAGGGTGAAGGAGCAGGAATGTTTTCGTTCTGATTGTTGTGCCAGAAAACAAATCCATCATTAAGGCAGAAAAGACACCAGGACTTGTTATTGTATCCAAACTTACCAACAGTCCCTTCTCTGCTGATTGTTTTGTAGGCGACTGCTATACGAGACCAGCCAGTCCGCTCAACCTCCCAGTAATGACGTCCAGTCAGACTCTCTCGACACAGAACCTGAGGAATATCTTTAAATCTCTCTGGATGATCAGGATACGACTGGTGCTGTTCCACATATTTCACCTCTCCGTTCTCAGACAGAATGAGTTGAGTGTTTGCTGTGTTTGGATCCAGTGTGAGATCACAGAAATCTGAACACAAGAAGAGAGGAAAAACAGTTGTATACTTTTGTTTGTTGTCAATAAAGGTGAAAGAGTGTGTCAGAGAAAGAACCTACATTTTTGTAGACCTGGTCGGATCCTGAAAGGCTCTCCATGGTCCAAACTACAATGATACACACACACACACACACACACACACACACACACACACACACACACACACACACACACACACACACACACACACACACACACACACACACACACACACACACACAACACACACTCTCTTTATCTTCATTTTTTTTCTTAACTCATTAATTGCCTTTTACAGTGAACACTTTTTTAAAATATGCAACACAACATTAAAGAAAATGGTACAAGTACAGAGTTCTGGCATGAAACTCTGATTGTTGAGTCTAATAGGTCTAATTCAATCTGACGTAATGACATCATCACATGGCGCAGCTGATTGGTACTTTCCTGTATTGGTAGCCAATGAGCTCGCTGCTCAGCATTCAAATATATGACTAGAGTTTGCTGTAAGAAGTGCAGCTTGCTTCAGAAACCTTTGACCTTCCACAGCTCCACGTGTATACCTCTGCTACGAGGTGATTCATGTAAACTGTGAGGTTGTTTCATGTATGTTATATTTGCAGCAGCAGTATTTCTTACATGCTCACAGCAACATGTTGTGGATGTATTGGCATGGCAGTAGCAAGTCTCTATACTTTCTCTGCCGCAGCAGTAGCAGCAAAAGCGTAACAGAACTATTCCGCCAAGACCAAATACATTTATATAGTCATGTACATTACCATGCCAATCCCTCTGAGAGTTGTCATGACAGAACTACATTTTTGAGATAACATAGGGATCTAAGATAGTACATGCAGAGATGAGAAGTATCAGAAAAATAAATTATGATTTTGATTGCTAAGCAATATTATGTTTCGTGCTGAAGACATCAATATTTCTTAAACTGTACCAAACATACTTGAGTATTTTTAGTGAGCAGTTTGGATCCTTCAGTTTTTCAGAAAGCAGCTGGACTCCTGCTTGTCCTGGGTGATTGTAGCTCAGATCCAGCTCTCTCAGGTGTGAGGGGTTTGAACTCAGAGCTGAAGACAGATAATGACAGCCTTCCTCTGTCACCATACAGCCAGACAACCTACAGACACACAAGGGTGAAGATCACAACATCTGTGAAGCCCTCAACTCTCAAACACCTGAGCAATCATTGTTGATCTCAGTTTAAAATCAATTATGCATGTCCTTACTGCCATTCTCATGACATCAAGGTACTGTTTATGCATTAATACACTGAAGTGACACCAGAGATCATGAAACGATAATCAGTCATGATCATTCATCACACAGACAGACACAGGAAATTCACTCTAAAGTGAGTGTGAGCCAGGAGCAGTAAAATGCAAGACAACATCTCGCAATAGGCTCTTTTAAAATAACTATTTTTTACTTGATACAGCACATTAAAAACACAACGCTTAGTGCTGAACTTTGGTCATGCTAAGGAAAATAGTTTGTACACTTATTATTATATTGGTGTAATCTGCAGACATTGCAAAAAGTTGGGCTTTCTGAGGTATTGAGTCAGACATCAAGTTTTCAGGCAAACCCCTCATACTGGCCTCACCTCCCGTGTCAGCTTGATTTCCAAGATTTAACTCAGCAGAAAGAGGGAAAGATGTTAATTTTAATGCACCACACCCTTCTTTTAATGCACCACCTCAGCTTAGGCATACATACAAATAATAACTGTACTGTGAATGAGAAGGAGAAAAAAAACTGACACAGAAGCTAGGAGAGGGGTGGTAAGTGTTAGATATCTGTCATTATTTCATTACTACTATTACTATTGTCATTTTATCATCATTATTATTATAATTACTGTCAATATTGATATTACTGTTGCCGTCATCACAAAATATTATCATCATCATCGCCATCTTTAGCATTGCTATTGTTATTACTACTATGTTATTATTAATATTATTATTATTGTTGGTGTTGTTATTAATGTTATTATATTATTGTTGATATTACTACTGCTCTCAATAAAAATATTATCATCACCATATTTAATATTACTGTTGTTACTATTATAATTAATATAAAAATTATTATTATTATTATTATTATTATTATTATTATTATTATTATTATTGATATTACTATTTCCGTCAACACAAAATATTATCATCACCATCTTTAATATTAGTATCACTAATGTTATTAATATAATTATCAATGTTATCTATTATTATTATTGATTATTTATTTCACTATTGCCATCTACACAACTTATCAGCACCATCTTTAGTATCACTATTACTGTTGCCATCATCACAAAATATAATAATAATAATAATAATAATAATAATAATAATAATTATTATTATTATTATTATTATTATACATGTTATTACTATTTAAATACTTTTTACTATTACTACTATTATTCATTTGTCATTTCTGCTTATTTTTCATTGCTGTTACATTCATTGCTGTTTTATTGTTGTTTTTGTGCTTTGTTGTTGTGTTTTGTGTTCACCCTATGTTGTATGTTTTTGCAGTCCTAATAAAAACTAAAAAAAGAAAGAGGGGAAGAGTAGTTGGCGACAACTGATAGTAAGGACATATCTGCAGCCTTGACAACATAGAGAAACTTGATAAATTACAAATGTATAATGTTCCAAAATACCTTAATATCTTCAACTGACATTTTGGACTCTTCAGCCCATTAGAGAGTAGCTTCACTCCTGAATCCTGCAGGTCATTGTTACTCAGGTCCAGCTCTCTCAGGACAGAGTTTGAGGATTGTAAAGCTGATGACACAATTTCATAGGATTGACCAGTGAGATTACAGCCAGCAAGACTGAAACAGAACAGAACACAAACTAATTAAGTAATTACTCTTATTCTTCAATTATCATTCCAATTACATCTGTTTAATTCTTGTAAAACAGATCAGAACATTATAAAAATAAGCAAAACAGAAAGTGCTATTCCATTCAAAAGAGACTCTTCATTGTGACACATGATTAAACACTCACAGAGCTTTTCTGCAGTTGATCACAGCTGGTATCAGTCTTCTTCTGCCCTCATCTGATGTGTTGTATTTCTTGAGATCCAGCTCATCTAGCACCTCCTCTGATATCTGAAGCATGTAGGCGATTGCTGAGCAGTGAGATGGAGAGAGTTTTTTTGTGTGTTTGACTGATTTCACAAACTCCTGTATTTCTGTGGACAGAGTCTGATCTTGTACTTCGAGGAGACAGAGGAACAGATTGATAGATCTTTCAGTGAAGAGTGCATGTCCATCTTTGATCTTTTCTTTAATGTACTGTGTGGTTCTCCTGATGCTCTCTGAGCTGTTCTCTGTGTGTGTCAGTAGATCCTGTAAGAGTCTTTGATTGGACTCCAGTGAGATGCCCAGCAGGAACCGCAGGAACAGATCCAGGTTTCCATTTTTACTTTCTAAGGCTTTATTTACTGCACCTTTATGCAAATTGTGCATTGAATCAAAGGTCTTCAGGGCTTCCATGGTGCTGTTTAAATAACAGTAAAACACATAGAAAGAAGCGAGAAACTCCTGAACGCTCAGATGAATGAAGCAGTAGACTTTTCTCTGATGAATCACAGATTCTTCCTTAAAGATCTCGGTACAAATCCCAGAATACACTGAGGCGTCAGTGACGACTAAGCCGCTCTCTCTCAGGTCCTCCTCATAGAACATCACATTGCCCTTCATCAGCTGCTTGAAAGCCACCTCAGCAAGTTTCACAATCACTTCTCTTTTGGTCTTTAGGAGTTTCTGTGGATCTCTCTCTTCATACTTGCTCATCTGAATCAGCAGGAAGTGGATGTACATTTCAGTAAAAGTTTGAGGGATTTCGGCTCTCAGATCATCTTTAAGGAGCTTCTCAATCACAGTGGATGAGATCCAGCAGAAGACGGGGATGTGGCACATGATGTGGAGGCTTCTTGCTCTTCTGATGTGTGTGATGATTCTGCTGGCTTGATGCTTATCACTGATTCTCTTTCTAAAATATTCCTCTTTCTGAGGGTCATTGAAACCTTGAATTTCTGTCACACCGTTGATGTATTTGGAGGGGATCTGATTGGATGCTGCTGGTCTGGAGGTGATCCAGATGAGAGCAGAGGGAAGCAGATTTCCTCTGATGAGGTTTGACATCAACACACCCACTGATGAAGACTTATTCACATCACAAACTTTCTCATCATCTGAAAACAGTGACATTCTGCTTTCATCCAGACCATCTAGAATAAACACAACTTTACACTCCTCATAAATCTTTGAGTCCAGACCTTGAATTTCAGGATGAAAGTCCAGCAGAAGTCTGTGAAGACTGTACTGATGATCTTGAATCAAGTTCAGTTCTCGAAATGGAAACACAAACATGAAATCCACATCCTGATTGGCTTCTCCCTCTGCCCAGTCTAGAATGAACTTCTGCACAGAGACAGTTTTTCCAATTCCAGCTATGCCTTTAGTAAGAACAGTCTTGATTTTGTCTTTCTCCTCATATCCTGGTTTAGATAAGGCTTTGAAGATGTTATTACAGTTTATCGCATTTTGTTGTGAGTGTTGTGTTCTGGATGATTTCTCCATCTGTAAAACCTCATGTTCTTCATTCACTCCTTCTCTCTCTCCTTCTATGATGTAGAGCTGTGTGTAGATCCTGTTCAAGAGGGTTTCATTCTCTTGTAGTTTGTTTCCCTCAAATAAGCAGCCAAACTTGTTCTTCATGCTGGTTTTGTGTTGGTCTTTGACTCTCTGAAGGACTGCTTCAGTTCTTTTCTGCTTGATGTGTGTCTGATCGTAGGATGCAATTGTATCATCTATCTCCACAATGCTGGAATTAAAATAAAGAAGAGCAAAAATGGCAATAACAGTAATTACAATGTTTGTTTAACATTTTTAGAAACATAACAGTATGGATTGTGTACTCTATGTTGTATATTTTGGGGAACATTTAGTGTTCATTAGGTTTCTTATAACATTATTGAATCAAGGTAAATTACAGTAAATCAGCAACTATATATTTATACTAACAGAGGGGAAGAGTTCACTGTTCCATCATTGAATGAAAAGGGAAACTTCATGGATCTTGTACTATTCACAGAGACATCGCTGGGTTCTGGAGATTTTGATCTTTTCTTCCTGTTGTTTCTGACAAAAGATAAACAACTTTGTATATTATACACACACACATACATGCACAGTATTATTGTGTATTAAGATACTGTATAATACACATTTCTAGTATTTGATATGTCAAACAGACAAATATTTTCTACTAAATAACTTTTCCATTTTATTAAACATTCAGGCAGTTATTAAAAGCTGAATTATTTTTGTAATTAGTTATTAAAGATATTTACATACATTTTGTAGAAAACAAGAATACAGAATTTTGTGAATTATACAAGGTACATTTGCTATATGCAAACTACATTGGCAACAAAATTTAATTTAAAATGGGCTTTTTATTTAGTATAGACAAACTTCTTGTTTAAGCCCTGCCAACACTTGGTTTTGTCTCAATACAGATAGAAATACAAATAACTATCAAACAACAGATTACAGTTTTTCACTTCACAGAAATTCCACAACCCAATAAACACAGACTGAACACGAAAACAGACGCTGGCATTGGTAACACACTGATCTGACAAAACCCGACAAATAGCGTCAGTGCTGGTCAACATCTGTTAATGTAGTGTGAAAAAGCCTATAAAAATCAAACCCACATAGTTTAGTGAGTGAGAGTTGTGCTCTGCTTTTTGAACTACAGAGATATAAGACACCCTGATATAATGTTACAAAACTGCTAATGTCATACCTGGAGTCACTGGAGGTCTCTGTTGTATCACTGATGTCAGGGGGCAGATTGTGTATGGAATTATCAGACAAAGATGCACAGCTTGATCTGGGAGAAGGAGATCTCATTTCAGTCATAGTGTCTTCATTCTCTCTTTTCTCATGGAAGCTCATTTTTGAAGCTCTGTCTTCCTGCTCCTGTGTCTCAAAAAGTATGACTGCAGACCTTTGTGGAAACACAACAATAGAAAAGATAGTTAAAAACAAAAAGTTAAATAGACATATACAAATAATTATATACAGATTAGCAGCTTTGCATGTTCATCCTTGAATTGAAGTTTTGTGTATAACGATTTTGTACTGCACAATGACAAATGTTTTGAGCTTTTACTCAAATCAACTCAATTCAGTGTGTTCTGAGACTGCACACAGACAAAGATTACTAAAAACCCCTAACTACTGATCAACTCAAACTCAAAACTAACTCAAGATCAGCATGTGTGAGGAACTTTACCATTCAGCATTTGTAGTGTGAATCCACAGAGAATATGTATTCATATTAGTACAAATAGAATTTTATATAATTTAGTAGATTTATGTGGCATATTGTCATTGTATAAGTTGTAAGTAATATTTTTCAGTGCATTTCAAACATATGAAGTTGTTTTCCATGTTTTATTATACTAAGGTTCAAAATGATTTCTCACTGTTGATTCAGATATTAATATTAATAAAGTGAAAAATTCTTCACTGATATTGTTTCCAGTCTTTTTACTGTATAGTATAATTAATACAATTGTCCTGACAGTGAAATATCTTTAGACTCACAACAACTTACAGTTACATTCACCTTTACTAATTATTTTTATGTATAATTATCTACATGGTAACATAAGAATATGTTCAGCACTTACCTCAATAAGCTGCCACTTAAGAGTCCAGGCTTAGGTTTAAACCCTCAGAATGTTATCCTTTCTTTTACTTTCATTTACTCAGCTGGTCAAGGTGACTCTTGATTTAGTCTCGTCTTGTCTTCTTCTCCCTCTAGTGGTGCAGAGCATCATCACAACCTCAGCTCAGTCTCAAAGCAGTTGTTGTTTTTAAGTGAAATCAAACAATGAAAATTAGACTCATTACAGTCAAGTCAAGTCACCTTTATTTACTGTATATAGCGCTTTATACAAAACTGACTGTATCAAATCAACCGAACAACATTAATTAGGAAAACAATGTGTCAATAATGCAAAATGACAGTTCACCAATTAATTCAGTGATGTCATCATTAAACTTAGTTCAGTTTAAATAGTATCTGTGCAATCATTTTAAATCAATGATATCACTGTAAATGAACGCGCATGTTGTTTATTTCATAAGACAAATACAAGCTTTTTTGTTGTCAGCACTAGGGATAGTGTTTAGACTCCTGTCTGCTCCTCTTCCAGGAACTCAAACTCAAACTCCTCCATCTGTATCTAGAGTCACAAGGAGGGACTATTAATTGATAATTTATTAAATATAACATCTACATAATAATAATAATAATTTATGGACTGATCTGATTTGTTTTTAACAGCAGTTTAACAGGTTTTGACAGTTGTGTTTTCCAGATCCTGTTTCAGTACATTGACTCGAGAGTTTAACTCCAAACCTAAACTCAGCAGGAAAGTGGATCTTGAGGGCCAGAGTTGAGAAACCCTGCTTTTACCATTCACTCCATTCATATGAAATTAAATTAATTGCTCAGCGGTTCCTTTTCTTAAGCTAAGAAGTCTTAGTTTTGTCTCCCGTTTTAGTATCAAAAGCATTTCAGATGTTTTCCTAAATCCATTAGAAGAAATACAAGTAGACACAAATTCTTACATACATTAAGAGAATAGAGCTGTTCAGTTTATGTGCACAGGACACATCATTTATTGCAGAAACAGTGACACTGGAGCTTTCTTTGCTGAATTCTTTTTTGTATTATTAATTTGATTGCTAATACATATCATATATAAGAAATAAGACATTTTCATTCATATTGAGGCTTTTGAATTGGTGCACACTTTGTAAAGCTGTTGAGATTTCTTCTAAACTTTAGAGGAGACTGTGAGAGTATTAGAGTTTTTGTCTCAGCAGAAAAAATCTGAGAGGCTACAGACTAAAATAAAAGTCTACATTTGGTGTTCAGGTAAACTCATTTTTGACTAAGAAACATTTGAGATGTTAAAAATATCTCATTTTCAGTCCTTATTTCTTCTGGGAGAGCAGCTGTGCTTTAGGCTGGTTTCAATGACTGAAACAGACAGAATGAGTGAAATTAAACTTAAATTAAATAGTTAAATAACTTTGTTGCTGTTGTTGTCAGTCTCCACATGACCAGGTCTATTTACCCCCCATATAGAAATGTCCAAATGTATTTCATATTATCTAACTTTATAGCTGTTGAATTAATTCTGAATGTTCTATATCGGAGCAGATATTTTGAAGAATGTTGGGATTCTATCAAAAAGAACGATGAGAACTCTCTGATCTGGAAAGTGTCTTCAGATGAATTAATATTCTTACTACTTCTCCTTATGATCAGGTGTTAACTTACTGCATTTACATCATTTATTTAATTTTTACATTAAAAGGAATAGTTCACATACAGATTTAATTCATCATTTAATAAGAAGATCATTAATTAGGTAGCAGGTAAAGCTGTTATAAATCCTGTCCAGTTTTTGATGCCAACACTAAAACATACAGAACTACCTAATATTGCTACAAGTCTGAGTGTATCATATAATAACTGCTGTTAATAATGTTCATCATCTGGTGGACTACGTCTTGTTTTAATTTTTCTGAAAATTTCTGTCATATGCACATTAACTGAGTCACCACTGATGAGCTACTACTAAATATTGTAGAATTGTAATTTTCCGTAAAGTTGCATTGCAATGATTTGTATCGTAAAAAGCGCTATACAAATAAAATTGAATTGAAATACCTGAACTGAATTAATATATGATCTGTGTCAATCAAACAGAACAGAATGCATTCAGTCACTTCTGCTGTCTGGACTGTCAGAACGGCTGGTTCTGGATTTGAGACCATGGATTTTGATTTGGTTTTTGATAACATTTTAATTGGTATTATTTTTGATAATTTCATCGTCATAAACAAAATATATACATTTTTACAGATTTCTATGTACAGGCATCATTATTTTTAGAGTATCAAGGGTAAGGTACAGAGCAGCTTCTGGTAAACAACATTTTAAGAAAAGTGAAGAGTCATGAGAGTGAGAAAAACAGTTACAGCAATGGTACATTTTTATAATGGTACAAATTAATTTATAGTTTATAAACATGCACTTTCTAAAATCCAAGTAAGTGGTAAGTGTGCACGCAAGACTGCACACTTTCTGAAATCCTGTACAGTAAGGGTTACCCGCTCCGCCTTGTTCCCTTTCATTGAGATGATTAGACATTGGTTCCTGGGCTCCACTCAGCCAGTCTGTCTTTATTTATACACTTCAAGCATCGCTTCGAGTTTAGCAGCGCTCCCCCTTACTAAGAACGGTCACCTATGAGTGCGCTACTCTCTTCCTGAATTCGGAGTTCTCCTCTCATATGAGACTGAGTTCTCTGTTTTCCCCCAGAGTGCTCCAGTATTATTACTACAGATCTGTAGTATCGTCATCCACACGATACTACACAATACCCCCCAACACGATACCCCCCCCCCCACACACACACACACAAAAATAAACAAAGTTCTGCACAAACAGTTATATTTTATTATAACAACATAAGTGGTAATTTATTAACTATTGCAATTTAAACAGCAAACACACTTTTTAAGGTGCACAATTTCCACCTCCAACATTGCCAAAGGACAATGAACACCATTCTGCACAAAATATGAGTATAAGTTATCAGAACTTAAATAAATATACACTATATTAATATGCCAAAAATATATACAATCAGATATATAAAAAGTAACAAAAGCAGAGAGCAACAATATTATCAACAAAAAATATTAAGAATATTTGGGCTTCTCCATCAGTGACACCATCTAATGACCACTGACAACTGTTCTGTGTGGCTTATATCTGGGGTGCAATCCAAAATTATTGAAAAAAACTTTGCCTGCTTGATGTCATCCACTATAGCAGATATGATTTTGCTGCTCAACAAATCAATCAGCTCATTCTGCACATGATGGCCTAGGTAGCTGTTATGACTTGCTGTTCCTCTTTCGACACGGTTAAGGTGATCTTTCATGATGGGATCAAACCTGGCCCTAAGTTCGACCTCTTTGAGGAAGTTCCCATTTGATGGTGTGAACAGTGTTTCTGTGTGAACGAGTAATTTCGAATAACCAGTGACTGCACGATAGCAGTGAGACGTGTCAGCACTGCTCTCCATCTCACCCTTTCAGCCTCCAGAAGTGCCTTCTCCTGCTTATCAATAGTTGTCCCACTTTTTAACCTCATTGACAGTTCCTTCCATGCTTTCATGCAATTGAGGTGTTCTGTACTGTTTTCATGTGATATGAGATAATTGCTTGCATGTTTCCAATTTGCCATTCCTGCACTTGTTAAATTGATGTTCCTCTTGGAAAACAATTTGCAGCAGAAGCAAAAGAGGCTGTTGTTCTTAATTGAATAAATCAGCCAACTTCTTGCCATCTTTTCACCACTTACTAATGTCTTCTTGAAATATTGTTGGTGGCAACTTCTCCCATCTCTCTCATTCATACGGAAAACAAAGCCAGGTGGCACCTTACTTGGTCCTCTGCGAACCAGCTCAGTCCGAATCCTGTCAGTCAGATGTGAGGGCCAGTTAGCAGGGTCGATTGACAGAGGCTCATCCTCACCAGTGGGGCTCAGTGGGGGTTCAGCTCCAGGCATTTCTATGAAACAGCATATTGGCATATTACTCAAAACACATAGCAGTGAAAAAACATAGTCCTACTCATAAATGAGCAGAAATATTAAAATTACATTAAATTGCAGTTGTCCAGTTGTCTTGTAGCCTACACACACACACACACACACACACACACACACACGATATGCACACCTGAAAGCTCATGCTGGGGAGAAGTAGAGGCAAAGAGGTCTTCATCCTCAATATCAGATATTTGTGGAGACATATGTGTATCGGAGGAGGTGGTTGGCTCATCCTGAAGGGTCGAGACCATTCCAGAAGAGGCCTGTGTAGCGGGGGAGGTTGTTGGCTCATCCTGACCAGTGGCAGAGGATGCTCCAAAATATTTTAGAAGTGCCCCTGAAATTGCAATTGAATTGCATTTGAAATCAAAAGACCATAGGATGATGTTTTATAAAGCTAAAACAGCCTGGGGTCAAATTGACTCAAAACATAATAGAAGGGTTACATAAACATGCTCTTACACACTAAATGTCTGTCATGACACGCTATCCTCCTAGACCCGGAAAAAAACATTTATTTATTGTAATAAATAAATATTACCCCCCCCCCCCCATGTCATCACATTGTTTAGAGCATAGAAACAAATGGTAAAAAAAATATTGAAAAATTATATTTTATTCATGTTATGCTATGGTAACTGGGACTCAATTGTTTAAAAAATAAAATGACTTTAAATTATATGTATAGGCAAAAACAATGGGATTTTATTTTTTAATCACCAAAAACTTTTTGGGTTTCAGGACATTTTTCAACCAAAATTTGTATATTAATCTAACTTTCATGGAGGAATCATTAGCTCTTTGGTTACTGCCTCAATTTCTATGCATGACACACTTTTAGTTATGACTTGTATTCTTAGGAAACTATACTTAGCATACTGTGTAGCAAATAAATAGCAAATGTTCGTCTTTAACCTACAGATTTGAAAATGCTGTTGGTTATTTACAGGGCCTAACGTTAAACCAAATGATGGAAATGATAACTGAACTTGTAACAGTTTTATTGCAAAGCACAATATTATAAATTAGATCTCGTGATTGAGTTGAAACCAAATTATTGTTGTATAAGCATAGCAAGCATCATAGCTAAAAGGCTAACAAAGAGTTATAGCCACCACCAATTAACATTAGCCCTTCATTCATGAAATGGATACTGTAATCATACAGAGAGAGAGAACATAGTTGCATACCTTTATCTTTTGCTCGTTTCTCCTCTTCTTCTTTTCTTTTCGAAATTGGGCACCTGATGGCTTTGACCTTTTCTTCTCCATCTCTGTTTATTTGGCACTCGACAATCAACAGATTTCCCATCCCCCCAACTGTCACTCACGACCAGAAGTCAAGACTAAACCAATTCACCTTGATGACCGCATAATCGTTTTGTATTACCTAGTTTCATTTGCAGGAACTATATGCCTGTATTATAACATTATGAATGAAATGTGCGTTATTTGGAAGAAAGTCGAGGTGTGTGACTGATTTTAGCCTATTATTAATTATATTAATAGTGTGGATTCCCCCCCGCCCTGTCCGTTCAATTTGAGAGACCCAGAGGTGAAATGTCGCCAGCGCCTCTCGCCTCGCCCCCTTTTACACTTCTCTCACAACACACAGCTTCTGTGCATGGTACATTTTCAGCAAGCAGGGGCGCCGGCAGCTGCAGGGAGCGCCAATTTGCCAATTCCACACACAGTGAAATGATATAAATGATGAAAAACCATTTTGCGACGCAGAGGATTTTCTTTTTTAATCTGCTCGTGTTGCCGCCCCCAATGTGTCACGAAAAAATGACGCCCCGGGCGGCTGCCCGGTTCGCCAGTGCCTAAAACCGCTACTGATCCTCGAATACCTTTCTAAACAGGGTGCTGCTTCGAGAGATCTGTTGAAACAGCTCCTTCAGAAAGCTTATGCAAGAGCAAGTGGTAGCCCCTGTGTGACAGGCAAGACTTAGTATAAAATGCAAGGCTCTTTGTCGTATCCCTTTAAAGGAATCTTTCCTAAGCCTTGAGCTCTACTCCAGGCCAAGGCCCTAACAGGGAACTTGGGTATGTAGCCTTGGCCTTTGTTTCAAGTCCCAACTTAAGTTACATTCCTGCTCTTGCTCAATTCTCACCTGTCCTATTGTTTCCTGTCTCCACTCCCATTGTTCTGACCATTAAAGGTGAAAAACCCCATTGCAATAGAAAAATAAACCTCTGAGTAGTAAAACATTTTATAATGGAGTCTAGCAAGAGATTAGAGAGATCTCCCTTGTTTCTCACACGTTTCTCTCCCATTGTCTTTTTGGATTCAAAAATGTCTCAGTTGTGTCTACTTTTATTTCTCCTAAGGATTTTTAGGAGAAACATCAGAGACACTGTAGAGACTAAAATGAGAAATACAAGAGAATCACAACTAATTCTCCTGAGGATAGAAAGAGCAACCACTGAGCAATAAAATATTCCTATGATGGAGTCTGGATAGAGATTGCAGAAATTCAACAAAGAGATATTCTATGTTTCCTCCACCACATTCTCAGTTTTGACCTTTTTTTCTCAAATATTTCTCATGTTTCATTGAAGGAATTTTAGGAGAAACATCTGAAATGCTGTTGATACTAAAATGAGAGATATTTGAGAATCTCATCTGAGTCTCAAGTGCTTAGGAAAAGCAACCACTGAGCAATACATTTTTCCTATGGGGATCCCTACACCTACTAACACCAGATAAATCTTTATTATTAAATACCCGTGAGGTGCTTTATTTCCACTTTTGGAGTATTTCCTTTATTTTTATTGAAAGGGAATGCCTTTTCAATCTGATATGTGATGGGAAAAGGAGAAAATATGTTTGGCAAAAAGGTGGATTGAACTTGAGTTGACTGAGTCAAAAGCTATAGTTCAGTATCTTATCTCCTACACCACATTTGCTGTTGAAGAACAAGTGTGTTTTTAGTTAGTTAGTCTACAGTACATAGCCTTTGCCAACAAGGTGGGCTTTTGCACTTAATGTAAATAATTATTTTATTTAGAAATATTTTATATTATACTACAGTACACACAAGTAAGAAGAAAAACACAAACAATTAAGAGGATCTTTAGCAAGTTATGTGCATTTTGGTATCATGAAGTGTAGGGAGTGGACGGCAACCCCCTAGGCCTGAAATTCTGAAACTACAGATGCACTTAAGTATTATGTAAGTTGGTCAGAAACATTGTAAAGATCAGCCAATTGCATTCAATATAACATTTCAACTATAATATATTTTCATTTTATTGTAAATAAAATGTAAATAAAAAGTAATTATTTTTCAAAGGGAACATAGACACACTCTTGGACACTTATCAGGGAGTTAAGATTATTCAAATTGTACTGAAGCGCTTCACAATGAAATGTCTCTGTGTCATGCTGCACATTCACCTCTAGATGAACACATTCTCAGTCTTTTGTGAGGTCTCTCTAAATAAATGTAGAAATGTAAATAAATGTATCAAACTCCATCTGTATCTCAGGAGGAGGGGTCATTAACTGATCATTTATTAAATATAACGTACATAATAATAATAACAATGTATGGACTGATCTGATTTGTTTTTAACAGTAGTTTAACATTTGTGTTTTCCAGATCCTGTTTCAGCACATTGACTCGAGAGTTTAGCTCCAAACCTAAACTCAGCAGGAAAGTGGATCTCATGGACCAGAGTTGAGAAACCCTGCTTTACCATTCACTCCATTCATATGAAATTAAATTAACTGCTGAGTCGTTGCTTTTCTTAAAGGGATACTCCATCCCACAATGAAAATTTTGCAATTAATCACTTATAATCACAGTCACTTCTGCTGTCTGGACTGTCAGAACGGCTGGTTCTAAATTTGATTTGGTTCTAAACTTTTTAATTGGTATTGTTTTAATAATTTCATCTTCATAAACAAAATATATAGATTTTTGTACATTTCTGTGGATAATCATAATGATATATTTGTAGAGCATCATGTGTAAGATACAGAGCAGCTTCTGAAAATCAACATACAGTATTAAGAAAAGTGACATGAGTCATGAGATATTAGTGAGAAAACCACAAGTACAATACCCTTCAGATGCACTATAATAGTGCATTTTTGCAGAATCATGAAATAAATTAGGAATTTGAAATAATTGCTTATAGAACTTTAAATAGAGGATCAATGAGAAAAGTGAGATACTACATGAATACATGAATATTCACAAAGAAAGATCTACAGATTTTTTACACTTATCTTTTAAAGTAGAAAGTAAACATCTAATGTTTTGTATAAATAATATATTTAAAATATGCTGAGCATGCACAATATCTGAATTTATGTTATTATAATTACATAATTATATAATATAATTATAAAGGTTTCCTGTCCATAAATTAAATTCAAATTCAAACATTTAAGTTTCATTCTGAATGATGGAAATTAAATAAATAATTAAATAATAAAATAAAATAATAAAAATAAATAAATAAATGAAGAGATTGCTCTTTCTCTTTTCTAGAAGGGGGCGCTACATGTTCATCAAAGATAGAAGAGTGCTCAGGCTCTAATCCAATTCACCATAAAACTTCCAGTCTGATGCAGCCCACATAGCAATATTTTTTCTGGCCCAGCTCTGGTCTACACAAACCGTTTTCCCTCGGCCCACATACTGCAAAGAATGATGGCCCTGGAGTGGCCCAGATCTGGAATAAAGACAAGGGCTACACATGGGCCATAACTGGTCAGAGTCTCAGCCAATTAATAGCCCAAAAGTGGCCCTACACTGGGCCTTAATAGGTTATAGCATTGGTATCGATTTTCAGCTATAAGTAAACCAGAAGCCCCAAAACTGAGCCACACCTGAGCCTTAAATAGCCCAGACCCAATACAGAATATTAAAATGTGATATTATTGCATTGTATTTCTTTTACAATCTCTCTCCGTGTGATTCTAAGATTAATTGTACTGAGAATAATAATTTAATTAAGTGCAGTTTAATGCAGTTTACTGAATTAATAATTTGCTTAATTTTGAAGTGATAACTTTTCATTCTGTTTTGACTTGCCATTTCAAAGATTTAATAAACCCAAATGAAAGTTCATTAATTAATGAGCACACTGAAGGTACATGATCTGTATTGTCAACACAGTCTCACTCTCTACTCGTCAAATGTCTGACGCATGGTCAAGGGATCTGGCGTCACTTTTTTGACGCACTGGGTATACCTTTGGCGTTATTTTTCAACGTGCAGGTTAGTCCGATAGACTTCTATAGAACTCAGCAGCGTTTAAATTTGACGTCTTGGGTGAGCACACTGCAACGACACTAAATAAATAAAATAAAAAAGAATAGGCTACAAAAAATTATATATGACAGAGATCGTTTTTATCTGGCCCTCCAACTTGTTTTTGAGGTTTAAAAATCCTCGCAATCTGATATCAAAGTGCTCTCTGTGCAAAGGCTTAGCGCGTTCATCAGCGGTGAGTTTAACAACACTCAACTGCAGGTGAAACAGCATTCAGCGGTGAGTTTAACAACACTCAACTGCAGGTAAAGCAGCATTCAGCAGTGAGTTTAACAACACTCAACTGCAGGTGAAACAGCATTCAGCGGTGAGTTTGACCAAAGCAACGCTCAACTGCAGGAAAAACGGCATTAAAAGGTGAGTTTAACAATGCTCCAAGGCGCGTTCAAGTAAGCAGTTTAACCGTTTTCTTACAACCCATTCTTGCTTATCGCTTATTCATAGTTTATCACTATGAAATCACGTTCAAGAAGTCTCATTCAGCACACATCGTGATACTTGCCATCAGTTTACATGTGCCACAGGTTCGGTGAGTAGATGTAAATACGCTCTTTTAATGCCTGTTATAAAATGTATTCTGTCTTCTTTATTAATCAGATTAGCGCCATATGTTTAATCGCTGTATTATATCAGTCATCCGAGGCTGTCTTTGAGTTTCATTGCGTTTAACTAAATGAACACACCTGCTAACTAGTGTGATTAAACTCTGTCGGTCACGTGACGTGCCATAGACTTTCAATATATTCATTTCAGGTTCAAAGATGTAAATTTGTAGTAAAATCATGGTAACCACGACACGTACAACAGTAACAAATTAAATTTGAAGTTAAAACCCAGCAACGGGACATTTACCATGTTTTTACCACAGTAACTGGAGTTTTACTATGGTATATTAATAATCAATGCAACAATACAATAATCATCAAACTAACTATGGTTGTACAACTGTAATGGTAGTTTTTTTATGTGCTTTTATTTGACAGATATCACAAATTTACTGTACCATGCTTTTGAAGGTACATGTCCTGTATTGTGTTAGACTGGACTCTGTGGGTAGAAAAGGGACAAGTTGCTCATTATAAAATATACAGTAAACACAGAGGTTTACATTAAACACTGCAGATTTACAGTGAACACACTGCAGGAATAGATCGTACATCTGGAGAAACCGGTTCATTCACTTTTGTCTCATATTCGAGTCTGAGAAGACAGGAGGATCTCAGTGACTCTGCAGTTCAAAATACCACACATATCAAATTAGCCACAAAATAAATAAATAATTATTTAATTATGTCAGCCCAAAAGCAGGAAGCAGCTGGTGTGTTCAGAATGCAGGAGATGAAGTGATAGTAGTTAATTATATAATAGATATTTTATTGAGTCATCTTAGTTGCATCTCTTTCCATGTTTAGTTAGACATTGTCTGACTAAAGCAAATTCAACAAGTGTTATTATACCCAACAAACTCAACATACAGTTAGGATTACAGTAAGAGAAAAATAACAAAAATGATTGAAATGACTGCAGTACATATATATAATACACGTGTATGAAGTAATGTGGAAGAGATAAAGAAATAACTTGAATGATGTACAACACAAATGTGTATTTGCTCTCTTAAATATGCTCTCTTATTAATCACAAATATCACTTCTGTTTCTAATTTCTGTAGTTACGTCTATAATTCAAATTTAACCATACCACGAAACCTTACGGGTCTTAACCTCACCCGTATCGCACATCAATAGCAGAAACAATGTTTTGCAATACAACATCAACATAATACGTTTTTTTCTTTTTTTTCATATGTAGTAGTTAAAGTCATCTAATATAAAGTGGTACTGAATATACAGTACATAGCAATTTTACATGTGTTTAACAACATTTTTCAACATGCATTTACTATTTCAGTTAAATTAATAAATTATATACCTCATACAACAAATATTTTCATAAACGGACATGTGACCATGATTAGGAAATAAGTAGAAGTCAGTTGTTTGTCTGTTGTGTAATCTTACACAGTGAGAGTGAGGAATCAAAATCCTTAAATCCAGCATAGAGGGGTTCAGTGAATGAGGCGTTGAATGTGTGTAAGTGTGTGAGTGTGTGTGTGTCAGAGACACTGTAGAAGGACAGAGTGCCGGCCGGCCAGTCCAGATACACTCCTACTCTTTCAGACAAGGGTGAAGGAGCAGGAATGTTTTCGTTCTGATTGTTGTGCCAGAAAACAAATCCATCATTAAGGCAGAGAAGACACCAGGACTTATTATTGTATCCAAACTTACCAACAGTCCCTTCTTTGCTGATTGTTTTGTAGGCGACTGCTATACGAGCCCAGCCAGTCCGCTCAACCTCCCAGTAATGGCGTCCAGTCAGACTCTCTCGACACAGAACCTGAGGAATAGCTTTAAATCTCTCTGGATGCTCAGGATACGGCTGCGGCTGTTCCACATATTTCACCTCTCCGTTCTCAGACAGAATGAGTTGAGTGTTTGCTGTGTTTGGATCCAGTGTGAGATCACAGAAATCTGAACACAAGAAGAGAGGAAAAACAGTTGTATACTTTTGTTTGTTGTCATTATATATACAAGTGTGTGTCAGAGAAAGAACCTACATTTCTGTAGACCTGGTCGGATCCTGAAAGGCTCTCCATGGTCCAAACTGCAATGACACACACACACACACACACACACACACACACACACACACACACACACACACACACACACACACACACACACACACACACACACACACACACACAATCTCTATCTTAATTTTGTTTTTCCTTTATTTATAAATTGCCTTTTACGGTTTTATTTACAGCAAAAACTTTTTGTTTAAAAATATGAAAACAACATTAAAGAATATGGTACAAGTACAGATTTCTGGCATGAAACTGATTGTGGAGTCTAATAGGTCTAATTCAATCTGACGTAATGACATCATCACATGGCACAGCTGATTGGTACTTTCCTGTGTTGGTAGCCCATGAGCTCGCTGCTCAGCATTCAAATATATGACTAGAGTTTACTGTAAGAAGTGCAGCTTGCTTCAGAAACCCTTGACCTTCCACAGCTCCACATGTATACTTCTGCTACGAGGTGATTCATGTAAACTGTGGGGTTGTTTCATGTATGTTATATTTGCAGCAGCAGTATTTCTTACATGCTCACAGCAGCATGTTGTGTATGTATTGGCATGGCAGTAGCAAGTCTCTATACTTTCTCTGCCGCAGCAGTAGCAGCAAAAGCGTAACAGAACTATTCCGCCAAGACCAAATACATTTATATTGTCATGTACATTACCATGCCAATCCCTCTGAGAGTTGTCATGACAGAACTACATTTTTGAGATAACATAGGGATTTAAGATGAGAAGTACCAGAAAAATAAATTATGATTTTGATTTCTGAGCAATATTTTGTTTCGTGCTAAAGATATCAATATTTCTTAAATTGTACCCAACATACTTGAGTATTTTTAGTGAGCCGTTTGGATCCTTCAGTTTGTCAGAAAGCAGCTGGACTCCTGCATGTCCTGGGTGATTGTAGCTCAGATCCAGCTCTCTCAGGTGTGATGGGTTTGACCTCAGAGCTGAAGACAGATAATGACAGCCTTCCTCTGTCACCATACAGCCAGACAACCTACAGACACACAAGGGTGAAGATTACAACATCTGTGAAGCCCTCAACTCTCAAACACCTGAGCAATCATTGCTGATCTCAGTTTAAAATCAATTATGCATGTCCTTACTGCCATTCTCATTACATCAAGGTACTGTTTATGCATTAATACACTGAAGTGACACCAGAGATCATGAAACGATAATCAGTCATGATCATTCATCACCCAGACAGATACAGGAAATTCACTCTAAAGTGAGTGTAAGCCAGGAGGAGTAAAATTCAACACATCTCGCAACAGGCTCTTTTAAAATAATAAGTTTTACTTGACACAGCACATTAATAACACAACGCTGAGTGAGTGCTGAGTGCTTGGCATGAACTTTGTTTATAATAATAATAATAATAATAAGGCATGAACTTTGGTCATGCTAAGGAAAATAGTTTGTACACTTATTATTATATTGGTGTAATCTGCAGACATTGCAAAAAGTTGGGCTTTCTGAGGTATTGAGTCAGACATCAAGTTTTCAGGCAAACCCCTCATACTGGCCTCAACTCATGTGTCAGCTCGATTTCAAAGATTTAACTCAGCAGAAAGAGGGAAAGATGTTCATTTTAATGCACCACATCCAACTTTTAATGCACCACCTCAGCTTAGGCATACATACAAATAATAACTGTACTGTGAATGAGAAGGAGGGAAAAAAACTGACACAGAAGCTAGGAAAGGAGTGGTAAGTGTTAGATATTATTCCATTACTACTATTACTATTGTCATTTTATCATTATTATTATTATTATTATAATTACTGTCATTATTATTGATATTACTATTGCCGTCATCACAAAATATTATCATCATCGCCATCTTTAGCATTACTATTGTTATTACTACTATGTTAATATTACTATTGTTGTTGTGTTCCTGTAGCTCAAGTGGTAGATCATTGCGTTATCAAACGTTGGGGGTTCGATTCCCGGGAATACATGATAGGTAAAAATTGATAGCCTGAATTCACTGTAAGTCGTTTTGGATAAATACATTTTATTTATTTGTTGTTATTGTTATTAATGTTATTATATCATTATTGATATTACTATTGCTGTCACTAAAAATGTTATCATCATCATATTTAAAGTGTAACTAAACCCCTGGTCAGAGCCTGACTCCACCCACTGACAATATTTGAAAAATGCTGAAAAGTGGGCAGATCACAGCGGAGATAGAGGGGACGAACCGAGGGCGGGGCTGAGCGAGAGCGGCGTGAACATGAGACCCGCAGTGACGGATTGATTGACAGCTGCTGTCAGAGACGCTAAAATGGAGAGTGACTGTAATGACGCAAGTAGCTTTGCAACAGAGCGATCATTTGAAGTAGAGGACTTTTCTCACCTACCTTCACCTGAAGTGGAGGATTTCGAGGTGACTGTTCATATCAATTCGAGCAACTGATTAAAACTGCGGTCTTAACTCCAGCACCGCGTCGCTTTTCAGCGCGAGCTGTGTGGAGAAGCCCATCTCCACCTCCATTGCGTTGGAGAAGCAATCCTGAGTAAAATGCAGTTTTCACACTCCAGCTCTAGGCGGGAACTCACGGTCTTCCAGGCCAAGTGCATGCAACCACTGGCTCCTAATTTTAAAGTCTGCTGGAAAACTATGCAGTCCAGCAGTGCTGTCACAACCAGCCACACACCTACGTACCATCCTGACCACTGTACTAAATACAGATAAATCTACGCTAACTTGAAGATCTAAATAACTATATAATTGATATGCTAAATAGATGCTATAATAGTCTATCCTGATCGTTTCAATACTTGCAATTCCAACTCCTGACTCACTACAGTGATTTTGACGGAACAAGATGGTTTTATACTTCCAAGGGCGTGGTAGCTCGTACCAAGGGGCGTGGTGAACTGGAAACTGCTTACGTCACCTGCCACCGCTTACGTCACTTGCCACCGCAACATCCAATAGGAAAAAAAAACTGCAGTAGCCACCGTTCAACCTGAGGAGGGCAGCACTCAGACGTTTTTACACCATATATTATAGAATTAAAACACTTTATACTCAAATGTCAAAAAAGTTACCTGAAACAATGAACAGCACTAATAAAGCCCCATTCTTATAGATCATTAACTAAAAAAGTTGGTTTAGGGTTTAGTTACTCTTTAATATTACTGTTGTTACTATTATAATTGATATAAAAGTTATTATTATTATTATTATTATTATTATTATTGATATTACTATTTCCGTCAACACAAAATATTATCATCACCATCTTTAGTATTAGTATCACTAATGTTATTAATATTCTTATCAATGTTATCTATTATTATTATTGATTATTTATTTGACTATTGCTATCTACACAACTTATCAGCACCATCTTTAGTATCACTATTACTGTTGCCATCATCACAAAATATAATAACAATAATAATAATAATAATAATTATAATAATTATAATAATTATTATTATTATTATACATGCTATTACTATTTAAATATGTTTTACTATTACTACTATTACTCATTTGTCATTTCTGCTTATTTTTCAGTGCTGTTACAATCATTGCTGTTTTATTGTTGTTTTTGTGCTTTGTTGTTGTGTTTTGTGTTCACCCTATATTGTATGTTTTTGCACTCCTAATAAAAATTTTAAAAAAGAAAGAGGGAAGAGTAGTTGGCGACAACTGATAGTAAGGACATTTCTGCAGCCTTGACAACATAGAGAAACTTGATAAATTACAAATGTATAATGTTCCAAAATACCTTAATATCTTCAACTGACATTTTGGACTCTTCAGCCCATTAGAGAGTAGCTTCACTCCTGAATCCTGCAGGTCATTGTTACTCAGGTCCAGCTCTCTCAGGACAGAGTTTGAGGATTGTAAAGCTGATGACACTATTTCATAGGATTGACCAGTGAGATTACAGCCAGCAAGACTGAAACAGAACAGAACACAAACTAATTAAGTAATTACTCTTATTCTTCAATTATCATTCCAATTACATCTGTTTAATTCTTGTAAAACAGATCAGAACATTATAAAAATAAGCAAAACAGAAAGTGCTATTCCATTCAGAAGAGACTCTTCATTGTGACATGATTAAACACTCACAGAGCTTTTCTGCAGTTGATCACAGCTGGTATCAGTCTTCTTCTGCCCTCATCTGATGTGTTGTATTTCTTGAGATCCAGCTCATCTAGCACCTCCTCTGATATCTGAAGCATGTAGGCGATTGCTGAGCAGTGAGATGGAGAGAGATTTTTTTCTTTGTGTTTCTCTGATTTCACAAACTCCTGAATTTCTGTGGACAGAGTCTGATCTTGTACTTCGAGGAGACAGAGGAACAGATTGATAGATCTTTCAGTGAAGAGTCCATGTTCATCTGTGATCTTCTCTTTAATGTACTGTGTGGTTCTCCTGATGCTCTCTGAGCTGTTCTCTGTGTGTGTCAGTAGATCCTGTAAGAGTCTCTGATTGGACTCCAGTGAGATGCCAAGCAGGAACCGCAGGAACAGATCCAGATGCCCATTTTTACTTTCTAAGGTTCTATCTACTGCACCTTTATGCAAATTGTGCATTGAATGAAAGGTCTTAAGGGCTTCCATGGTGCTGTTTAAATAACAGTAAAACACATAGAAAGCAGCGAGAAACTCCTGAACACTCAGATGAATGAAGCAGTAGACCTTCCTCTGATGAATCACAGATTCTTCCTTAAAGATCTCAGTACAAATACCACAAAATGCATCAGTGATGTCTAAGTTGCTCTCTCTCAGATCTTCCTCATAGAACATCACATTGCCCTTCATCAGCTGCTTGAAAGCCACCTCAGCAAGTTTCACAATCACTTCTCTTTTGGTCTTTAGGAGTTTCTCTGGATCTCTATCTTTATGCTTGCTCATCTGAATCAGCAGGAAGTGGATGTACATTTCAGTAAAAGTTTGAGGGATTTCGGCTCTCAGATCATCTTTAAGGAGCTTCTCAATCACAGTGGATGAGATCCAGCAGAAGACGGGGATGTGGCACATGATGTGGAGGCTTCTTGCTCTTCTGATGTGTGTGATGATTCTGCTGGCTTGATGCGTATCACTGATTCTCTTCCTAAAATATTCCTCCTTCTGAGAGTCATTGAAACCTTGAATTTCTGTCACACGGTTGATGTATTTGGAGGGGATCTGATTGGAAGCTGCTGGTCTGGAGGTGATCCAGATGAGAGCAGAGGGAAGCAGATTTCCTCTGATGAGGTTTGACATCAACACACCCACTGATGAAGACTTATTCACATCACAAACTTTCTCATCATCTGAAAACAGTGACATTCTGCTTTCATCCAGACCATCTAGAATAAACACTACTTTACACTCCTCATAAATCTTTGAGTCCAGATCTTGAATTTCAGGATGGAAGTCCAGCAGAAGTCTGTGAAGACTGTACTGATGATCTTGAATCAAGTTCAGTTCTCGAAATGGAAACACAAACATGAAATCTACATCCTGATTGGCTTCTCCCTCTGCCCAGTCTAGAATGAACTTCTGCACAGAGACAGTTTTTCCAATTCCAGCTATGCCTTTAGTTAGAACAGTCTTGATTTTGTCTTTCTCCTCATATCCTGGTTTAGACAAGGCTTTGAAAATGTTATTACAGTTTATTGGATTTTGTTGTGAGTGTTGTGTTCTGGATGATTTCTCCATCTGTAAAACCTCATGTTCTTCATTCACTCCTTCTCTCTCTCCTTCTATGATGTAGAGCTGTGTGTAGATCCTGTTCAAGAGGGTTTCATTCTCTTGTAGTTTGTTTCCCTCAAATAAGCAGCCAAACTTGTTCTTCATGCTGGTTTTGTGCTGGTCTTTGACTCTCTGAAGGACTGCTTCAGTTCTTTTCTGCTTGTAGGTCTGATCGTAGGATGCAATTGTATCATCTATCTCCACAATGCTGGAATCAAAATAAAGGATACCAAAAATGGAAATGACAGTAATTACAATGATCGTTTAACATTTTAAGAAACATAACAGTATGGATTGTGTACTCTATGTAGTTTTTTTTAGAACATTTAGTGTTCATTAGGTTTCTTAAAACAGTGGTTCCCAACCTTTTTCAACTCGCGGCCCACACAACCACACACATGTTTGCGCGGCCCACTGCAAAATAATTAACTGACCCCGCTATTGGTGGGTTAATATCTTAGTACTCAGAAGCTAGATTATTAACTGTATTTATTGAATGAACTAGGGCAGTGCGTTATGGACAAAAAAATATATATATATATATAAAAAAAAAAAAAACTATTCGATTTCTTTGATCAATTTTGCTATTTCAATTTTAATCACGGTTTTGACACACACAGATATGCTTCAGGATGAATTTGAAACATATTTCCAAAAGAAAACCAATTAGAGCTTTATCAAAAAGTTGTAATGTCTCTAGAACAGACATAAGTCAAAATAATCATTATAGTAGGTGTAATAAAATGTATAGACTTATGGCAAAATATATAAATAAATAAATCCTGTGTCCAGGGACTTTTTTTATTTTTTGCCATGCATTGTTCATAGAGCTCATTAATTTTAGCGGTGCCTCAGGTGTTGAAATAGATTTGTTATACATTATACAGGTTCAGACGTACTCTGTCTGCAGTGCGTGCACTTAAAACGTGTCTCCTCTCACTTAAACTGTGTCCTGTGCACTCACAACTCTCCCTATGCTCATGTGCTAGATATTAATTATTTTCGCACGTTTTTATTTCTAGCCTTTTACCGCGTGCAGTGTAAACGCTCTGGTCCGTTAACATGGGCTCGGAAAAAGGCGCATCACAGACAGTGTGTGAACCTGGGGTTATGTAGGCATATGCCCAGTCTGTTCTGTTCCCGCACTAGACGCGTTGCGTTCTGATTGAATCGGATAGCATACTGCTGGAGGTTAGGGGCGCAGAAAATCACGCTATAAAGTGATTTAGAAATCGCTCACGCTCAAATCATGATTTCATGATGATTTTGATTAATCGCACAGCCATAAAATGGACTGGAAATGAACAGAAAGTAACTCGGGCTGGCACTTCTCAGCAAAACGGGAAAGCCCTTTATGCATGTTTGAATTTGTTTTTCTGTAGCATATTTAATATTGATTTTTTGTTAGTTTATTATATATATGAAATTATGTTATTATGTTATGACTTAGACATTTTTACATATATTAATAACAATATTATTATTTATTTTAATAGTAATTGGCGGCCCACCTGCAATACCACAGGTAGAAAACCACTGTCTTATAACATTATTTAATCAAGGTAAATTACAGTAAATCAGCAACTAAATATTTATACTAACAGTGGGGAAGGGTTCACTGTTCCATCACTGAATTCAATGGGAAACTTCATGGATCTTGTACTATTCACAGAGACATCGCTGGGTTCTGGAGATTTTGATCTTTTCTTCCTGTTGTTTCTGACAAAAGATAAACAAGTTTGTATATTATACACACACACATACATGCACAGTATTATTGTTTATTAAGATACTGTATAATACACATTTCTACTATTTGATATGTCAAACAGACAAATATTTTCTACTAAATAAATTTTCCATTTTATTAAACATTCAGGCAGTTATTAAAAGCTATTTTAATTATTGATGCAATTAGTTATTAAAGATATTTACATACATTTTGTAGAAAACAAGAATAAGCAATTTTGTGAATTATACAAGCTAAATTTGCTATATTGGCATCAAAATTAAATTTAAAATGGGTTTTTATTTAGTATAGACAAACTTCTGGTATAACCTGGAGTCACTGGAGGTCTCTGTTGTATCACTGATGTCAGGGGGCAGATTGTGTATGGATTTATCAGACAAAGATGTACAGCTTGATCTGGGAGAAGGAGATCTCATTTCAGACATAGTGTCTTCATTCTCTCTTTTCTCACGGAAGCTCATTTTTGAAGCACTGCTTTCCTGCTCCCGTGTCTCAAAAAGTATAACTGCAGTCCTTTGTGGAAACACAACAATAGAAAAGATAGTTAAAAACAAAAAGTTAAATAGACATATACAAATAATTATGTACAGATTAGCAGCTTTGCATGTTCATCCTTGAGGTGAAGTTTTGTGTATAATGATTTTGTACTGCACAATGACAAATGTTTTGAGCTTTTACTCAAATCAACTCAATTCAGTGTGTTCTGAGACTGCACACAGACAAAGATTACTAAAAACCCCTAACTACTGGTCAACTCAAACTCAAAACTAACTCAAGATCAGCATGTGTGAGGAACTTTACCATTCAGCATTTGTAGTGTGAATCCACAGAGAATATGTATTCATATTAGTACAAATAGAATTTTAATAATTTAGTAGATTTATGTGGCATATTGTCATTGTATAATGAAAATGGTGCTGAGTTGTATATTTTTCAGTGCATTTCAAACATATGAAGTTGTTTTCCATGTTTTATTATACTAAGATTCATAATCATTTCTCACTGTTGATTCAGATATTAATATTAATAAAGTGAAAAAATCTACACTGATATTGTTTCCAGTCTTTTTACTGTATAGTATAATTAATACAATTGTCCTGACAGTGAAATATCTTTAGACTCACAACAACTTACAGTTACATTCACCTTTACTAATTATTTTTTGTATAATTATCTACATGGTAACATAAGAATATGTTAAGCACTTACCACAATATGCTGCCACTTAAGAGTCCAGGCTTAGGTTTAAACCCTCAGAATGTTATCCTTTCTTTTACTTTCATTTACTCAGCTGGTCAAGGTGACTCTTGATTTAGTCTCGTCTTGTCTTCTTCTCCCTCTAGTGGTGCAGAGCATCATCACAACCTCAGCTCAGTCTCAAAGCAGTTGTTGTTTTTAAGTGAAATCAAACAATGAAAATTAGACTCATTACAGTCAAGTCAAGTCACCTTTATTTACTGTATATAGTGCTTTATACAAAACTGACTGTGTCAAAGCAACTGAACAACATTATTTAGGAAAACAGTGTGTCAATAATGCAAAATGACAGTTAAAGGCAGTTCATCATTGAATTCAGTGATGTCATCAATTTAGCAATCATTTTAAATCAATGATATCACTGTAAATGAAGTGGAACTTCAGGAAAGGAACTAGCTATCATGATATGCTCATGTTGTTTGTTTCATAAGAGAAATAAGAGCTTTTTTGTTGTCAGCACTAGGGATAGTGTTTAGACTCCTGTCTGCTCCTCTTCCAGGAACTCAAACTCCTCCATCTGTATCTAGAGTCACAAGGAGAGGACTATTAATTGATAATTTATTAAATATAACATCTACATAATAATAATAATTTATGGACTAATCTGATTTGTTTTTAACAGCAGTTTCACAGGTTTGACAGTTCCCAGCAAACATTTGGACGTCTTTTGACCGTTGAAAAGACGTCCGTCCGACACGTCCCGTCATGGTTGAAAAATAGTTCCAAAATGAAAGTTGAACCGACGTCTTTGACGTCTTCTGGACGTCTTTTCTGCACGTCCCTGGATGTCTAAATGCGTCGATTTCGGGACGTCGTTGTCTTCTGGATTTTAAATGCGTTGCTGCATAGCTTAAGTGTATGTATATATAAGCCTGCATATAAAATAATCACACACCCACTGTGTAACATCGTGAAAGGCAATCAATTATGTCTTGAGGTGTAACACATCTTGACAAAAGTTCAATATCGGTCCAGTCAGACATGAATGTCCATAAAACATCTTAATCAAGTGTACATCACAAACAATAACACATTATTTGTGGACATATGCAAAAAAGAAGCATGTTCTGATTTAGCACATTTTATTGTTTTTGAACAGTTTAGCATCTGTTAACCAAACTAAAATACCAATTAAAAACACCAAATTATTATATAAAGGGGAAATTCTGTCATTTACTCACCCTCATGTTTCAAACCTGCATACCTTTCTATGTTCTGATGATATTGTTTTCACGTTTGCTTTACTGGGATCAATGACAAAAAATAATTTTCAAGATGATAAAAATCTATTTAAAAAATTAGTTTTTCAATGTAATCTTTGTATCCATTTTGGATTTCTGAAATCAGTTTACAGGCCTACCATTTTCGTCAGAAATATGATTTAATGAGGCTCATCACTGAATAAAAAGTGCTGAAATACTCAATCTTGAAGTCCATTATTATTGTCAAAAATTTATATTTTCGCAGTATTTGTTTATTAATGTTTTTATTAATTGCATTTATTTTTAAATACTTTAATCATATAAATAGTATAAGAATATTATATTTGAATGTGCCATAACCACCTTGCAGGAGCCATTGTTGTCATGTGACAAGTAAATCATAAAACATAGAAGACCCTCATCATAAAATATGTTTGAAATCATTGCTATTTATAAAATCAAAGTAGCGTAAATGATGTTAAACTATATAGAACCGACATGAATTAAAATATTACATTTCTGAGAATGCGTTCACGTGTTTTCGACTAAAATGTTAAAAGATGGTTTCTTTTTATCATGTCTTTATTAATCTTGTCATTGACTTACACAGTTGTCTTATAAACACAAAGATATTTGGAAGAATATTTGTAACCAAGCAGATCTCACAATCCATTAACTGCCATTGTAAGAAAAAAATATTATGATCGTAACATAATGGTGAGAAAATTATGACTATAAACACATTATAGTTGTTTGGCTCATTTCTTGTAACCTCCACCCCCAGCTCTTCCTGGAGCGAGCTTCAGGTGTTCTGCCATCGCTGCATCAGTCTCAGAGACTCCACCTCTTCACAGCAGCTGAGGGAGTCTACAGCTAAAAATAAATAAATAAATAAATAAAAAACCTTGTAACAAGATGAATGAATCATGATTGAAACATTAGAAAAAGGTAATCAACATGCATTAGATTTTATTTTTATTGTATAAAAGATGTTGTGTTTTAATGTGTTGCCGTTGAGAAACACTCTTAACTGGGTGTGTAACTGTGAGAAAGTGAACAGGACATTTCTGATAAGACAGGAGGGCTGTGATGTCCCCTGAACAATTAATTAAAGCGTACCAATAAAAATTACATCAATTTAAGTAACTTTTAGCCTGCTAACGTTAGCGAGTTTTAGCCATACTCAGTGAATTTCAGTTGACAACGTGGGCATCATTTCTCTCGGTTCCTTCGTGTCAAACAAGTGAAACTCAAGCACGTTAATACAAAATGTACTTACCCAACAGTAGATTTTATATAATATATATCGATACATCTCCCTCCTCGAGTATGGAGCTATTCTTGTGCCAATAAAAATGAACATATCTTTTCAAGAAACTAATGAAAATATAAATTGAAACTGAATAAAATATCTCTGAAACTGAAAAAGAATAACTTGCTGGCAAATGTATTGACTTCGTTTTTAATACACTGCATGTTTTGCTAACTATTTCTCATATTTCTTTCGCTGATCTGAACTTACAAATGCGCTTCCAGAGTTTTCATTTACGCTTCTGATTTTTTACGTTTACGCTTCTGAAGTTTTCGTTCGCAATTCTGACACAGACCTACCGTGTGGGCGGGCTTAACAGCGGTTTGCTCTCATTGGCTAGTGAGATTTAGATTGACGGCTCCTTGAACCGGAAAGAGAGACTTCAGCGGCGCGAATTTTGGGTTCTGTGTGACAGTCTAACGACAGTTGAGTAAAACATTATATTAAAGCACATCAACAATATTTATAAAACCGAGATGAGTAATCAGGAGCGCCACGGAGCGTCATCAACATCCTCAACCGCAGGGCATTCGAGGCAGCCCGAGGTAAGTTTAATATCAAATCAATAGACAAATCTAAAAACAAGTTTTTTCTGCTCTCTTTCCAAGTTAGATGCGTGCTATGTCTTTATGTCTAGTAGATCGATCTTGACGTGTTTATTCTTATTATTCACATGACTGCAGTGCAATTTTTGTAGTTTGAGTACTTTGATTGCTACCCCCAACATTTTTATTATACCCCAACATATGTGATGCATTCAAGGATGTTACATGATGTAATTTAAGCAAAGATCTCAGACTGATCTTTATTCTGCAGCAAGGCTCAAATGTCAGCTATACATAACATCATAGAGGTGCTCAACCAGTCGCTGGGTAAAACCAGCACGAGGCAGAGTCAGAATCAGGGGCAGCGCCAGACTGTGGACCAAGAGATGGCCAGGTTTCAGTTTGCAGTCATGACTGAGAACAATGACAGTTACTATTTGCAATGCAGTTTTGTTTACATGTAGCCTATGCATTTATCAGATACTTTTATCCAAAGCAACTTACATAAGCCTACATAGAGTAGCATAAGCAATCTGTCACAGAATGTATATATTTGTTCTACTGTACTTATTTTGAGTTACTAACTTTTGATTTAATCATCTCTTGAAGGTCTTTCCCAGGATTTTTTAAGCGGGGGTCCAAAAGGCGTTTACCCAGCTGTAGTAAACCAGCCAAGTTCATAAAAGCTTGGAAACCATTTGTGTTTTCAGCGTTCCTTTTAAATAAAAATGTAGAAATGACCCCTTCATCAGCAGAGGAGCTGCAACACATGCAGGCTGGACTGGGGAAATGACGTCTGTCAATGACTGATGATTTGACTCATTCAGAGGTAATGCATAAAATATCGATTCATAGGTGATTCATAGAATAACTTTATTTGTAATAATAATTTGTTGTAATTGTGGATTATAGGTAGGTACTATTATAGGTAGTATAGGTAGGTACTATTATAGGTAAATAGTACTATATAGGTACTATTTGGACACCACTACATGTTCTAAGTGCAAGTTACAGAGATTCAGAGAATCACACAATGCAATGTTTTCAGCAATTAAACATAATAATTCAAAGTGAATACCTGAGAATGAACAGCGAAATAATTAAATATTACAAAAATGCTGATCATTTACTTTTACATACTTTTTTTTGTTAAAAAACAAACAAACAAAAAACACATTACTCCTCTCACACTTTTGCTATTTGGACAAAAACAAAATCTTATTTTGCATTTGACTATCAAAAAGTCTGGTTAAGAATGCTACGAGGGAGTAAATACATGTTTTTAACCTCCAGTATCATCAAAATGCCTTTATTATTGTATGTATTATATAGTATGATTATCAGGCTAATTCATTTGATTAATTTATTTCTTTTACAGTTCATTTTCTGTTTGTGAGGGTATATAAATTTTTTTTCCATAAAGCAGTTTGTAAGACTTTTAAAGGTTGATATATATTGATGATGATGTATATGTATATGTATGTATATGTTATTTTTATTCAGGTGGACAGGGAATCTTGTTTGAATCTTGTTCCCCCAGAGTCTGAAGGATACAGTGGCAGTATCATCAGATCTGCAACTTGAGGGGGGAAAACTATGCTGTATATTGTACCATTACAGGATGAGTTCGATCTTTCTCCTCTTCCCTCTGATGCACAGGAATTTTTGCTAATGCCAAAAGCAGAGTGCAAGAAATGTTTTAAAATGATGCCACTTCAAATTCTTGCCTTGCATGTCAGGGAATGCAATACTCTGGAATATGAGACACTCTCAGATTTGGAAACCAGAGGTAAAATCTGTTTGTTGTTTTTTTAGGTTACCTTTTAAGTACCTTATGTAGGCTGCACAACGATACCCTCATGTTACGACTCGATACATATCACAATACGATATTATTGCGATACTCCAAAACGTATGGTAAAAGGTTAATAATAAATTAACTGTTGATTAAAATGCTTAATTTGGTATTACATTGTGTGTGAATGAATATCTTGGACTTGGTGCTAGAAACCCAATGAACAGGACAAAAGTGACACCAGAATAAAAGTATTCATGATTCTGCATCTGAAAATACAGAATTAAATTAAACAAATATGCTTGCACTCTTTCACTGACTAACTATACACAATACATATTGTCACTATCCACGATACATATTGTTGCATTTTTGTATTGTGATACCCCTATTGCATATGGAAATGTTTTTTACATAAATATATTTTTTTTGTCTATAACCAGGTAACTAATTCACCACCAGCCTTCGAGGAAAAAAGGTAATTTACTTCTGGCATGGGATAACATCCTTCTGACTGCTTTTAGTATTTTACATAATTACTTGCTTTTTAGTCGACAGATGCAAAGTGTCCTGTGTGCATGAAAACGTTTCCTCTTCTGGAATTGGAGTTCCATGCAAGTTTTTGTGGTGACTTGGAAAGGTAATGCAGTCTAATTTTATGATGCGTGATGTATATTTTGACATTTCTTGTTGAATCAAAAGCATGTTTATATGGAAAATTAGACTTTAATGGAAATTAGCTACATATAAATGCACTGAATTAAATATTTTTACTTCACATAAACAGTATTATATTTTCACAGTTGCTTTTCTTTCTAGTTCAGAGTCCCTTCAGACAAGGAGCCCTGATATAATGAAGCCACAAAATGAAGAGATGTCATGGTACTTTCATTTAAAAAAGTAACATTAATATTGTTAAGTAATAATTTACTTGTAAAATTTATAACTTATGTATCATGCTGTCTAAACCATCCCGTGCTGAATATTTAAAAGATTTAACAGTTAAATATAAAAACAATTTACATTGAGGAGGATGTCCTACGATGGCTAGCTGCTCAAGTTGACACCTCCAAGGATTTCAGCATTTGTGTGTCCAGAATTAACCTTGTGGAACGAGGTCTGTTACTTTGGAGGCGACAAAAGATCAGCTCCCCGGTCAACACTTTAAAGATTACTTTCTTAGGAGAGGCTGGAGTTGACACAGGTGCTCTACGAAAAAATGTCCTGACAGGTTAGAAGTTTTTTATTTTTTTACTTTGTAACATATCTTAAACACTACACCAAAAAACATTTGATTTCTTGTTAATTTGTTATGGTTAGATATATATATTTTTTGTATATGTATATATAGAACTGATTGGTGGCATAGAGACCACTCTTCGGAGGAGAGGATGGCAAAGGCAAAATGCCAAAATATTCATTGAATGATCTTGACAATGGCCTGTTTCTGTAAGTGTTTCCCCTCAAAGCAATAGATCACCCAAAAATTAATGTTGTCATTTATTCACACTCTTGCCATTCCAAACTTAAGTGTGCTTTTTTTCTGTGAAAAAAAAAAAAAAAAAAAAAAGAAAATCTCAGCTGTTGTTGTCTGTACATTTCTGGATCTAAATAGGAAACATTTGTTTTAGGCTGAACAATCCTTTCAAAAGCAAATGTAATTTAAACAGGTAAATTTCAAATATACACTAACTGGTAAATTGTAAAATTCTACTGTGTTTCTTGTTTACTTGTCATTGCAACAGAGTTGCTGGGGAGGTCTTTGCTGTTAGCCTTGCACAGGGTGGCCCAGCTCCAAGATTTCTTCAGGACTGGTGTTATGATTTTCTGTTGAGTGGAACCCTTGAAAACGATGCTGAGTTTTCACCACTGATTAAAATGGTATCAGAAAACAAATGATCTTAGTTTCTTTCTATTTCATGTATTTTTTTGAAGTGTACACTTAAAGATTTTCCCCTACTTATAGATCGAGGAGGCCTCAGACTTGTCATCTTACAGTGAACAGATTGTCAACTGTGGCTACACGGGGCCTATAAATGAGGACAACAAGCAGAATATAACAAGGTTTTACTCTGCAATATTTTTCAAATGAATTTATTTTATGTATCTTCCACAGAACATATAATGTTTAAACATTAACACTGAAATTTTTGTTTTATTTCTTTAAAGAGCGATTGTAATGCATGCTGCTGCTCGGAGAACACTCATCTTTCAGCAGCTCCGTGAAGGTTTACAGCTTTACCGTTTAATTGACACTTTGGAAAAGAACAGGGAAGTGTGCCGCAGCCTCTTTGTTGTGCAAGGTGGTAATGATAAGGTGAAGTGATAGGATTTCAAAAACGTACCAGTTCTATTTTGCATAGCTCTTTTAAAAGATGTTACAGCAGTAATCCTTAAATTATTGTTTCTTTGTATTGCATGATGCTGTTTATATAATGTTTGTCATTTTTGTTGTGTTTCAGGTGGACTCTCATTACATTGTATCCCATCTTGCTCCACAAATGAGTGAGAGTGACACTCTAAAACATACCAAAGAGGTCCAAATACTGAATCACTTCCAGGATTTTCTTTTGGAGCTCGAAGGTAAGTTTGTATTAATTTCAGGTGTTAATGCAGGTGTTTATTATATTTCTACACTGGTAAAACATTATTAGTCAAAATATGGCTGATAACTGATTGATCAGATCATTACTCCAGTCTTCTGTGTCACATCACTCTTTAGAAATCATTCTAATATGCAGATTTGATGCTTAAGAAACATTTCAGATTATTATTGTTGGAAATAGTTAACATAGCTTAACATTATTGTGGAAGTAGTTATGCTTTTTCATAATTCTTTGAAGAATAGAGAGATCATTTATTAATGCATTTATTACATAGAAATCTTTTAAAACATTATAAATGCCTCCTTGCGTCAATTTAAAACATCCTTAATGAATACAATTATTCATTTGTCTTTTTTTAATCTTACCAAAAATGTTTCAATGGTATCATTGTTTCCACACAAATGCAGCATTCAACATTGATAAGTTATTGATCATCATATTAGAATGATTTGTGAAGGATCATGTGACACCAAAGACTGAAGTAATGATGCTGAACATTCTGCTTTGATCACAGAAATAAATTACAAATGGTACAATTTACAAAATGTTGTGATGTTATAAATGGTTATTAAAAACATTGTATATTTTACTGCCCTAGATGGAGATGCTCAGGATGAGGCAGCACTCTCTGTCCCACAGGTGATGCAGTGGCTGACTGGTCAAGCGCATAGGCACCTGCTTCTGTCGGAGAGAGAGGCCTTTAAAATTACTGTTCAGTTTGACCACACTTGTATGCAACGACTGCCAAGCCACACACTTTGCTATCCAATCATCAGTGCATGCACCCAAACCATTACTTTTCCCACTGCACATCTGTCAAATAGTAATGAATTTAAAGAAATAATGAAAATAGCAGTGCAACACGGAGGTTGCTTTTAGAGGGTGTAGATTTTAAAATGAACTCCAAATGTCCACATAGAAATTCTCTCTCAATAGTTTTAATTTAATCTTTAAAATTCAAAGATACAATGTGCAACGTGTTAATAACTTTACATGCTTCTGAATGGTTACATGTTTTACAGCATTGTATAAAATTAAACGTTTTATTGGCAATTAACTGATTTTCTTTAATTAAAATTCTGACAGAACTGCATGTGTACTTGTGAGTGTTTTACTTAAACATTTAAATATTAAATAGAGCACAATCTTTTGATGATAGCAAGTGTCTGGACATAGAGCTCCCTGTCATTCAAAGGTGATGTCAAGGGATTAATCAATCCACGCAGAACGGCAAGTTTTTGGTCAGAAAAAGGGCAATGGATCTCTGGCACCACCACACCATCCTCTGGGTCAGTATCAGCAGTTTCCTCTGCTCCACCACCTGAAAAAATAAACCATTGTTATTTTACAATGTTAACTGCTTTTAATTATAAAAACTTAAGGCTGACCTAAATTATTTAGTTTGATAAACTGGTAAATTATCTTATCCCAAAGAAGCTATATTTAAGTAAATTAATACTTCACCCAGAATCAAAAATCCTGACAGTTATTTGCCTAAATGTATTTTAGGCCCTATTTATACCAGGCATTGAAATGAGTCACGATTGCAGGGGTTCTCAACTCTGGTCCTCAAGATCTACTTTCCTGCAGAGTTTAGCTCTAACCTTAATCAAATACACAAGGTTGTGGCTAAACTCTGCAGGAAAGTAGATCTTGAGGACCAGAGTTGAGAACCCTCTATATAAATAAAAACGTGAAAATTATAAAAACATTTATAACATTTACATTACAATTTACAATACATTTATCTTTGATAGCTCTAAAATTAAATCGGGTCTTCAATTGAATACTTTTACATTAGTCAAATGAAGAGTAAAGAACTGAAAAACTAAGCAGTCGAGTCGCTTCATTAAATTAAGGTTAAACCACTGGAGTCACATGTATTAATTAAATGACACATGATGTCCGGGGCTTGAAAGTGGTAGTTATGTGTAGCTGTCAATAGAGGGACAGAAATATCTCAGATTTCATTAAAAAGATCATTTGTGTTCTGAAGATGGATGAAAGTTACGGGTATGAAACGACATGAGCATTGATATTTTCAATTGAAATACCTTTTAAGGTTGAGCAAATGAAAACAGAATTAGCATGTGATGCAACTTTTAATGATTTGATTTGTACCTTTGATTATGCACACTTTTTCCAGAAATGAAACTGCCTCGGCCCGTTCCTCGTACTGAAAACATGCAACGAGCGATGTCCACATTTTCAACTCCCTGGTCACCAGGTACTCTGGAAAAGATTTAGACAACATGCATGCATGGTGTTATTGATTTACAAACTTTTTTACAAGTTCCTGTAATTGGTTGTTTATTGTCAAGCACACAGATGATTTTAGCCCTGTTTATCACTTTCAGTTTTGTGGAGACTGCTGACAAAAGCCTGAAATCTGAAGCAAATCAGTGCCCGCCCATGTGAGCGATAATCACTAAGTGCGAATTATCAAAGAGGCGATCTGACAAAAGATTTGAAGAGGTCTCATTCATAGGTTCAAACACTGAGAAATCATCATGACTAACATGTCATGTAGTAAAGATCATTTTTACCTCGACGGCCACCCATGTTTGTGGATACCCTCCAAAAAAAAAATGAGAAAGCATTCGATGCTTTGTTGTTTGCAGCAGAATCAAGATACAGGATCTAAAATTAAAAAGATTTTAATATTTTATAGTTTAAAAACAGACCATATACAAAGTCTGACAAACAGTACCTTCCTTGAGAATCCATCAATCCCACCAAATATCACAATGTTGAATCTAAAGACAAATACAGATACAACTATGCTGTTTATTGTAAGTATTTTTTTTTTTGTGTACATATGGACGCATCACTGTGTGAAGACAGCAGTATTTTTTGTATGTGTGTGCATGCAAGGAAATTTAGAGTGCAAATACTCACATGATTAGTTTATGGTTGGTATCCACATGAACTAGGGACAATGGAGCAGGAACGGAATAACTTCTACGAGCTACAAAACCAAGCTGGAACATTCTGGCCAAAATTCCAGCTCCATCCACCCGTTGCATACTGGCCTTCACCCTGTGCCATTGTATGCGGTGTCCTCTAGCCAAAAGTTCTCCTTTCACTAGCCTGTAACCAGCATGGGGCATTCTTATTTTTATTGATCTCACCACACGATCAAGTTCATTATCTGACATGCTGGAATAGCAGCCTCTGACAGAGAGGGACTGCTCCTTCAGTCTTCTGTTCATTGTTTTTCTTGAAACACCACAGAGCTGTGCAAGAGTTTCTACAGGAAGAGCAGTAGTGAGAAGTTCTTTAAGGTCATCCCTGCTGATTTCCAAACGTGGGCGTCCCATGTTTCCCCAGGTGTAAGTTACAATTTCTGATGCGTTATCATGAAGTCTCTTCCAAATTCAGAGATATATTAACTACGTTGATTAACTCCTGTAGACCCCTAATTAAATTATCTGGGATGTTAACATGATTTGATGCATTAATAGCCAAAGCAAGTTCTTGCTGAGCAACATCCAGGAGGTAATCCACATCTCTAGCTTCATTCCGACAAATCAAGTTAAACTTGGTTAGCATTCGCTGTAAGATATCTTCTTGCACTTGTTCCTGCAGGTATAAACAATGCCTGGTTAGCTTACATATCAAGGTAACTACATAATGCCATGCTGGTGTTGCCAAGTTTAGCAGGGTAACGTTAGACATATAAAATCCCTTGCGTATTAAAAAACGGCTAAAAAGTTATATTCGTTATATTATGTTATATTATGTTATTCTATATATTATGCATTCTATAGAATAACATGAATGGATGTAAGCCTACCTGGAGAAGTGACATTTGTCTTTGGCCCTAAAAAGTAATATCAAAAGAAAATAAGATTTTATTTTTGTATGGACAATCACAGAGATAGAATAATTTACTTAACGGTTAACAACACTGTTATTAAATACAAAAGAAGATGATTTAAAAATATTTTAAGAAGTAAGTTACCAGGGCTGCGTTTCACAAAAGCACGGTAACAGTTAAACATAACTTACAACCAGCCATCAATGTGCTTTACAATCGCTACTTCGCAATGCTTCAGAAACGCAGCCCAGATCATTAATGAATGATCTAACGTTAAATAAAGACATAATTTGGATAGAGAGCAGAAAAAACTTGTTTCTAGATTTGTCTATTGATTTGATATTAAACTTACCTCGGGCTGCCTCGAATGCCCTGCGGTTGAGGATGTTGATGACGCTCCGTGGCGCTCCTGATTACTCATCTCGGTTTTATAAATATTGTTGATGTGCTTTAATATAGTGTTTTACTCAACTGTCGTTAGACTGTCACACAGAACCCAAAATTCGCGCCGCTGAAGTCTTTCCTTCCGGTTCAAGGAGCCGTCAATCTAAATCTCACTAGCCAATAAGAGCAAACCGCTGTTAAGCCCGCCCACACGGTAGGTCTGTGTCAGAATTGCGAACGAAAACTTCAGAAGCGTAAACGAAAAAATCAGAAGCGTAAATTAAAACTCTGGAAGTGCTTTTGTAAGTTCAGATCAGGGAAAGAAATATGAGAAATAGTTAGCAAAACATGCAGTGTATTAAAAACGAAGTCAATAAATTTGCCAGCGAGTTATTCTTTTTCAGTTTCAGATATATTTTATTCAGTTTCAATTTATATTTTCATTAGTTTCTTGAAAAGGTACGTTCATTTTTATTGGCACAAGAATAGCTCCATACCTCGAGTCCTCTTCGAGTCCTCTCCTCATGTTTGCCTGCTGGATGTTCCAGAGATCTCGCGAGATAATCTATCCTATCGCGGGATTTTGTAATATCTTTTTTTTATTTATTTTTTTATTTAACAAAATGCACAGGGGATACAGAATCAAGCACCAAAAATAAAAAATAATACAGTACACTCAGAGTAAAGCAAGGCAGTAGATAAGGGATAGTACTAAAAAAAAACAATTCACAAAAGATTCATAGACATTACAAATACAAAAGATGAATAAAGGATTTTGTAATATCACGAAATATATTACTATGTTTTGTGTCTACATCTTGGCAGCACCGTTTTGGCAATTACATACAACTCGAAATGGTGACCGGATATATATCTGTTTTACATGTACTATATGCATAGATTCCATAAAAAATAATAACAACGAATACATAAAACAGGTTGAAATGATGACTAAATTGTAGCATGACAATCACTTGACCACACTGGGCAGTTTGTGATTATAATTTATTTAAACAAGATAAAGTAAATATATTTACTTTGTATAAAAAAAATTGTTTTCCTGCTAGTCTTGCTTGGATTCATTTCACAACCGTGACAAGACGTGTAAAAGACGTCAGTGGACGTCTATTCACAACCTCTTTAAAACCTCTTAAAAACTACTTGGTGCACTTAAATTAATTATTGCAGTATTAATCAAGGCAAGGTGTAAGCACAGCTTTTGCATATTCCTCAAGGATTTCATAGAGGGTCACGATGGACGTGTAATGCACGTGTAAAAGACGTCAAATAGTGACGTCCTCTCACAACCGATTCACAACACCCCAGCAAACATTTGTATGGCGGGTACTCCGTGCCAAAATCAAACATCCGAACGACCGACCGACCGATCGAACGTCTATCCGAACGTCTATCCGAACGTCTTGAACTTTCAAACGGCTGATCCACGTGACGACATGACGTGACGTCAGCGTCTTGAAATTTGCAGCTTTTTAACCTTACAAGTATACAAGCTGATGTGTAAAGGCTATAAATGGACATGATAGGCAATACATATGCCTACAGATGTTATACCTAAAATAATACTCAGTGGCGGAGCTAGACTTTTAAAACAGGGGTGCCAGAGGGGTGGCAAGGTATTATTTTGGGGGGTCAATATACAAAGTGTTCAATTACACTAAAAATAAATTATTTTCCACAAAATGTATACAGATTAAATTAAAGTTGTTTATTTTCCAAAATGTACACAATTATATATGTATTATGTATACAGCAAAAATAGAACAATTTGCTTGTTATTATTTACCATAAATACACCGTTACTAATAATACAAATACTAAAGTAATACATTACGACAAAATCTGAGTATATTGAGGTCTAGCCTATTTGACAACACAATGAAAATTGCTTAAAGACGTCTAGACATGTTATGTTAAGTGCTAATAAATTGTATGTCTACACAAAGTTACTTCAGTACTTCAGTACATCTCTACAGTCACATCTACTATCAGGGATGCAAACACATGTATGGTCAAAAAAGAGAGAGGTTATTGAAGCCCTCGCCCCGTGGCAAATATCCAGATACTTACATAATTGTGATGAATTTAATCCTTTGTAAGTTATCATTTTGCATTGTAAGATTACAGTTAACACCTTTAAATATTACATAAATGTATTATGTATTTTTATTAAACTTAGTGAGTGAGTGTATAAATGAGCAGCAAAAAAGAATTCTTGAAAAAAATCTACACAGTAAGATTATAAAATCTAAACATGTTAATAAAAACAAATTACTATTAGTATATAGTATATTTATATAGCCTACACTACAAATAAATAATATACAATTAAATTATGCTTATTTTAAATGTATTGTGTAGGCTAGGTATAAAAAATATAGGCTTTTAATAATCTTTCAGTGCGCAAAACCATGATAATATGAAACGCTTTAAAACAGAGCACACAAAGCGGGTGCAGAATGATGTGCTCAAAGCAAAATGGGGTCACAGTGTGCTGCGCTGCACAAGTGCGCATTTAGAAGTTCACGGCACAAAGTGAAGAAATGTCGAGCGCACAAAGCTGCGTGTCAGCTTAACCAATGAAAAGTGTAGCAGCAGCGTAAGGATGCATTCACGTCCGCTGGAAGATTTGAAAAATGTTCGTAAAAATGAACAGTGAAATGTTTTCAGCGGGGTGGCAACAGGGGTGACAAGGACTTCGTCTGGGGTGGAAATTGCCACCCCAACTAGCCCTCTGGCTCCGCCACTGATAATACTCAACCATTTCCTGCACTTCCCTGAATAAGCCTATTGTAAGCTAAGTGATGAACTGACCAAATTACCACCTGTAGGCTATATCATGACTTTCTGTGTATTTCATGACTAATGTTTCAAACACCAGACTCACCTATTGTAACTGTATAGGCTACAGTGGTAGGCTTTTAATTAATGTTGTTGTATTTTTCCTTTTTTATTTTTTTATTTGTCAAACTGATTAATTGTATATTGTCTGATATGTTGTTTTACAAGTAAGAGTTAAAAGTTATAAGATAAAGGGTTTTTAATTTCGAAGTCTTCAATGCCATGGACCATGTTGTCATTAGTTGGCCATTGACTTTTCATGGTAATAACACATTGAGAAAGACTGACTCTCGGGCTACAAGACAGTGAGTTCCTCTACCAAAAGATGTTGATGTTTTTTTTTTACTCTGATGAACTCTGATATATAAATTCTGTCATAGAGAGAGGTCATGTAAACAGTAAACACTGTTTCTAACATGCATTTTCACTGTTATCTTGTGTTCTCATTTTGTAAACACATTATTAAATAAAGTGCTAAAGGGGCATAAAGGGGCGTTTTCTTATGTAGTAAATGCATCTTGATTTAAGAATGTTTAGATATTTTGAATGGATAAAAGGCTAAGTAAGAAAATCATTTTTTTTTAAAAGTAGGCCTACATTCATTTATTGCACATTTTTTTTTATGTAACATCGGAGATGCAGAGCACATTAGTAAGGCAACTGTATCAGAGCAGGAAGGAAAGTGTGCAATTGCTCTCACGCTCTTTTGGAGAATTTTTGTGTTGTTTCCTGAACACAAACCAGTGAGATCCATCAAAGAGGAGATTCACAGAGTGCAGGTCAGTGGTTGAGAAATCGGTTTAAATTAGGATAATCTGATAAATGATGTTCTCTTGATAACATCTTGTTGTGACCTCTGAAAGTAATAATTATAATTTGCTTTATGGTTTCCAGTATGGTTGGATGCATCGATGAAACACATAATCCCATCATCGCACCTTCCTAAAATGAACCAGATACTGGATGCCTGGATTAATGGTAGGATGCCAGATGGAAGGGTAGAGATATATAAGGACCGCAGCTGTTAAATGAACACAAATTATTCACAATGTATTTGTTCATTTTTATTTACTACAAATACAAAAGCAAAATTACAAAAGCCATTTTAATATTCTTCCAATATTGAGTGGTGGGACAGGTCCAACCTCTGTTAGAAGTCAAATGTGAAAACCTTTTGGAATGTTTCTATATATACACAAAGTGAAACTGTTGTGACCTGTAAATGCAGTTTAAAATATGTATAAAATGTTGACCCTTAAGACCGATTTATGCATCTCTGTTTTGTTTTTGTATTGTTTTGTGAGGTGAATAAAATTTGTCATTTGTTAATAAGTGTTATGTTATGCTGAGAATAAGGGTTTCTGTTTTGGGGTCACCTGTGAATGAATTGTAGAGCACCTCCTAGTGGTCCAATTACAGGATATTTCAGGGGGAAAAATCTACTACAATATTAATTATTGTTACTGAAAATGTTATAACATAAACAATAAAAAATACTTTTCTAACAAATGTGACAAGTTGAAAAAACTGTCATATTAAGAACCTTTTTTGTTGATACTTCAGGATTTAGCATTAAGCTTTGTATTATTAGAAAACCTGTAGACCTCCCTCATCTCCCCCTGAGACGAGAGACTTCCTGAAATTAAGTCTGGGTTACATTACACTCTTAAGGGTATCATAAAGTAGACATGTAGGCCGGCTTTGTATTTGAAATGCCAATATGTCTGATAAATGGTAAGCATATTTTATGTAGCCTATCCACCTGTTTCCGTGGGGCGCTACTGTAAAATAGAACGTGGGTGAAACTTCCGGTTAGGTGGCGGAAGTAGTAAATCAACGGTATTTTGTGTTACATAGCGAAGAGGTTAGGTATTTTTCGAGTACATTTTTCTACTTTTTAAAGTCGCAAACATTAATGAGAGATGTCGTTACGGAGCTCAGGGACAACATGTGCTGTTCGTGGTTGTACATATAACCGCACTAAACTAATTCAGTGGCTTAAACGTGAGTGTTTTGAACATAAGCCTAAAACTAAATCTGAGTGTTCCTGTGAACGATTGTACAGTTTCCATCAACTCCCAAAAGACGACGAATCAATTAGAATATGGAGGAAGAACTTAAACTTAAAAACACCCCCAAAACACCTGTTTGTGTGCTCGTTTCATTTCGTGGACAAGAAGCCAACAGTGGATAACCCATACCCAACGCTCTTTCTGGGTTACGAGAAGCAACCGGAGAAGAGACGCCGACCTAGGATTCGACAAGTCACAACAACAACAACAGGTAACTTAACATTAATGTAATGTCAACTAGCTTGTTTTTCCCTTGAATTACTTATTATTAATATATGAAAAACTGGGCCATGATGGTAGACAGGTAGCCTGATGTTTTTACCTCGCATGAACTTTTATTGTGACGAGCTTGGAGGGCACAATGGTACACAGTGACAGATGCTAATTTAATTTCCTCTATTAGTTAACATTAAACATTACAGAATATCTATATTGATGATATTAAACGTAGTCTAGATGTTTTTCAAGACTCTAATGCCCCCTAATTATTTGTTTTTTTTTCTGCCACTAAACAAATCATCATTGAAGGACTAACCAGCTAAATATAAGACCACCACAGCTAAATATGTACTTAATCTATTCCCAGCAGATGAGCCTGATGTGATGCAGGTTTCTGGGGACCTAGATCCTACCTTACAGACCTTCCATGATGCCCAGACACAGTGGTCAGACCCAACAATGGAGGACCACACCTACTTCAAAGCACCTACCATCACATGTGGTATGACAACTGCCCCATTCACTGAGAGGACACTGTCTGTTGTACACAGGGATTCCACTTCTCGAATTCAAAACCCTTGTGTCTTGCTTGCAACGTTTTGCCCCCACATCGTCAGCATTTTCAGCAGAGGACCAAATCCTCTTGACATTAATGAAGCTTAGACAGAACTTTGTCATTGCCGATTTAGCTAGACGCTTCAAAATGTCACCTGGTCAGGTCAGTAAAACACTGACATTCTGGATAGATGTGATTGCTGAGCACACCCAGGATCTCATTCCATGGCTGCCGCGCGAAACAATAAAAGCCACTTTGCCGCAAAATTTTAAGGACAATTTCCCCAACACAACTTGTGTCATTGACTGCACAGAACGTGTCTTGCAGAAGGCAAAAAACCTGGACTCAAGAACTGAATCTTATAGTCACTACTATGCAAACAATACTGTCAAGTATCTAGTAGCAATTGCTCCATCTGGTATGGTTATGTACATTTCAGAGGCTTACGGTGGCAAATGTAGCGATAGATTCATCACACAGAACTCTGGGTTTCTCGACCATTTGCGTGCTGGAGATGAGGTGATGGGGGACCGTGGCTTCACCATTAGAGATCTGCTAGAGGAACGGCATGTTCGTTTGATCATGCTAGCTTTTACGCGCAAGAAATGCCAGCTGACAAATGAGCAGGTCACTCGCACAAGACGCATTGCTAATGTCCGCATACACATTGAGCGAGCAATCAGACGTCTTAAGGTGTACAAGATCCTCTCTCAAATTGTGCCGATTAATTTTGTCCCTAAAATCGACAGAATACTAAGAATCTGTGCAGCACTCGTAAATCAGCGAGGAGAGCTTATTTCTAGAACATAGATACCATATCTTACACAATCAGCTTAAATGTTCAATTCTCTCTCTAACTTTATCAACTTTATAAACCAATACACAACTTTTACTTGCACTGATATACCAACACTTTCTTTTAATTGTTATTTCATAGACAACTATTTTCTTTTTGCTGTGTAAATTTGTTTAAATTCTTAATATTTTTCAATCTTGTAATATTCCGCAAAAGAGAGAAGTTTGTGTACTTTCACAGTATAGTATTGCTATTTTTATTTAATGAAATGTTCTGAATACCACTGTTAACCAAATTAGCAAATGGCACATTAATTTATTATCATAAATAAACTCAAAAGCCAATGACTAAGTGTGTAATATGTTTTTATTCAGTGTGTATTTTATATTTTAATTGTGGTTTATTTCCTCACATAACTGTAACTATGCCTTTAAGTATCGATTATTAATAATATTATTATAATATTGAGAACAGTGATAACATTCCCCCAACTACGCATTAAACATCTGCAGGGATGTTGGACAGAGATGTATTTTCTTGTCAGCAAAATCATCATCCAATCTAGGTAGCATGTGTACAAAGAAGAAGTTCTGCAGCTGTTGCACTTGTGCATCTGTGTAGTGCTTATCAAATGGAATTTCCAATTCAATGTCCTCACTTGGTGTCCAGATGACTAGCTTGCAACTTTGTAGGCCGAGACACATCAAGGTCAGTTGTGTCTGAAAGAAGGATTAAGAGTACATGTTTGTAAAAATAATCTGTTTAATTAATGCATACAGGTGCATACATTAGAATGTTGTGGAAAAGTTCATTTGAATTTGAGGGTTTCATAAGCTGTAAGCCATAATCATCAAAATTATTACAAATAAAGGCTTGAAATATCGCACTTTGCATGTAAAGAGCCTATAATATATTCGTTTCACATTTTAGGTTGAATTCCTGAAATAAATTAACTTTTCCACAACATTCTTATTGAGAAGCACCTGTAAGTTTACAATACAATGTTAGTCTAATAATAGAGCTACTTTCATATTAAAAAGTATATTTCTAAATATAGAAAATACATTTTATTTAAAAACCATAATCTTTATTATTAAAGAATCACCTGGAGGTAGTATCCATCCTTTCCTTTAGGACAAATCAGGTTCTGTCCATCACCTATACTTTTGATGTCACCATTTGGCCGTCCCAGAAACTCTGCCAGTGACATGGAACTCTTGAAGGGGCACTTGATCTCAAGGAGTTGTGCTGAGTCAAGGATCCCATCTGGGCTTGCTCCCAACCAAGGATAGTCAGGGTGCACGACCAGGCCTCTCTTCTCCACAGTATGCCCTCTGCTTCCCATGAGTGTGATGACTTTTATCTCATTTTCTTTGCCATGCTGTGTTGCTGTATTGCCGGTGAATGTTGGGTACAGATGCTCATTTAGAAATTTTTGAGGATCTGTGGTGCTTCGTTTTGGGACCCGTTTTGCTGTGCTGGCTGTTAGACGAAGCTTTCTAGCATCATGCCATGACTGTGAAGCACTTTGCATCCTGGTTTCTTCCATCAGTGTAGCTGCTTGTGTAGGGGACACTTTAATGTAGGCCTCATAAAAATGTGTGCATTTTGGACATGTTAGTGTTGTGCTTTTTTCAGTATGACAGATTTTCAGTGTATTACTGTGGGTTGGATCATGTTTGCTGTGGCCTGCCTTGTTGCTGTCTACATCTGCTCTGTAACTTAACTGAATAAGACCATTTGTCTGGAGCTGAAACAGTGGGGCCATCACTGATGAATTACTGTGGGCTATGAACTCTCTGTGGTTCTTAAACAGTTGGGAAGGCATTGTTGATTCTTGCATTGTCGATGTGCCTGGATAAATGTGATATGGCCTGTGATGGTTAAAATTAATGTTCTTCACCTTCCTCATTCCTACATTCTTCTTCGCACCTGAATTCCACTTCCTTTGCACATCAGTGCATGCCATCCCTGTCTCTCCCTGCCTGACTGCATTTTCAACCTAAATTGAATTAAATTTTATTATCCAACAATATTAAAATAAATATTTTAAGTCAAGGCTACTGTGAAGCAACATATACAGAACATGAATGACACACAGTAAACATTTCAGTTTAGTACATTTATTAGTTAAAAATATACAATAATACACAAAACAATAATACATTTTGTGCCCTTAATTGTCCTAACTTTACTGACCTTCCACAAAAGTGCTGCTGCATGACTACAAGAGCGTCCTGGCCTTGCAATACATGAACAACCCGCTGTCTGTACTTCACCTGTCACTGAAACTAGCACCCAAGCCTTATGATGTGTTACGTGCAGGCTCTGGCTCGGCTCAATGTGAGCTTTTAGATACGCAAGGTCGTTTCCAACGTCCTTAAACAACACTCGACCGACTTTATCACTGTGTAGATATTGATACGCCTCTGAGCTTTTCAGATTGCTCATCGCCTTACCATCACAGGCTACTGAATCTACAAAATAGCTAAAAATGTTACCATACGTGATACGAGGCCACTTCTTCACGTCATCCTCCCAACCATCTACCGCGGATGGTAAAGGTACTGTTATATCACCCCTTTTAATCTCGTTGAGGTTGTGTTCCCACATCATTAATTTTGGATCGCTAACGTTAAATCTTGAATGACGGTCAACTAATGAATGAATGAGTGTCAACTCCCGCTTGTTTACTTCGAACCGGAAGTCGCGCCCGCTTTTGACGCAATGCCTCATGGGACGTAGGAAACTTGTGGATATAATTCATTTCCAATTATTTTTATATTTAGGTAAAGCAGATGGGATACTGATTGCAGTTTTTGCTGCATTTGAATACGCTACAGCGTATTTCTATTCAATAAGATCTATTCCCGATTTAATGGGAGATGGAGAAAAATTATGTGGAATATCCTGCTTTTCCAAAATAACCGTTTAAGCATGTCAGGTTTGTCAATAATATTTAGCCTCTGCTATATTTAACTTTAATAATACACCATACATAACTTTCTAAATCACTTTCTAAATCAGTCATTGATTGCAGTAATCAAATGTGGACTAGTTAGAGGATACAACCGAAGAATAAGAAGTTAAACTAAGGTTTATAAAAAAAAACGTGTTACAACGTGTCTTCACACGTAAACAACACGTTGGGAAGACGATCAATTACTCGCGCTTCCGACCGGTCGCCATGGGAACGCGTTAACAAGTAAGCACATGTAGGAAAGTGTTACATATGATTTTATTTAAATATTTCACCAACAAGTTTTACTTGCTTGGAAACTGTGTTATGTGCACAATTCTTCTCCCCATAAAGAAATTCTGTGGAATAATTTGAACATTTTAATCCGAAACAAATCAGTTTTTATGGCTAAGTGGTATAGAGGTATTGTTTTTGTTTTGGATTTATTTAGAAATGATGGCAGCATATTGAAATATGAAGAATTTATGACTTTGTATAATTTTCCTCTGCCTGCTAGAACTTTCAATTCTGTCATCAAAGTTTTTTCTCCAAGTTATGTGCATTTATTTAAAACACACCTTTTGTTTAAAACCGAACGTGTCGGCGCCGCCACAATTTACCATGCGGTATTAATGTTTTCATAACTCAGCAACCGTTTGCACTATGAAAAAAAATCGAATTGTGTCTTATAGAAGACAACTTACGCTTTAAGACAATATACAGCTTAATACGGTAACTGCATGCTTTCTAGAGCAAATCACAGCAGCTTTCGGGGAGAGGGGGAAAGGCGGAGCGCAGCAGGTTTGAAAGTTTGAGAGTGTGAAATATAGACTAAAACGAACAAAAACATGGCGAAAAAAGGTTTTACACGAGAGGAGGCGATTGATTTGATCTCTGATTACACCTGGGAAGAGGCTGAACATGATTCATCGGACCCGGAGTCTGTATTCAGACGTTGAGGAGGTGTACTGGTTTTGATCCAGTCGTGGATTGGTAAGTGAAGCTTATTTATTTGTTTCTTTCTGATGAATCGATGAGAAATGAATAAAATAGTCAGACTCCGTGTTTCTGTTCGAAAAAACACTGTTTCACACACAAATCTGTGCGTTGCACACACGTGTAAGCGCTTATGTGCATGCATGCATTCATATTTGCTCATGTAACTTTAGCGTTATGTGTATGGGTGCGTGTGCATGCATAAATAATTTTCTGGGTGTAACGTTATGTAAGCGCATGGACATATCTCTCGCTCTCTCTCTCTCTCTCTCTCTCTCTGTGTGTACAACCCGAATTCCGGAAAAGTTGGGACGTTTTTTAAATTTTAATAAAATGAAAACTAAAGGAATTTCAAATCACATGAGCCAATGTTTTATTCACAATAGAACATAGATAACGTAGCAAATGTTTAAACTGAGAAATTTTACACTTTTATCCACTTAATTAGCTCATTTAAAATTTAATGCCTGCTACAGGTCTCAAAAAAGTTGGCACGGGGGCAACAACTGGCTAAAAAAGCAAGCAGTTTTGAAAAGATTCAGCTGGGAGAACATCTAGTGATTAATTAAGTTAATTGATATCAGGTCTGTAACATGATTAGCTATAAAAGCTTTGTCTTAGAGAAGCAGAGTCTCTCAGAAGTAAAGATGGGCAGAGGCTCTCCAATCTGTGAAAGGCTGCGTAAAAAAATTGTGGAAAACTTTAAAAACAATGTTCCTCAACGTCAAATTGCAAAGGCTTTGCAAATCTCATCATCTACAGTGCATAACATCATCAAAAGATTCAGAGAAACTGGAGAAATCTCTGTGCGTAAGGGACAAGGCCGGAGACCTTTATTGGATGCCCATGGTCTTCGGGCTCTCAGACGACACTGCATCACTCATCGGCATGATTGTGTCAATGACATTACTAAATGGGCCCAGGAATACTTTCAGAAACCACTGTCGGTAAACACAATCCGCCGTGCCATCAGCAGATGCCAACTAAAGCTCTATCATGCAAAAAGGAAGCCATATGTGAACATGGTCCAGAAGCGCCGTCGTGTCCTGTGGGCCAAGGCTCATTTAAAATGGACTATTTCAAAGTGGAATAGTGTTTTATGGTCAGACGAATCCAAATTTGACATTCTTGTTGGAAATCACGGACGCCGTGTCCTCCGGGCTAAAGAGGAGGGAGACCTTCCAGCATGTTATCAGCGTTCAGTTCAAAAGCCAGCATCTCTGATGGTATGGGGGTGCATAAGTGCATACGGTATGGGCAGCTTGCATGTTTTGGAAGGCTCTGTGAATGCTGAAAGGTATATAAAGGTTTTAGAGCAACATATGCTTCCCTCCAAACAACGTCTATTTCAGGGAAGGCCTTGTTTATTTCAGCAGGACAATGCAAAACCACATACTGCAGCTATAACAACAGCATGGCTTCGTCGTAGAAGAGTCCGGGTGCTAACCTGGCCTGCCTGCAGTCCAGATCTTTCACCTATAGAGAACATTTGGCGCATCATTAAACGAAAAATACGTCAAAGACGACCACGAACTCTTCAGCAGCTGGAAATCTATATAAGGCAAGAATGGGACCAAATTCCAACAGCAAAACTCCAGCAACTCATAGCCTCAATGCCCAGACGTCTTCAAACTGTTTTGAAAAGAAAAGGAGATGCTACACCATGGTAAACATGCCCCGTCCCAACTATTTTGAGACCTGTAGCAGATATCTAAATTGAAATGAGCTCATTTTGTGCATAAAATTGTAAACTTTCTCAGTTTAAACATTTGCTATGTTATCTATGTTCTATTGTGAATAAAAAGTTGGCTCATGTGATTTGAAAGTCTTTTAGTTTTCATTTTATTAAAATTTAAAAAATGTCCCAACTTTTCCGGAATTCGGGTTGTATATGTGTAAAGGTGTGTGTGTGTGTATGCGAATGTGTGCGTGTATGTATGTTTGTGTAAGTGCATGCATGTGTGCATATGTTTATGTGTGTTTGTTTGTGCTACTGCTAATGTGTGCATGTGTAACGTTATATCTGTGTGTGTGTGTGTGTATGTGTCTGTGTGTATCTGTGTGCATGTGTATCTGTTTGTGTATGTTTGCATGTGTGTATCTTATACAGTCTATGATGTGTTTGCAAATGCGTGTGTGTACGCGCTTGCGTAACTTTGTGCATGCATGCATTTATGTCTATAGCTTTATATTTGCGTGTGTGTGTAGGTGCATGTATGTGTGTGTGATTGTGTGTATGCAAATGTAAGTAACTGAAGGCTTTATTTTTATTATTTTATTGTATTATTATTATAGTTATTTATTTATTACATTATTATATATTTATATATTATTTTTTTTACAAATTTTCTCTTACTAATAAATTGCTTCATAATGAAAAGTATTTTTATGTACATATATAGTGAGTTTGTAACACGTGTTGCTTTTTTTTTCTCAGTGTGGCTTCTCCAGTTATCTATGAAGAAGCAAATGGGCCATCTACATCGAACACAACACCATCTCAGAGGGGCTGGGGCCGTGGTCGCTGCTGTAGCTGTACAATAAGTACATGGGGGGACTTGACACCTCCAACAAGATGCTCAGAACAAAGTCGGTGCCCCATAAAACAAGTCATATGTGACCATTTTCCAGCACTTCCTGGACATTGCAGTGACCAACAGCTTCATTTTACACAAAGAGCTGTGTGCCATCCACTATGATAAGCTCATGACACGGCAAAACTTTCAGGAGCTGCTAGCTGCTCCTCTCACAGATGTTCCCCTGGATGGCCGGCTGAGAGAGAGATGCGATCATCTGCCTGTTCCTGTGAGTGATACTCAAGACCTTTCACAGAGTTGCATACGATGCAAAAGGAGCACCCCATGGAAGTGCCAGGAATGTGATGTGGGACTATGCTTGCAGTTAGACAGGAACTGCTTCAGAGAGCACCACATTTAAATGACTGGATTGAAGGATCCAAAAACGCCTGGAGAACTGGAGTACAACAAATGGCTCCTGAGTGAAAACTGTGCAATCCAGTGTCTCAAAAAGACTTGTATATATGTATTATAGTTCCTTTTTCAAGATTGAGGCATCAGATTCTTTCGATCATGAGTTTTCAGATTTTTTTCTAAGTAAAAACCAGTAAAATTTCTTCCCGTTTTAATTTTTTTTTTGTCTATTTAGATTCTATTTACTAACTTCATACACAAAATAATGTACAATAGCTGTAATTTCCTGAAAGCCTATAATTTTCTGAAAAAAATGACACCTTACACTTGAAGATACCACATTATGTTCTAATTTTATACTAAAAAAAACCAAAATGAGTGAAAACGGCCAATTTTAGCTTTGGGTTCTAAAGGGTTAATGAGAGAAAAACTATTTTGCCCAAACTTTTATTGGATGGAGTTAGTATTCTTGATAAAAAATGTAATAGTAAACTTATAAAGTTATTGTTACATTACACTGTTTACACATCCCCTCGATGTAAATTTTTCTGGAATAATTTTTTGACTGTATTCACTGGAAGAAAGCATGGTTACTCCCTGAGAAATATTGTATGTCCAATAAAATAAGAGAGGTACACTTTAAGATTCTTCATAATGTTTACCCAACTAACTAACAAATTTCCTCTTTTGTTGATATCTCTGACCTTTGTGTATTCTGTAAAGTTGAGAAAGAAACTTTTTCATTTATTCTACCACTGTAATCAGGTTAAGCCTCTTTGGCAGAGCTTGGGTCTTTATCTTTCTCATTTTGTCAAATGTGATTTAATCTTTTCATTGAAGGATATATTCCTCTATTTTTCTGGGAGTGTCTGTGCTATTGATAGTGTTGTTAATTTCTTTGTATTGCATTGTACATTTTTTAATCACAAAAACAAATTTCTCAAGACTTTGCCTAGACTTGAGGCCTTTATTGCTGAGATTTCCCTTGTTGTTAAATCTCTTAAACTCATTGATAATAGTAAGAACAAGAAGTTTCTTAAGTACTGTACAGTTTTTTTTTCTTTTTGAGGAGGCTGTTGTCTTCTTTTTTTTAATTATTATTATTATTATTAATGTTTTCATTGCAGTGCTGTATGTTGTATATCTTTGTTAAAGGAATATCAATTAAAAAAAAAGATTTTATTTAAATGATCATTACATTTTTTTTGGCTAATTGTTTATAAGTTGCAGACATAAAAATCAACGAACCTTACAGAATAAGATATATTCAGCTGATCTTGTCTAAATATACATATGTTTTTAATAAACCTTTCCACTTTAACATTTATGATGATTATTTGTAAAAGATTATAATAATTTAGTAATTTTATTAGGATTGAGTAAGTGTTGAGATCTCTAAGTTCTTGAAACAAAAAATCATGCTTAATTAGATTTACTTTTTATTAGGCCTACTTTATTTGTTTGATATTATGTATAAAAAATAATGCATGTTTTTAATTTATAGGACAGTTTAACTGAATTGCTAAAATACATTTCTTGTAACCATCACCCACTTTCTCAAAAATTTAAATACAAAACCAAATCTTCAAACTACATTCAGAGACCATCAAAATCAAACAATGCTTTCAGATCATACACAGCTCAATATCATAAACACTGCAGAGCATTCATTAGATCATTCAGTCCAAATATATAAATCTAATATGAAAACCTTCTGGATCAAAAAGTAAAAAATAAAATAATAGACTACATTTATTTTGAGTGTTTTTTATGGACTGTGGGAACATTGTACATTGGGCAATAAAATTAACAATAAAAACTAGTTAAAATGATTATACTGGTCAAGACTATTGAATGTCTGTAGCCTATAGACTATAGGTAGTATTTCTGCTCTTTGAAAGTAAAACACAAGCACAGGATTCAGGAAAGTTGTTTTTGGGGTACAATATTTAGGCTATATGTATTGCCTATCATGTCCATTTATAGCCTTTACACATCAGCTTGTATACTTGTACGGTTAAAAAGCTGCAAATTTCAAGACGTGACGTCACGTCAGGTCGTCACGTGGGTCAGCCGTTTGAAAGTTCAAGACGTTCGGATAGACGTTCGATCGGTCGGTCGTTCGGATGTTTGATTTTGGCACGGAGTACCCGCCATAACAACGTCATATTAAAGATCTCATCGGAACGCCATATGAACCGACGTCTTTGACGTCTTCTGGACGTGAACTGCACGTCTTTTCTGCACGTCTCCTGGACGTCTAAATGCGTCGTCTTCTGGACGTCCAAATGCGTCGATTTCTGGACGTCGTCGTTTAAATGTTTAAATGCGTTGCTGCATAGTTTAAGTGTATGTATATATAAGCCTGCATATAAAATAACCACACACCCACTGTGTAACATCGTGAAAGGCAATCAATTATGTCTTGAGGTGTAACACATCTTGACAAAAGTTCTAGATCGGTCCAGTCAGACCTGAACGTCCATAAAACATCTTAATCAAGAGTACATCACAAACAATAACACATTATTTGTGGACATATGCAAAAAAGAAGCATGTTCTGATTTAGCACATTTTATTGTTTTTGAACAGTTTAGCATCTGTTAACCAAACTAAAATACCAATTACAAAATACTGAATTATTATATAAAGGGATAGTTTACCCAAAAATGAAAATTCTGTCATTTACTCACCCTCATGTTTCAAACCTGCATACCTTTCTATGTTCTGATGATATTTTTTTCACGTTTGCTTTACTGGGACAGTGACAAATAAGAATCTTCAAGATCATTAAAATCTAAAAAATTGTTTTTCAATGTAATCTTTGTATCCATTTTGGATCTCTGAAATAAGTTTACAGGCCTACCATTTTCGTCAGAAATATGATTTAATGAGGGTCATCACTGAATAAAAAGTGCTGAAATACTCAATCTTGAAGTCCATTATTATTGTCAAAAAATTTCTATTTTCGCAGAATTTGTTTATTAATGTATTTATTAATTGCATTTATTTTTAAATACTTTAATCATATAAATAATATTAAGAATATTATATTTGAATGTGGCATAACCACCTTGCAGGAGCCATTGTTGTCATGTGACAAGAAAATCATAAAACATAGAAGACCCTCATCATAAAATATGTTTGAAATCATTGCTATTTATAAAATCAAAGTAGCGTAAATGATGTTAAACTATATAGAACCGACATGAATTAAAATATTACATTTCTGAGAATGCGTTCACGTGTTTTCGACTAAAATGTTAAAACATGGTTTCTTTTTATCATGTCTTTATTAATCTTGTCATTGACTTACACAGTTGTCTTATAAACACAAAGATATTTGGAAGAATATTTGTAACCAAGCAGATCTCACAATCTATTAACTGCCATTGTAGGAAAAAATGATTATGATCGTAACATGAGGGTGAGAAAATTATTACTATTTTCATTTTTGGGTGAACTAACTGTTATCCCTTAAACACATTACAGTTGTTTGGCTCATTTCTTGTAACCTCCACCCTCAGCTCTTCCTGGAGCGAGCTTCAGGTGTTCTGCCATCGCTGCATCAGTCTCAGAGCCTCTACCTCTTCACAGCAGCTGAGGGAAGAGAATTTATTTATTTTTAAAATAAATAAAATAAAAAATTTGACATAAATGACATGCACTTATTTTCAAAATATCTTTATGGTGTACAGCTAAAAATAAATAAAAAAACCTTGGAACAAGATGAATGAATCATGAATGAAACATTAGAAAAAGGCAATCAACATGCATTAGATTTTATTTTTATTATATAAAAGATGTTGTGTTTTAATGTGTTGCCGTTGAGAAACACTCTTAACTGGGTGTGTAACTGTGAGAAAGTGAACAGGACATTTCTGATAAGACAGGAGGGCTGTGATGTCCTCTGAATAATTAATTAAAGCGTACCAATAAAAATTACATCAATTTAAGTAACTTTTAGCCTGCTAACGTTAGCGAATTTTAGCCATACTCAGTGAATTCCAGTTGACAACGTGGGCATCATTTCTCTCGTTTCCTTCGTGTCAAACAAGTAAAACTCAAGCACATTAATCAAATAATACAAAATGTACTTACCCAACAGTAGATTTTATATAATATATATAGATACATCTCCCTCCTCTAAGTCCTCTTCGAGTCCTATCCGGAACCGGAAGATCGCGAGATTTCGCGAGATAATCTATCCTATCGCGGGATTTTGTAATATCACAAAATATATTACTGTTTTGTGTCTACATCTTGGCAGCACTTATTGTTGATACATGTTGTGTACTCTACACAAAGTTGTATATCATTGATGTCATCTTTGTATTGTTTGCATTCATAAAAAAAAAAAAAAACCTCTTGGCAGCACCGTTTTGGCAATTACATACAACTCAGACCGAAATGGAGACCGGATATATATCTGTTTTACATGTATATGCATAGATTCCATAAAAATAATAACGAATACATAAAACAGGTTGAAATGATGACTAAATTTTAGCATGGCAATCACTTAACCACACTGGGCAGTTTGTCATTATAATTTATTTAAACAAGATAAAGTAAATATATTTGTATAAAAAAAAAAATTCCCTGTTAGTCTTGCTTGGACGTCTTTTCACAACCATGACGAGACGTGTAAAGGACGTCAGTGGACGTCTATTCACAACCTCTTTAAAACCTCTTAAAAACTACTTGGTGCATTTAAATTAATTATTGCAGTATTAATCAAGGTGTAAGCACAGCTTTTGCATAGTCCACAAGGATTTCATAGAGGGTCACGATGGACGTGTAATGCACGTGTAAAAGACGTCAAACAGTGACGTCCTCTCACAACCGATTCACAACACGGGTAAATATTGAACTACACGCAGCTAAAAGTCAAAGTAACAATTATACATGCAACCCCATAGAACTATACACATGTACAAACATATCTGAATGCATTTTTAGGAAATGTTCTGTGTTACATATTTTCACCGATTTATGCCGTCCTACCGCGACTATTTTTGGCCGGGCACACGACGTCGCCATCGGACCAATGTTTGCTGGGACGGGTAAATAGTGAACTACACGCAGCTAAAAGTCAAAGTAACAATATACATGCAACCCCATAGAACTATAGACATGTACAAACATATCTGAATGCTTTTTTTAGGAAATGTTCTGTGTTACATATTTCTACCGATTTATGCCGTCCTACCGCGACTATTTTTGGCCGCGCACACGACGTCGCCGTCGGACCAATGTTTGCTGGGACGGGTAAATAGTGAACTACACGCAGCTAAAAGTCAAAGTAACAATTATACATGCAACCCCATAGAACTATAGACATGTACAAACATATCTGAATGCATTTTTAGGAAATGTTCTGTGTTACATATTTCTACCGATTTATGCCGTCATACCGCGACTATTTTTGGCCGCGCACACGACGTCGCCGTCGGACCAATGTTTGCTGGGTTTGTACACAAATACATATTAATTCATGACATTTTGATAAATTCAGATATAAATGTAATTTAAAAAATAAATAAATAATTATTGATTTTCAAATATTGCACCTGTCAAACATAGTATATTTTGCCGTCAAAACTGTTGACGGTGTCCTTTATCAGTAGGCGTAGTTGTAGGTGTGTAAAAAAAAGTTGATATTGCTGTCATGAAGACAAGATCCTGGTCTGTCGGCGGTTTCCCTCTATGTCACCTACAGCAGCAGCAGCGCGCCAGCGCCGCGTCAGGCACGATTCTGGTGTGTAAAGACACAGAAAACGCGAGGCAGCCGCCACGCTTCTGTCACACAGCAGAGACGCCACGCAGCCAGTGTGTCACCGGCCTGATGATAAATCCTTGAAGTGGACACGCTCTCTTTCTCTTTTCTCATATTTACTTGTGAAGTTAACACAGCACTCAACATACAGTTATGATTAAACAGTAACAGCAAAATAACATAAAAATGATTGGAATGACTGCAGTGTGTATGTGTTCTATACTTGTAGGGAGTAATGTGGAAGAGGTAATAAAACAGCATGAATGACATACATACAACACAAATATATGTTTGCTTTCTTAAATATGCTCATTTATATAATCATAAATTTTAATTCTGTTACTAATTTCTGTAGTTAACGTCTATAATTACATTGTTGACCCTCTCCCTATCCCTTAACCCAACCTTAAACTTAACTACAGTATACAACAAAACCTGTCCTAACCTCACTGGTATCCAACATCAATAGCAGAAACAGTGTTTTAAAATACATCAACAAAATAAGTACTTTTTTTTTTTTTTTTTTACATAAGTAGTAGTTAAAGTCGTCTAATATAAAGTGGGACTGAATATACATTGTAATGTTACACATTTGTGTTTAACAACATTTGAAAGTACAACATGCATTTACTATTTCAGTGGTTAAATTCATAAATGATATACCTCAAACACATGAAATATTTTCATAAACACACATATTAAGTAAAAGTCAGTTGTTTGTCTGTTGTGTAATCTTACACAGTGAGAGTGAGGAATCAAAAACCTTAAATCCAGCATAGAGGGGTTCAGTGAATGTGGTGCTGAATGTGTGTAAGTGTGTGAGTGTGTGTGTGTCAGAGATGCTGTAGAAGGACAGAGTGCCGGCCGGCCAGTCCAGATACACTCCTACTCTTTTAGAGGACCGTGGGTGAACAGGAATGTTATTGCTCTCATTGTTGTGCCAGAAAACAAATCCATCAATAGTGCAGAAGAGACACCAGGACTTGTTATTGTATCCAAACTTACCAACAGTCCCTCCTCTGCTGATTGTTTTGTAGGCGACTGCTATACGAGCCCAGCCAGTCCTCTCAACCTCCCAGTAATGGCGTCCAGTCAGACTCTCTCGACACAGAACCTGAGGAATATCTTTAAATCTCTCTGGATGATCAGGATACGGCTGCGGCTGTTCCACATATTTCACCTCTCCGTTCTCAGACAGAATGAGTTGAGTGTTTGCTGTGTCTGAATCCAGTGTGAGATCACAGAAATCTGAACACAAGAAGAGAGGAAAAACAGTTGTATACTTTTGTTTGTTGTCAATAAATGTGAAAGAGTGTGTCAGAGAAAGAACCTACATTTCTGTAGACCTGGTCGGATCCTGAAAGGCTCTCCATGGTCCAAACTACAATGACACACACACACACACACACACACACACACACACACACACACACACACAACCAAATATAAAGACAAATAATTGTTAGTGTCATCAGGACATAGTGCACAGGTTAACAGAAACAAACTATAATGTCTTCATATTTTATATTAAGTCCTAATGATTTGTATTAAGTAACTCTGTAAAATTTAATTATTTTCAACAAACACACATCTCCGTCTTTAAATTCGTATGTTTTTAATTCATTGCCTTTTAAAGTTTTAGTTTTAGCAAACACTTTTGGTCTGTTTTAGATTTATGGAATGGAGCAATTCTGTCCATGTACTTTCACTGTAAAACATTAAAATATATAAAAATAGCATTAAAGAATATGGTACAACTATATTTTGTGAGGTAACATGGATTTAATTAGTACATGAAGATATGAGAACTACCAAAAAATTGTGATTGTCATAAAAAAAATATTACAATTTAAAATAATTGTTTTTAAATGTATTATACTTTAAATTATCATTTATTTCTGTGATGCAAAGCTGAATTTTTAGGATCATTATCACATGATCCTTTAGAAATCATTCTAATATGATGATTCATTATCAAAGTTGGAAACAGTTCTGCTGCTTAATATTTCTTCAGAACATGTGATACTTTTTTAGGATACTTTGATGAATAAAATGTAAAAAAAAAAAAAAAAAAAAAAAAGAAGCTATGTTTTTAAAATATAAATATTTTGTAATAACAATATACACTACTGGTCAGTAATTTGGGGTCAGTAATTTTTTTTCTTTCTTTTTTTTAAATAAAATCAATACTTCTATTCAGCAAGGATGTGTTAAATTGATAAAAAAGTGATAGTAAAGAAAATATATTATTAGATTTTTTTTTTTTTTAAATAAATGCAGTTCTTTTTAACCTTTTATTGATCAAATATATTGGACAGCAGAACTGTTTCCAACGCTCATAATAAATCAGAATATTCTAATATTCTAAATGATCATGTGATAGACTGGATGCCACATGTGACACTGAAGGCTGGAGTAATGACGCTGAAAATTCAGTTTTGCATCACAGGAATAATTTTTTTTTTAAGTATACTCAAATAGAAAACTATTATTTTAAGTTGTAATAAAATTTCACAATATTACTGTTTTTTTCTGTATTTGTGATCAAATAAATGCAGGCTTGATAAGCAGAAGAAACTTCTTTCAAAAACATTAAAAATAGTAATGTTTCCAAACTTTTGGTCTGTACTGTATATATATATATATATATATATATATTATTTTTTTTTTTTCTTGAACCCCACTGTGGCATGGGGACGGGGTTTAGCAAAGTCTGCAGTGGGAGAGAGAATCAGGAGACGAGCGGTGAGTGAGTGGGTTGGACGAAACGATCAACACCTGTTTCTTGTTGCAGTAATTGGCGTGGAGAGAGTATAAAACGCCAGGAGAAACGGGAGCAGTTGAGAGAGATGCTATGTCTGAAATCGCTCACTCATTTCCTCATTCACTACTCCCATTCACTAATAGTATATAGAGTATGGCAGTTGAGTTCACTATATCAGGAAGGAGTGAACAAATAAATAAGTGAACGGATTCGGACAGTGATGTATAGCCTACACTGCGCATGAGACTTGGAGATGTTGCAAAAACATTGCCTCATGTACTTTTATATTACATGTACATAATTTTAGAAAATAATACTAATAGCAATACCCAAAATTACTTTATATTGCAGTTATACATACCTCCGCGTCAGCTTTGTGGTTTCGTCGATGGTATATAATTATTATTTTTTTTGTAATGCTTTTATGTTCATAATCATTAAATGCTTTAAAATAACGTACTGAGAACAAAAATAAACACACATAAACACGTTCATAATTATGTATTTATTATTTTTAGTATCTTGACTCTCGCTCAAGCAGCGTTTTGAGCTCCGATAAGATGGTTGTAGAGCATCCTCAGGCGACCGTTAATTTTACATCAGAATACACTACCTGTTATTAACGAAAAAATAAATGTAAATTATCCACCAAATTATCATAATTTTTGTAAATTAACAACGATGCCACCTCAGTAAATTAGTCAAATATTAAACTGAGTTATTGCCTACATAACATATTTTAATATAAATAATGTAGGAAAAACGTTAAAACAGAAATAATAAAGATGTAAACTTCATCTCTCATTCAAACTCGCTCGCTCCCGCTCTCGCTTCCAGCTCGATGCTACTCCGCATTGGATTGTGGGAAAGAGTGCTTCAGCAAGTGTACATCGGTTGTACACTCAAAATCAGAATGAATTGTGGGTAAAAAGTAGTGGATAAATGTAGGGAATGAAGTAGTTCACTCAGAATTCGAACAGCACTACAAAATGGCTGACACCCCATATAGTGCACTATATAGTGGATAGGGAGCGATTTCGGACACAGCAAGAGCCGGACTGCTGACGTGACCTGAGAACTGGAAGGAGTAACCCGGAAGTGCTATGCATGTGTATATTGTTGAGTTGAGTATATTGTTGTCAAAGTAAAAGTCACCATTTGTTTTACGAAGAATATTTATTTTTAAGTTATAATAAACTCGTCAGCAGTCCAGCCGACCCTTGTCCTCTTCCTTTCCTCACACAAACTCACTACACCCACATACTTGAGTATTTTTAGTGAGCAGTTTGGATCCTTCTGTTTGTCAGAAAGCAGCTGGACTCCTGCTTGTCCTGGGTGATTGTAGCTCAGATCCAGCTCTCTCAGGTGTGAGGGGTTTGAACTCAGAGCTGAAGACAGATAATGACAGCCTTCCTCTGTCACCATACAGCCAGACAACCTACAGACACACAAGGGTGAAGATTACAACATCTGTGAAGCCCTCAACTCTCAAACACCTGAGCAATCATTGCTGATCTCAGTTTAAAATCAACGATTCATATCCTTACTGCCATTCTCATGACATCAAGGTACTGTTTATGCATTAATACACTGAAGTGACACCAGAGATCATGAAATGATAATCAGTCATGATCATGCATCACACAGACAGACACAGAACATTCATTCTAAAGTGAGTGTGAGCCAGGAGGAGTAAAATGCAAGACAACATCTCACAACAGGCTCTTTTAAAATAACTATTTTTAACTTGACACTGCGCACAATGTTAGACTTTGGTTATGCCAAAGAAAATAGTTTGTATTATTATATTAGTGTAATCTGCAGAAAGATTGCAGAAAGATGGGCTTTTTAAGGTGTTTTTCATTGAGTCCGACATTAAGGCAAACCCCTCATACTGGCCTCACCTCCTGTGTCAGCTTGATTTCATAGATGTAACTGGGCAGAAAGAGCAAGGTTTTGGGCAAAAACTGATCTTAAGGATGAACCTGCAGCCTTGACAACAACTTGAAAAATTACAAATGTCTAAAATACCTCAATATCTCCAGCTGACAGTTTTGACTCTTCAGCCCATCAGAGAGTAGTTTCACTCCTGAATCCTGCAGGTCATTGTTACTCAGGTCCAGCTCTCTCAGCACAGAGTTTGAGGATTGTAAAGCTGATGACACAATTTCATAGGATTGACCAGTGAGATTACAGCCAGCAAGACTGAAACGGAACAAAACACAAATTAATAACAAATTACTGATTCTACAATTATAATTTCAGTTATTTATTGTAAAATAAAAAGTTATTTTATGTTTATTTATTGTAAAACAGATCAGCACATTCTAAAAATAAGCAAAACAGAAAGTGCTATTCCATTCAGAAGAGTCTCTTCATTGTGACACGATTAAACACTCACAAAGCTTTTTTGCAGTTGATCACAGCTGGTATCAGTCTTCTTCTGCCCTCATCTGATGTTTTGTATTTCTTGAGATCCAGCTCATCTAGCACCTCCTCTGATATCTGAAGCATGTAGGCGACTGCTGAGCAGTGAGATGGAGAGAGTTGTTTTGTGTGTTTGTCTGATTTCACAAGCTCCTGAATCTCTCTGGACAGAGTCTGATCTTTGACTTCCAGCAGACAGAGGAACATATTGATAGATCTTTCAATGGAGAGCCCTTGTCCATCTTCAATCTTCTCTTTAATGTACTGTGTGGTTCTCCTGACACTCTCTGAGCTGTTCTCTGTGTTTATCAGTAGATCCTGTAAGAGTCTCTGATTAGACTCCAGTGAGATGCCCAGCAGGAACTTCAGGAACAGATCCAAGTTTCCATTTTATCTACTGCACTTTTATGCAAATTATGCATTGGATCAAAGGTCTTCAGGGCTTCCATGGTGCTGTTTAAATAGCAGTAAAACACATAGAAAGCAGCAAGAAAGTCCTGAACGCTCAGATGAATGAAGCAGTAGACTTTCCTCTGATGAATCACTGATTCTTCCTTAAAGATCTCAGTACAAATCCCAAAATACACATCAGTGATGTCTAAGTCGCTCTCTCTCAGGTCCTCCTCATAGAACATCACATTGCCCTTCATCAGCTGCTTGAAAGCCACTTCAGCAAGTTTCGCAATCACTTCTCCGTTTGACTTCAGGAGTTTCTCTGGATCTCCCTTTTCATACTTCTGATTCATCATGTTTATCTGAATCAGCAGGAAGTGGATGTACATTTCAGTCAGAGTTTGAGGGATTTCTGCACTCAGATCATCTTTCAGTAGGTTTTGAATCACAGTGGATGAGATCCAGCAGAAGACAGGGATGTGGCACATTATGTGGAGGCTTCTTGCTCTTCTGATGTGTGAGATGATTCTATTGGCTTGATGCTTATCACTGATTCTTTTCCTGAAATATTCCTCCTTCTGAGGCTCATCAAATCCCTGAATTTCTGTCACACGGTTGATGTATTTGGAGGGGATCTGATTGGAAGCTGCTGGTCTAGAAGTGATCCAGATGAGAGCAGAGGGAAGCAGCTCTCCTTTCATGAGGTTTGACATCAACACACCCACTGATGAAGACTTATTCACATCACAAACTTTCTCATCATCTGAAAACAGTGACATTCTGCTTTCATCCAGACCATCTAGAATAAACACAACTTTACACTCCTCATAAATCTTTGAGTCCAGATCTTGAAGTTCAGGATGGAAGTCCAGCAGAAGTCTGTGAAGACTGTACTGATGATCTTGAATCAAGTTCAGCTCTCGAAATGGAAACACAAACATGAAATCCACATCCTGATTGGCTTCTCCCTCTGCCCAGTCTAGAATGAACTTCTGCACAGAGACAGTTTTTCCAATTCCAGCGATGCCTTTAGTAAGAACAGTCTTGATTTTGTCCTTTTCATCATATCCTGGTGTAGATAAGGCTTTGAAGATGTCATTACAGTTTATTGGATTGTGTTGTGAGTGTTGTGTTCTGGATGATTTCTCCATCTGTAAAACCTCATGTTCTTCATTCACTCCTTCTATTTCTCCTTCTGTGATGTAGAGCTGTGTGTAGATCCTGTTCAAGAGGGTTTCATTCTCTTGTAGTTTGTTTCCCTCAAATAAACAGCCAAACTTTTTTATCATGCTGGTTTTATGCTGGTCTTTGAATCTCTGCAGGACTGCTTCAGGTCTTCCCTGCCTGATGTGTGTCTGATCATAGGATGCGATTGTGTTATCTTTCTCCACAATGCTTAAATTGAAATAAAGGACAGCAAAAAATGGCAATGATTACAATGACTGTTGAACATTTTAGTTTGGATTGTATATGTTGCATATTTTGGAGAACATTTAGTGTTTATGTTTATACAAAATGTGGTGCAGAGATCACTGTTCCAACACTGAATGTAATGGGAAAATACATGGATCTTCTACCATTCATAGACACTGCTGGGTTCAGGAGATTTTGATCTCTTTTTCCTGTTGAGTCTTACAAAAGATAAACAAGTTTGTATATTATACTCTCTCTCTCTCTCTCTCTCTCTCTCTCTCTCTCTCTCTCTCTCTCTCTCACACACACACACACACACACACACACACACACACACACACACACACACACACACACACACACACACACACACACACAAACTCTCTCTATCTCTCTCTCTCTCTCTCTCTCTCTCTCTCTCTCTCTCTCACACACACACAGTATTATTGTATATTAAGGTATTGTATTTCTACTTTTCTGCTTTTCACATTTTCTACTGTTTGATATGTCAGACAAACATTTTCTACTAAATAACTTTTTTCCTTTATTATACATTCAGGCAGTGATTAAAAGCTATTCGAATTATTGTTTTAATTACTTATTAAAGGATATTTACATACATTTTGTATAAAACAAGAATAACTTTGTGAATTATACAAGGTAAATTTTCTATATGCAAACAATAATGGCAACAAATTTATAATGGGCTTTTCATTTAGTATAGACAAACTTAAAAAGACAAAGATGCTGGCCAATGCAGACAATCACCAGATTGCAGTTTGTCACTTATCAGAAATTACACAACCCATCAAATACAGACTAAAACATGACAACAGACGCCAGCACTGGTAACACATTGATCTGACAAAACCCAATAAATATGTCTTTTAGCACTGGTCAGCATCTGTTCATATAGTGTGAATAAGCCTAAAGAAATCAAACCCATGAGTGAGAGTAGTGCTCTACTGTTTGAACTACAAAGATATAAAACACCCTGATATAATGTTACAAAACTGCTAATGTCATACCTGGAGTCACTGGAGGTCTCTGTTGTATCACTGATGTCAGGAGGCAGATTGTGTATGGATTTATCAGACAAAGATGTACAGCTTGATCTTGGAGGAGATCTCATTTCAGACATAGTGTCTTCATTCTCTCTTTTCTCATGGAAGCTCATTTTTGAAGCACTGCCTTCCTACTCTTGTGTCTCAAAAAGTATGACTGCAGACCTTTGTGGAAACACAACAATAGAAAACATATTATAGACAGATAAACAATTAATTACAGCAGCTTTGCATGTTCACCTCTGAAGTGAAGTCTTGTGTATAATGATTTTGTACTGCACAATGACAAATATTTTGAGCTTTTACTCCATTCAACTCAATTCAGTGTGTTCTGAGACTGCACACAGACAAAGATTACTAAAAACCCCTCACTACTGATCAACTTAAACTCAAAACTAACTCAAGATCAGCATGTGTGAGGAACTTTACCATACAGCATTTGCAGTGTTAATCCATGGAGAATATGTATTCATTTTTTTTATATTAGTACAAATATATATAAATATTTAGTTTATTTAGTATATTATTATGGTAGATATACATTATTAGATTATATGCAGTACATATATATTAGTGGATTATATAATTTTTTTTTATAATAAAATTTATAATTTTTTTATATAAATTTGTGACTTTAAATATAAAATTTGACTAAAATAGCATTACAAAGGATTCACTCAAGATGCATATCAATATTTAAAGGGGTCAGGACATACATTTTATTTTACCATACGGTCACTGTATAATAAAAATGGTATTGAACTGTAAAGTAATGTTTGTCAGTACATTGCAGAGATATTAAGTTGTTTTCCATGTTTTATTATACTAATGTACATAATCATTTCTCACTGTTGATTCAGATATTAATATTAGCTACAGCACAAGTGAAAAAAAATGTACACAGTAGTTTTACTAATAATGTGGTTCTTCTGATACAATAGAAGTGCAGAACTCAGCACTACTTTTGTACTGTAAGCTAAAACAAATGTAAAATAGTAATAATAATAATAAAACAAAATGCAGTTATTTAAAATTTACATCATAACATTCAACAATCATCTCATATTGTGCCATTTGTGCAAGAGAATCAACAATCATTCGTTCACTGATATTGTTTCTAGTCTTTTTAATGTTTTAAAACAATTTACAATTGGCAGTAAAATATCTTAAAACTCACAATAACTTACCCACTCACCCTTACTATCTTACTAATGTTTGTATAATTTACCTGTATGATTACATAAGAATATGTTCAGCACTTACCACAATATGCTGCCACTTAAGTGTCCAGGCATAGACTGAAACCCTCAGAATGTTATCCTTTCTGTTACTTTCATTTACTCAGCTGGTCAAGGTGACTCTTGATTGCGTCTTGTCTTCTTCTCCCTCTAGTGGTGCAGAGCATCATCACAACCTCAGCTGGGCCGGGCCTCAAAGAAGTTCTGTTACTCTATTTCCCTCCTATATACAAATATCCAAATTTATTACATATTTATTTATAGCTGTTGATTTAAATCTGAACGTTCTAGAATCAAAGCAGATATTTAGAAAAACTAAATGATGAGACCTCTTTGACCTGTAAAGTGCCCAAAAAGTGTGTTTTCAGTTGGATTGATACAGTATACACACTGCATCACATTATATTCAGGTGAAGCTTATAGCTGTTTACATATTTATGTATTTTTTTTTACATTAAAAGGAATAGTTTACACAAAAATGACAATTCTTCATTTAATAAGAAACTCGTTTAATTAGGTAGCTGCTCAAGCAGTTGTAAATCCTTTTTTTTTTTCAAAGTGGGATGTTTATCTCATGTAATATACTGTATTTTCTGCAATAAAGGATATTAACTAATTCCCTGCATATACACTCTCCAGTCAAACACAGTATCATCAAAACTAACATGAATCTTGTATTTCGGGGGAGAATGATTCAGTGTTTCAATATGATCATGATGTTTAGGTGTAATATATGATACCTGTCAAACTGAACAGACTGCATTCAGTCACTTTTGCTGTCAGACCGCCTGGTTCTGGATTTGAGATAACAGTTTTTGTATTTTTGATAAAATTTTAATTGGTATTATTTGGGTAATTTCATCTTCATAAACAAAATATAGAAATTCTTATACATTGCTATGATAACCATCATTATCTTTTTGTAAAGTATCATGCGTAAGGTACAGAGAAGCTTCTGGTAATCAACATATTAAGAAAAGTGATGAGTCATGAGATATTAGTGAGAAAACCACAAATACAACACCCTTCAGTCTCGATATAATAGAACAATTTTGCAACATCATTAAATAAATCAGGGAAATGAATTATTTTTTTATAGTCCTTTAAACAGAGGATGAATGAGAAAAGTGAGATTCTGCATGAATACTTTAATATCTACAGATTTTTGCACTTATCTTTTAAAGCAAAAAGTTAACATCTAATGTTTTGCAATACTTAGATTCTTATTAAAATTATATTTAAAACATGTAATTTCTTTGGCAAATACAGACAGGAAGAGCAACCCTGCTGAACATGTGCATTACCTGCATTTATTTTTATTACAATTATATAAACAAATAAGTAATAATGTTTTCTGAATTTAAATCCTGTTTGTTTCCTTTCTTTACATTCAATTAAAATTCACAAATTTACAAAACAATAAATTTTAATTCTGAATGGTGAACATTCCAGTCTGATACTTAACTTTTGTGTGTTGAAATAATGTTATGACCTCATCTACTGTAAAAATGGTAATCCCTTAATGTATTTATTCTAGTATCATGGTTCTCTACAAATGAACAGTACATTGTGAAAAGTGCTCATCAAAATGAATTGAACTGAATCCAAATGACCATTATTTAAAAAGGACACTGAAGGTACATGATCTGTATTGTGTCAGACTGTGCTCTGTCAATAGAAAAGGGTTGCTCATTATAAAATTTACAGTAAACACCCTGCAGATTTACATTAAACACTGCAGATTTACAGTGAACACACTGTAAATACGGAACATACATCTGGAGAAACTGGTTCATTCACTGTTCCCTCAGATCCAGGTCTGATAAGAATAACTTAATAAACTTGCTTGTGAAGGCAACCCAGCACTCAACATACAGTCAGGATTAAACAGTAACAGCAAAATAACATCAAAATGATTGAAATGACTGCAGTACATATATGCTATATATGTGTAAGATGTAATGAGGAAGAGATAAAGAAACAGCATGAATGACATACAACACAAATGTATGTTTATTCTCTTAAATACGCTCTCTTATAAATCACAAACATCACTTCTGTTACATTTGGTTGCATTTCTGATTACACTGTTGACCCTATCCCTATGCCTTAAAGGGTTAGTCCGCCCAAAAATGAAAATGACCCTATGTTTTACTTCCCCTCAAGCCATCCTAGATGTATATAACTTTCTTCTTTCAGACGAATACAATCAGAGTTATATATATATATATATATATATATATGTGTGTGTGGGCTTTTGCACTTAAATAGCTATTTTATTTTATACACAAGGAGAAAAAAAAGCACAAGCAATTAAGTGGATCTTTATCAAGTTTTGTGCATTTTGGTGGCATCTACTGTAGGGAGTGGACGGCAAATCCCTAGGCCTACAGTTATGGTTGAACCCTAGAGCGCTCCCACAGCCAGTCATGCTTTCATGTTCAAACTGGCCAAGTGGCCAGGTGGATCAAAATCACTTGAATAGAGATCTGAGGTCATGTATCAAATACACGTTTATGCATAGAATACGTGTTGTTTGCATGTCCATTCCATGTAAATTATGCGTTGATTTTTCACGTGCAAACAACATGTATTCCATGTGTAAACAATACACAAACAATGTGTATTTGATGTGTTGTTTACATGTTACAATTTGCGTGTTTTTGACCTTCATGGCTTTCCATACTGATTGCACACACATACACATCAACAGATTCATCTCACATTGCCAATGTGATGTTTCAGGGTTATAATGATACAGCTGTGTTGGATGCTTCTGTTTTGCAGACTGTAATTTAGTTTTTATCTGTTATATCTTATATGGCATACCATGTTACATTTTAAGAATGGTTTGTGTTTTGGACAGTTCACTACCCTGAAAGCGCATACCATCATACATCATTTACATCCATTTAGATCTGTAAGATGTATTTTTTACTGTTTACAATATGTCAAGATGTTTCTTATCAGATGTTAAATAGATGTTTAGAAAATGTCTTGTAAACCTTTTTTGTCAAGACATTAATGATGTTTCTACAGATTCTTCCCAGATCAAGAAGTGGTGCTGGGAACCGAAATGATCTGGCTCTTTTTGCTGAACTGAGCCAAAAAATCTTGATCCATAAAAAGAGTTGGAATTCCCATCACCATTTGAAACTGAATTCGGTTCAGTTGTTTATTATGTGCTTCATAAATGAGAATAGTATAAGATTAAATTGAAACAATAGATTTGACTTTTTTTTTTTTTTTTTGCAATCAAATGTTCTACTTCCCACATGAAATGAAAGCTTTACATTTTAAAATACCAGTGTTTTTCTTTTTTCCAAGTTTCTAGTGAGCAGATGCTCAATTAAGTTATATAGCCCTTGGGAAAATGTGCTTAATTGTGATGAATTTTATTTAAATGTATGTTTTATTTTTTAAGGTATATGTTTGTATTAAATAAACAAAAGACCACTTAAATTTACTCAAAGAGTATACTATGTTTTGAAATTCTGAAACTACATAGATGTACTTAAGTTGGTCAGAATCATTTTAAAGAGCAGCCAATTGCCTTTAATTATGACATTTAAACTATAATAACCTTTAATTTTACTGTAAATCATATGTCAGATTTATTCTTTTTCAAAGGAATCATAGACACACTCTTGGACAGCTAAGATTCTCCAAATTGTACTGAAGCGCTTCGCAATGAAATGTCTCTGTGTCATGCTGAACATTCACTTCTAGATGAAGACATTCTCAGTCTTTTGTGAGGTCTCTCTAAAGTTAACTTGGGCTTCATACCTTTAAAATGTAAATTAAGATAGTGATATAACCGATAGAGCAGAATAACCGTCTTTTAAAAAAATGCTGGACTAGTAGAGTATCTGTAGCACTTCATTTAATTGTACACTGTTACATAATTATCCTTTCTGGATCATGTTACATTTCATTGCAAGGCATGTAATGCTATTTGATACCTGTATTTTAATTATGAAACAGTTGTTTTGTGTGAGTCTTAGTAGATTTTACCTCAATTCCTTTAGTTAAGATTTGTCAATTTTTATTTAATCGGCACAAATCTTTAATGAAGCCTTCAATACCACTGAATGTAGTAATATTAGACCTAAAAACAATCTAGTTTACACACTATTCAGTTATTACAGACAGATGAATGAGTTTCAGATAAATACTTTAGTTTATTGTTCAGTCTCAAAGCTGCACTGATGGATATAGTGAAATTATTAATAAATATCCAGCAGATAATAGAGAATCATCAGTTAAGTCAACTTTGCATTTGGTGATTTTGACAATGTATATAATTTCAAAGCAACTTTCCAAAAAAAAAAAAAATATATTATAATAAAAATAACCCTGAAATACAACAACACTATATTATTTATTAATAATTTAATGCTTTAATTTTTCTATTATACTCACTTTTTCATTTTTACTTGACATTCACATGAACTAAGAGGTGTATTTAAACCAAATGAAACTCATGGAAAGAGAAGGAGAGAGAGTGAGAATACAGTAGAGTAAACAATTTACACTGATAACAAATATGTGGTTAAAATTAGCAAAAAGCACATATTTCCTATATCTAAGAGTCAGGGAGTGAAACAGTATTTTTTTTTTTTTACAGTGTTTTATGCTGCAATAAATTAAGACAAATGAATGATCATTAAAAAAATTTAAACCACTTAGTCAGCAGTGTCATATTTCAGTGTCATTGTTATATATAAATGGAAGTTTTCAGGGCAGAATAATTTGATTTGTAGTCATTCAATTTTGTAGTCAATTGTCAGAGAAGCTTTGGAGAAAGATTTCTGTTCTCTGTAAAGAAACAATATACTGTGAAAAGTGCTAATCAAATTAATTCAATTGAACAGAATCAAAATTACAGTATTAATTAATGACACAATATGTGAAAGTGATGATCTGTATTATTTCAGACTGGACTCTGTGGATTGAAAGGGACAAGATTCTCTAATATTTACAGTAAACTCCCTGCAGATTTACATTAAACATTGCAGATTTACAGTGAACACACTGCAGGAATAGATCGTACATCTGGAGAAACCGGTACATTCACTTTTGTCTTATATATTCAAATCTGAGAAGACAGAAAGATATCAGTGACTCTGAAGTTCAAAATACCACACATTACAAATTAGTCAAAAAATTCTGTCAGGCAGACAGAATGTGTTCAGAAAGAGGGAGATACAACATTTGTACAACACAAATGTATGTTGCTCTCTTAAATATGCTCTCTTACTAATTTCTGTAGTTACGTCTATAATTAAACTGTTGACCCTCTTCCTATTCCTATTTTTTTTGTAAAAATGTAACATGTCACGATGTGGGGTTAGTCTAGAGCACAGCCTGTGGACAGCCGCTGTAGAAAACACAATTTCTAGGGAAGTCGTGGCCTAATGGTTAGAGAGTGTGCAAATTGGCCTGTAAGTACAAAGAGTTTTGGTTGTTTTTGTGTCTGAGTGAGAAAAGAATTCATGAAATTTAAGAGATGTAGTCATTGAATGCATTTTGTGCCAAAGCAATGATAATTGATCCTCAATTTAGCCCACATAGACTTCTGTTGTGCTCACTGTGTGAAGAGTTTTGCAAAATTGACCTAAGTAATGAGAAATGTGTCTTAGCGCCTGTAAAAAACTGTAATACAGAGTCAAAGGGAAGGAAAGGATGTGGTAGAAAAAATGTTTACAAGCAACAGGGATAACCGCACCCTGGAAAGGATTGTGAAACAAAACCCATTCAAAAATTAGGGGGAGATTCACAAAGAGTGGACTGCAGCTGGAGTCAGTGCTTCAAGAGCCACTACGCACAGACGTAGACAAGACATGGGTTTCTGCTGTCGCATTCCTGGTGTCAAGCCACTCTTGAACAACAGACAGCGTCAGAAGCGTCTCGCCTGGGCTAAAGACAAAAAGGACTGGACTGCTGCTGAGTGGTCCAAAGTTATGATCTCTGATGAAAGTAAATTTTGCATTTCCTTTGGAAATCAGGGTCCCAAAGTCTGGAGGAAGAGAGGAGAGGCACACAATCCATGTTGCTTGAGGTCCAGTGTAAAGTTTCCACAGTCAGTGATGGTTTGGGGTGCCATGTCATCTGCTGGTGTTGGTCCACTGTGTTTTCTGAGGTCCAAGGTCAACACAGCTGTATACCAGGAAGTTTTAGAGCACTTCATGCTTCCTGCTGCTGACCAACTTCATGGAGATGCAGATTTCATTTTCCAACAGGACTTGGCACCTGCACACAGTTCCAAAGCTTCCAGTACCTGGTTTAAGGACCATGGTATCCCTGTTCTTAATTGGCCAGCAAGCTTGTCTGACCTTAACCCTATTGCAAATCTATGGGGTATTGTTAAGAGGAAAATGCGATATGTCAGACCCAACAATGCAGAAGAGCTGAAGGCCACTATCAGAGCAACCTGGGCTCTCATAACACCTGAGCAGTGCCACAGATTGATCGACTCCATGCCACGTCACATTGCTGCAGTAATTCAGGCAAAAGGAGCCCCAACTAAGTATTGAGTGCTGTACATGCTCATACTTTTCATGTTCATACTTTTCAGTTGGCCAAGATTTCTAAAAATCTTTTCTTTGTATTAGTCTTAAGTTATATTCTAATTTTCTGAATACTGAATTTGGGATTTTCCTTAGTTGTCAATTATAATCATCAAAAGTAAAATAAATAAAGATTTGAAATATATCAGTCTGTGTGTAATGAATGAATATAATATACAAGATACAAGTTTCACTTTTTGAATGGAATTAGTGAAACAAATCAACTTTTTGATGATATTCTAATTATATGACCAGCACCTGTATATAGTCGTGGCCAAAAGTTTTGAGAATTACATAAATATTGGAAATTGGAAATTTTGCTGCTTAAGTTTTTATAATAGCAATTTGCATATACTCCAGAATGTTATGAAGAGTGATCAGATGAATTGCATAGTCCTACTTTGCCATGAAAATTAACTTAATCCCAAAAAAACCTTTCCACTGCATTTCATTGCTGTCATTAAAGGACCTGCTGAGATCATTTCAGTAATCGTCTTGTTAACTCAGGTGAGAATGTTGACGAGCACAAGGCTGGAGATCATTTTGTCAGGCTGATTGGGTTAGAATGGCAGACTTGACATGTTAAAAGGAGGGTGATGCTTGAAATCATTGTTCTTCCATTGTTAACCATGGTGACCTGCAAAGAAACGCGTGCAGCCATCATTGCGTTGCATAAAATTGGCTTCACAGGCAAGGATATTGTGGCTACTAAGATTGCACCTAAATCAACAATTTATAGGATCATCAAAAACTTCTAGGAAAGAGGTTCAATTCTTGTAAAGAAGGCTTCAGGGCGTCCAAGAAAGTCCAGTAAGCGCCACGATCGTCTCCTAAAGAGGATTGAGCTGCGGGCTTGCTCAGGAATGGCAGCAGGCAGGTGTGAGCGCATCTGCACGCACAGAGAGGCCAAGACTTTTGGAAGATGGCCTGGTGTCAAGAAGGGCAGCAAAGAAGCCACTTCTCTCCAAAAAAAACATCAGGGACAGATTGATCTTCTGCAGAAAGTATAGTGAATGGACTGCTGAGGACTGTTCATCAAACAACCGCAGTAAGAATATTTCATCAAGCACGGTGAGTAATGGCTTCTCCCGTCATTGTTACTTGCACCTCTTGCCACATGTACAGTTTATCTATCTCTGTCGCTGATGAGGGATTCACATGTGATAAATGCAGGGAAATAGTTAGGCTGACAGAGAAGATTTCAGAATTAGAGACACGCATCCAAACTTTAATTGAGGACAGTAAGAATGTTAGGGCTCTAGATACGGCTTTGGATGCGTCTAGCTCAGGGATTCCTGTACATTGTTCGGTTCCGGAAACAGAGCCCCAGCAGCAGGGCAACTGGGTGACGGTGAGGCAGCGTAGTCGGGGGTCAAAACACCGCTCTTCTGTTCCAATCAAAACATTAAACAGGTTCTCCCCACTCAGTGATGCACCCACTGAGAAACCTGATGAAAGTGCTCTAATTATTGGTGATTCTATTGTACGGAACGTGAATATAGAGACACCAGCCACCATAGTCAAATGTTTACCAGGAGCCAGAGAGCCTGACATCTTGGCAAATTTAAAAGTGCTGGCTAATGCTAAACGTAAATACAGTAAGATTGTTATTCATGCCGGCGCTAATGATGTTCGACTTCGCCAGTCGGAGATCACTAAAAATAACATTAAAGAGGTGTGTGAACTTGCAAGCACGATGTCAGACACTGTAATATGCTCTGGTCCCCTCCCTGCTTACCGTGGTGATGAGATTCATAGCAGATTGTCATCACTCAATGGCTGGATGTCTAAGTGGTGCCCACAGAATAACAGGTTTCATAGACAATTGGACGAGCTTTTGGGGCAGACCTGACCTGTTTAAAAGAGATGGTCTTCATCCCTCCTGGGGTGGCGCCACTCTTCTCTCTAGAAATATGGCAAATAGTCTTAGTGTTTATACTTGACTAACTGGGGCCCAGGTCAGGAAGCAGACAGACTGGCTAAACCGACCGTCTGCTAGCTGCCTCCCGTCACAGAGGTCATTAATTCTCAGCACATAGAGACTCTTTCACCTAGATATCACACTATAGAGACTGTGTCTGTTCCCCGAACTAGAAAATACAAAAAACGTCCAAACCAAGTTAAGATTAACAATTTAATTGAGGTTCAACAAATAAAAAAACAGAAGCAATATGGATAAACAAATGATAAAGCTTGGCTTATTGAATATCAGATCCCTTTCTACAAAAACACTTTTTGTAAATAATATGATCACTGATCATAATATAGATGTGCTCTGTTTGACAGAAACCTGGCTAAAACCTGATGATTACATTATTTTAAATGAGTCCACCCCCCAAGATTACTGTTATAAACATGAGCCACGTCTAAAAGGCAAAGGTGGAGGTGTTGCTTCAATTTATAACAACGTTTTCAGGATTTCTCAGAGGACAGGCTACAAGTATAACTCGTTTGAAGTAATGGTACTTCATATAACATTATCCAAAGAAACAAATGTTAATGATAAATCCCCTGTTATGTTTGTACTGGCTACTGTATACAGGCCACCAGGGCACCATACAGACTTTATTAAAGAGTTTGGTGATTTTACATCCGAGTTAGTTCTGGCTGCAGATAAAGTTTTAATAGTTGGTGATTTTAATATCCATGTTGATAATGAAAACGATGCATTGGGATCAGCATTTATAGACATTCTGAACTCTATTGGTGTTAGACAACACGTTTCAGGACCTACTCATTGTCGAAATCATACTCTAGATTTAATACTGTCACATGGAATTGATGTTGATGGTGTTGAAATTATTCAGCCAAGTGATGATATCTCAGATCATTATTTAGTTCTTTGCAAAATTCATATAGCCAAAATTGTAAATTCTACTTCTTGTTACAAGTATGGAAGAACCATCACTTCTAACACAAAAGACTGCTTTTTAAGTTATCTTCCTGATGTATCCAAATTCCTTAGCATATCCAAAACCTCAGAACAACTTGATGATGTAACAGAAACTATGGACTCTCTCTTTTCTAGCACTTTAATTAAAGTTGCTCCTTTACGCTTAAGGAAGGTTAAGGAAAACAGTTTGACACCATGGTATAATGAGCATACTCGCACCCTAAAGAGAGCAGCCCGAAAAATGGAGCGCAGCTGGAGGAAAACAAAACTAGAAGTATTTCGTATTGCTTGGCGGGAAAGTAACATATCCTACAGAAAAGCATTAAAAACTGCTAGATCCGATTACTTTTCTTCTCTTTTAGAAGAAAACAAAAATAACCCCAGGTATTTATTCAATACAGTGGCTAAATTAACGAAAAATAAAGCCTCAACAAGTGTTGACATTTCCCAACACCACAGCAGTAATGACTTTATGAGCTACTTTACTTCTAAAATCGATACTATTAGAGATAAAATTGCAACCATTCAGCCGTCAGCTACAGTATCACATCAGACAGTGCACTATAGACCCCCTGAGGAACAGTTCACACTCATTCTCTACCATAGGAGAGGAAGAATTGTATAAACTTGTTAAATCATCTAAACCAACAACATGTATGTTAGACCCTATACTGTCGGGTCTCGGGGCTAATCACCTGTCTTTTTGGTGTGGGTGTGTGTGTTGGGATGGTGACAGCTCACCACGTCTGCCTGTTTGTGTTTTCCCCGCCTCCCTTGTTCCCCGTTGTTAACCATAATTGCTCGCCACCTGTTCTCTATGTCCTTCTAATTTTTTCCCCTTTATTATTCCCTGTGTTTCTCTGTCTATTGTCAGACTGTTGTTATTCGTTCCAATAGCTCCGATCATCTAGCAGTTCTTTGTACTCACCCTGTCGTGTCTTGTCCTCAGGCTCCAGTGTGTTTGGCTTATTTCTCTGCTCTAGTTCTTACAAGCCCAGAGCTCCTAGTAGCTTCAGCTGTTCATCCTGTCACTACGAGTGAATCCTGTGAAACGTGACTCATCTGCTGTTCATCCTGTCACTACGAGTGAATCCTATGAAACGTGACTCATCTGCTGTTCATCCTGTCACTGCGAGTGAAACCTGTGGAGCGTGACTCTTTCTTCTCTGTCTCCGCTTTGTGAATAAAGCCTTGAGTTTACCCGCACCTGAATCCAGCCTGCTTTCTCCTGACAGAACAGTCTGACCATATTATGGATTCAGCGGGATCTGGTCCGCTTCGCGCGGCTCTCGCTCAACAGGGAGTGTTGATCGGGCAGCATGCCACTCAGCTCAACACCACCGCGCTGGATGTGGAAGTTCTCAGTGCCCGAGTCTCCGAACTCCTCACACGGGTGGACGATCTTCAGCAAGAGGCAACGAGCCGGGGTCCCGTTCCTCACACCGGTATGTCACACGAGTCCGAACCCCATGCCAACAATCCACCGGTCTACGATGGCGATCCTAACGCCTGTCAAGCGTTTCTCTCCCAATGCTCGCTGGTGTTTTCTCTGCAGCCCCGGCGTTACGCTAATGAAGAGACCAAGGTGGCTTACGTCCTTACACTCCTCTCGGGCCGTGCCCGCGAATGGGGTATCGCCGTTTGGAGATCGCGGGCTCCCTGTTGTGCCACTTTCGCGGTTTTCAGTCAAGAGATGGCCAAATTGTTTGATCGCTCTGCTCAGGGTGACGAGGCGGCGGCCCAGTTATCACGACTGTCTCAGGGGAGGAGCTCCGTGACTGACTATGCTATCCAGTTCCAGACTTTAGCTGCGGCATGCGGCTGGAATGAGAGCGCGCTGCGCGCTCGTTTTCTTGAGGGGTTGGATTTCGCCATTTCGGATGAGCTCGCGGCCATAGAGCTCCCGCGGGAATTGGATTGGCTCATTAGTCTCGCGCTCCGCATTGAGGGTCGTCTCAGCCGGCGCCGCAAACAACGGCAAACACCCGCCCCGTGGCACCACCTAGAGTTCTCTTCAGCCAGTTTAGCCAGCCGACAGCCCTCGGAGGAGGAGCCCATGCAGTTGGGTCGTCTACGGCTTACACCACGGCAGAAGCAGGAGCGTCTGTTGTCGGGGGCGTGTCTATACTGCGACAAGGGAGGCGGGGAAAACACAAACAGGCAGACGTGGTGAGCTGTCACCATCCCAACACACACACCCACACCAAAAAGACAGGTGATTAGCCCCGAGACCCGACAGTACCCCCCCTCCCAGGAGCGTCACCTGGCGCTCTAGGAAGGGGCCTACCTCGATGCCGCCGGAAGTCCTCAATCAACGAACGGTCCAGAATGTCCCGGGACGGCACCCAACACCTCTCCTCTGGACCATACCCCTCCCAGTCCACAAGATACTGAAACCCCCTGCCGCGGCGCCGCTCTTCTTTGCCAGATTCAGTTTCACCCTCTCGTACCGGCCGGGATCAAAGAACACCAAGCCTGATGCCCTCTCTCGCCTGTTCGGTGCTCCGGGGGGGGGAGTTTGCGGCCGAGGCCATCCTTCCTGAGGGGGTGGTGGTCGGGGCTCTTTCGTGGGGTATCGAGCAGCGAGTTGAGGAGGCCGGTCGAGGGGTGCAGGTGCCGGGAGAGTGTCCGGCGGGCAGGTTGCTGGTGCCGGCTGCCCTGCGCTCTGAGGTCCTTGAGTGGGGTCACTCATCCAGGTTAGTCTGCCATCCAGGTATTCGGAGAACGTTGTCTGCCATCCGACAGCGTTTTTGGTGGCCTACTATGGCCGCAGATGTTAGACAGTTTGTGTTGGCCTGCCCCACATGTGCCCAAAGTAAGCCTGTCAATCGCCCTCCTGATGGTCTACTGCATCCTCTCCCTATCCCTTCCCGTCCTTGGTCACACATTGCCCTTGATTTCGTCTCTGGGCTTCCTCCGTCGAAGGGAAACACTGTAATTCTCACGGTGGTGGATCGCTTTTCCAAAGCGGTTCATTTTATTCCCCTGCCCAAGCTACCCTCCGCCCGGGAGACCGCCCAACTGGTGGTGGATCACGTCTTCCGTCTCCACGGGTTACCGGTGGATGTGGTTTCTGATAGGGGTCCCCAGTTCGTCTCCCGGTTCTGGAGGGAATTTTGTAGACAGATTGGGGCCTCTGCTAGTCTGTCATCTGGTTTTCATCCTCAGACCAATGGGCAGTGTGAGCGGGCCAACCAGGATCTAGGAAGAATGCTCCGCTGTCTAGCATCCAACAATCCGAGTTCCTGGTGTCAGCAGCTCTCCTGGGCAGAATACGCCCATAACACCCTTCCTGCGGCCGCGTCAGGTATGTCCCCTTTTGAGTGTGCTGTTGGTTATAATCCACCTCTGTTCCCATCACAGGAACCCGACGCAGCGGTTCCATCCGCCCTGGCTTTCGTCCAGCGCTGCCGTCGCACCTGGGAGAGAGTCAGGAGGATTTTGGTCCAAGCCTCTGACAGAACCAAGGCTGCAGCTGATCGTCGCCGGTCCTCTCCTCCTACCTATGTGTGTGGTCAACGGGTTTGGCTCTCTACCAAGGATCTGCCTCTCCGGACGCCTTCTCGTAAGCTGGCACCCAGATTCATTGGGCCTTTCCGCATCACCAAGGTGGTTAGTCCGGTGGCGATCAGGCTCAAGCTCCCTCCTACTCTTGGTCGGGTTCACCCGGTGTTTCATGTTTCCAGGGTCAAGCCTGTGTTCTCTTCCCCCCTTAATCCTGCTTGCAGTCGCCCCACCCCCCCACCCCCTCGTCTTGTGGATGGATCTCCTACCTATACGGTTAAGAGGTTACTCGATGAGCGGCGCCGCGGCAGGGGGTTTCAGTATCTTGTGGACTGGGAGGGGTATGGTCCAGAGGAGAGGTGTTGGGTGCCGTCCCGGGACATTCTGGACCGTTCGTTGATTGAGGACTTCCGGCGGCATCGAGGTAGGCCCCTTCCTAGAGCGCCAGGTGACGCTCCTGGGAGGGGGGGTACTGTCGGGTCTCCGGGCTAATCACCTGTCTTTTTGGTGTGGGTGTGTGTGTTGGGATGGTGACAGCTCACCACGTCTGCCTGTTTGTGTTTTCCCCGCCTCCCTTGTTCCCCGTTGTTAACCATAATTGCTCGCCACCTGTTCTCTATGTCCTTCTAATTTTTTCCCCTTTATTATTCCCTGTGTTTCTCTGTCTATTGTCAGACTGTTGTTATTCGTTCCAATAGCTCCGATCATCTAGCAGTTCTTTGTACTCACCCTGTCGTGTCTTGTCCTCAGGCTCCAGTGTGTTTGGCTTATTTTTCTGCTCTAGTTCTTACAAGCCCAGAGCTCCTAGTAGCTTCAGCTGTTCATCCTGTCACTACGAGTGAATCCTGTGAAACGTGACTCATCTGCTGTTCATCCTGTCACTACGAGTGAATCCTATGAAACGTGACTCATCTGCTGTTCATCCTGTCACTGCGAGTGAAACCTGTGGAGCGTGACTCTTTCTTCTCTGTCTCCGCTTTGTGAATAAAGCCTTGAGTTTACCCGCACCTGAATCCAGCCTGCTTTCTCCTGACACTATACCATCTAAGCTCCTAAAAGAGGTGCTTCCAGAAGTCATAGATCCTCTTCTGACTATTATTAATTCCTCATTGTCATTAGGATATGTCCCCAAAACCTTCAAACTGGCTGTTATTAAGCCTCTCAAAACACACCAATTTGAAAAACTAATGGAATGCATAGTCGATATAAAAAACTGGATGACGAGTAATGTCTTACTGCTAAATTCTGAAAAAACAGAGGTGTTAATTATAGGACCTAAAAACTCTGCTTGTAATAAACTTGAACACTGTCTACGACTTGATGGTTGCTCTGTCAATTCTTCGTCATCAGTTAGGAACCTAGGTGTGCTATTTGATCGCAATCTTTCCTTAGAAGGCCACATTTCTAGCATTTGTAAAACTGCATTTTTCCATCTCAAAAATATATATAAATTACGGCCTATGCTCTCAATGTCAAATGCAGAAATGTTAATCCATGCATTTATGACCTCAAGGTTAGATTATTGTAATGCTTTATTGGGTGGTTGTTCTGCACGCTTAGTAAACAAACTACAGCTAGTCCAAAATGCAGCAGCAAGAGTTCTTACTAGAACCAGGAAGTATGACCATATTAGCCCGGTCCTGTCAACATTGCACTGGCTCCCTATCAAGCATCGCATAGATTTTAAAATATTGCTTATTACTTATAAAGCCCTGAATGGTTTAGCACCTCAGTATTTGAATGAGCTCCTTTTACATTATAATCCTCTACGTCCGCTACATTCTCAAAACTCAGGCAATTTGATAATACCTAGAATATCAAAATCAACTGCAGGCGGCAGATCCTTTTCCTATTTGGCGCCCAAACTCTGGAATAACCTACCTAACATTGTTCGGGAGGCAGACACACTCTTGCAGTTTAAATCTAGATTAAAGACCCATCTCTTTAACCTGGCATACACATAACATACTAATATGCTTTTATTATCCAAATCCGTTAAAGGATTTTAAGGCTGCATTAATTAGGTAAACCGGAACCGGAAACACTTCCCATAACACCCTATGTACTTGCTACATCATTAGAAGAATGGCATCTACGCTAATATTTGTCTGTTTCTCTCTTGTTCCGAGGTCAACGTGGCCACCAGATCCAGTCTGTGTCCAGATCAGAGGGTCACTGCAGTCACCCGGATCCAGTACGTATCCAGACCAGATGCTGGATCAGCACCTAGAAAGGACCTCTACATCCCTGAAAGACAGTGGAGACCAGGACAACTAGAGCCCCAGATACAGATCCCCTGTAAAGACCTTGTCTCAGAGGAGCACCAGGACAAGACCACAGGAAACAGATGATTCTTCTGCACAATCTGACTTTGCTGCAGCCTGGAATTGAACTACTGGTTTCGTCTGGTCAGAGGAGAACTGGCCCCGCAACTGAGCCTTGTTTCTCCCAAGGTTTTTCTCCATTCTATCACCGATGGAGTTTCGGTTCCTTGCCGCTGTCGCCTCTGGCTTGCTTAGTTGGGGACACTTCATCTACAGCGATATCGTTGACTTGATTGCAAATAAATGCACAGACACTATTTAACTGAACAGAGATGACATACCTGAATCCAATGATGAACTGCCTTTAACTATCATTTTTGCATTATTGACACTGTTTTCCTAATGAATGTTGTTCAGTTGCTTTGACGCAATGTATTTTGTTTAAAGCGCTATATAAATAAAGGTGACATTGACTGGGGCAAAGTCATATTCTCCGATGAAGCCCCTTTCCGATTGTTTGGGGCATCTGGAAAAAGGCTTGTCCGGAGAAGAAAAGGTGAGCGGGTTCATGTGTGGGGTTGCTTCTCATCCAAGGGAGTGGGCTCACTCACAATTCTGCCCAAAAACACAGCCATGAATAAAGAATGGTACCAAAACACCCTCCAACAACAACTTCTTCCAACAATCCAACAACAGTTTGGTGAAGAACAATGCATTTTCCAGCACGATGGAGCACCGTGCCATAAGGCAAAAGTGATAACTAAGTGGCTCGGGGACCCGAATGTTGACATTTTGGGTCCATGGCCTGGAAACTCCCCAGATCTTAATCCCATTGAGAACCTGTGGTCAATCCTGAAGAGGCGGGTGGACAAACAAAAACCCACTAATTCTGACAAACTCCAAGAAGTGATTATGAAAGAATGGGTTGCTATCAGTCAGGATTTGGCCCAGAAGTTGATTGAGAGCATGCCCAGTCGATTTGCAGAGGTCCTGAAAAAGAAGGGCCAACACTGCAAATACTGACTCTTTGCATAAATGTAATGTAATTGTTGATAAAAGCCTTTGAAACGTATGAAGTGCTTGTATTTATATTTCAGTACATCACAGAAACAACTGAAACAAACATCCAAAAGCAGTTTAGCAGCAAACTATTTGAAAACTCATATTTATGTAATTCTTAAAACTTTTGGCCATGACTGTATATGCCTAATCTTAAAACTACTGAAGTTTCAGGAATGTTTAAAATTGTGGAAACTAAATGTCAAAGAGTGAGGGAAAGATGTTAATTTGGAATGAATGTTTTTTGTCAATATTGGAGGCCGCTGGGGGAGATTGGCTCTGTCAGCGTCTTTGATCTCTGTGAGGTTTAGCCACAAGTTGTGCTCCAAGATGACCAGGTAAGCCATCGAGTACCATATGGCCTGGGCAGTGCTCTTGGTAGCACACAGTTCCAAGTCCATTGTGCTTCTCAGTTCCCTGAGTATTGCGACGTCTGGGCCAGACTCATTGGTGGTGGCTAGAAGTTTGTAGCAATGCCATGGAGTGGAGTGCCGTGGCTGCTTGTCCTGCCGACGAATAAGCACGCCCGGCGAACACTGATGTCGTACGGCAGGGTTTGGACCGATGGTTGGCTTTGGCTTTCCATCCAATGGCCGTGGGTGGGCAGAGATGCATGGCCACAGACTCGTCCAGCGGTGGCAGTCGCTCGTATCCTCTCTCTTCCTCCGCCTTCGAGGTGAGGGCGAAGGAAGATGAAGTATGCACAGTGTAGGGGGTGGGCCACGATGTGGTGAGCTCATCGTGGACCTCTGGGAAGAACGGTGAGGTTCTCTGAAGAGGGACTTGTTGGCACCCCAGCAGAAACTACTCGTCCAGATGGCTACGGGATGGTTCCTCTGGAGGAGAGCATTCCAGACCAGCCCCAGCACTACCCTGGAGAGAACGCAGATGAGTTTGGTGTCCATCACGAGTTTTGTGCGGCTGGGTTTGGACATCATCGAGGGGGCGATGATGTCCAAACCCAAACTACATACAAAACCAAATCACTTGTGGCAGCCGAGGGATATTGGTCAGGTTGAATGAAAAGGACGGGGGGAGAAAATCCCTTCTGGGCGGAGAAAGTGAGGAACGCAGGGGCTGAGCCCGCATGAGCTCACTCTCATCCTGTCGCTTTAATCCTCTGCTCCGCCTTTTTTTTTCCTTGCTGGCTAGCTTTTTTTCTCTTTCTCTCTTTTGCCAGATGGCCGCAGGGAAGCGATGTATCTGCAGCGGGAACTGGCAGTCACATTCCAGTGTGAGGCGTGTCAATGGCGAGCAGTTCAGCGGAGATCAGCGAAGAGTTGTGACGTCATCGCTGAAGGAGAAGAAATCTGAATTCATGTGTCGAAGAGCCAATACATAGCCAGAGCCCCTACCCATTTGTGCGGGCTTTGCTGCCATAGATTTGTGCATCACCACTGCCAAGCCATTGGTTTGTTTCTATAACACTGTATAAACCAATGGACATGCAGTTTATCTGCGTGATTGAATAAGGTTTCAGTTCAGGAGAAAAAAAAGGAGTTTTTCCCATAGCGTCTTCGACGTACTGTAGTATGGTTTTGGTTTTATTTGTAGTAAAAGCATGGTTAATTTTCATAAGGGTTAGTTGTTGTCTTTCCTAGCTCCCTCTAAACCTTTTATAAAAAAATCTAAATGTTTGTCAGCTAAATTAGTACTGTTACTTTACAACAGATTGCATAATGTTTGAGGGAATTTCAGTGCAGGCTTTATTCCAAAGAGGTAAACAGGCAGGGTCAAACAACAGAAAACAGGTACATCCAGGATGAGACAAAAAGGCGAAGGTCAGGGCAGGCAGAAAACGATAAGAAACCAAATAAACAGTCCAAGACAAAACACAGGTAAGGAAAAACAAGGAACCAGGGAAACACTGAAAAAAACAAGGAAACTATAGCTGTGTCCGAAACCGCTCCCTATCCACTATATAGTGCACTATATCGGCTGTCAGCCATTTTGTAGTGCTCTCCGAATTCTGATTGAATGACTTAATTCCCTTAATTCCCATCCGCCACTTTTACCCACAATTCATTCTTATCTGAAGCAGTATTTCCTACAATCCAATGCGGAGAACCAGCGTTGCGGCATAATAAACATCTTTATTATTTCTGTTTAAAAAAAATTTCATACATTATTTATACTAAAATATGTTAAGTAGGTTATAACTCAGTTTACTATTTTAATAATTAACTGAGGTGGCATTGTTGTTAACTTACAAAAATGATGATAATTTGGTGGATAATTAAAAATTTTTCGTTAATTACAGTAGCATATTCATTCTGATGTAAAATTTATGGTTGTCTGAGGGCACTTTACAAACATCTTATCTGAGCTCAAAATGCTGCTTGAGCGAGTGTCAAGATACTAAAAATAATAAATACATAAAATTATGAACTTGTGTTAATGTGTGTTTATTTTTGTTCTCAGTATTTTAATAGCATTTAATGATTATGAACATAAAGGTAATACAAAAAAAATCATTATATACCATCGATGAAACCACAAGGCTGATGTGGAGGTATGTATAATTGCAATATAAAGTCAGTTTGAGTATTATTGCTATTAATATTATTTTCTAAAATAAGGTACATGTAATATAAAAGTACATATGACAATGTTTTTTTGCAACAGCTCCAAGTCTCCCACACAGTGTATACATCACTGTCCGAATCCATTCACTTATTTGTTCACTCCTTTCTGATATAGTGAACTCAACTGCCATACACTATATTAGGGATTAGTGAATGAGTGAGCGATTTCGGACACAGCTCAGGACATGCTACACGCTAGACAGCACTGAGCAAAGTGTGAGTGACAAACCAGTCATTAAATAGGGTGAGACAGATATAGGTAACAAGACACATGTGAATGCAATAAGTGATGACGAGTCTGTCAAAGGATTATGGGAAATGTAGTCTGTGAAATTGTGCCATGAGTCTGGGTGGAGTGCCCTCTGGTGGAGCTCATGGTCACTCCAGCTGGTAATTGTGACAAATCTAAAGCATTAACAGACATTTAAACCAAAGCTCTGCTGCAGGTTTATTACAAGAACTAATAATGTCACAGTGGAATAAACAATAAAAAGTGTTTAATGACCTGACAAAACATTAATGACTAAATCAATAATATAAATATTTTGTTAACCGTGAGAAATTTTTGTATAATAGTTTAACGTATATCAATACATTTTTTGGAAAATGAGTTTGTGAGTGATTAACAGTCTTCAGGTGAATGATTTAAATAGCCAGAGTCACTTTGCTTTGTCAGCACATGCTTCAGTGCTCTGAGAGTTTTTATAGGGTTTTGAGTTTAACACTTCATGACTGACAATGTTTATCATAATAACAGACACAATGACTACAATGACATTCATCATCTTGATTTTGATCTTATGGATGTATTTTCAAGGTAAGAACTTTAATTCATGCAGTTAGAAAATCATTTTACATTTATTTCAATTTCATGCCTTTCAATTGTTCTTCAGGTTCTGCAGGACAGGTGACTGTAATTCAGACTCCAACAGAGAAACATGTTCAGAACGGACAAACAGTCAGTCTGACCTGTAACTCCATTGGATGCCAGTCAGATGGAAATTGTAAATCGTCTGTCTCCTGGTACCCACAGAAACCTGGAGAAGCTCCTAAACTTTTAGTTTACAGTATCAAAACCCTTCATACTGGAACCCCATCTATATTCAGTGGAAATGGAGCTGATTATGGAACTGATTTCTCTCTGACCATCAGTGGAGTCCAGACTGAAGATACATCAGGTTATTAATGTATGGCTATTAACTATATGAATAATAACTGGGTGTTCACACAGTGATAAAGAGTCAAAAACCTCCGTCAGTCAGAGTCACAGTGACTGCACTGATACAGCTGAGAGATACTACAGCTGCTCATAAACATAATCACACACAACACTGATCAGTGAACAAACACTAATAAAGCAATATCATTACAATAAACATCAATCTTGTGTTTCTGAGGATAATGAGCCAGTGTTTTAATATGATCATCATGTTTTATTTGTATTATATGTTCCCTGTAAATCAAACTGAACAGACTGTATTCAGTCACTTCTGCTGTCTGGATGTGATGCTTTCCATTTGACCTACAGAAAGATTTATATTCTAACATAATTAGCCTTAAAGCAAATAAATTACTGACAACCTACATGTTGTAATATAATAATTTGCCAATAAGTGTCGCTGTTATACTGTAAACATCAAGTGTGTCACTGCTGTTATGTTCTTTTCCGGCTTCCTTTTTTTCTGTTTTCTGTTGTGTAAAAAAAAAAAAAAAAAAAAACACCAACATCTATGTGCCTTGACAAGTAATAAATACAATGAAATGCAGCCAAAAGTTACCTTTGTTAAAAACAAAAAAAACATTAATTACCTTAGTTTCCTAGTTGATAATGTCAATGTTTATTTACACTTTGGTAGATTTCCCCATGTAATTTCAGTTTCAATTTAATAATATGACATAAAATCTCGTGTTTTTTTTTTTTTTACACAATAATAAATTGCATTTTAGTATTGACACAGAATCATTAGGTATAACAGAGAGAGAACTGACTCACAACACTTTGTTTGATGGTCATATAATGACTACCTCTGAAAGCGGTGAGTGTGATTATTTAATGACTGTTAGAGTCAGAACAAATGATTATTGATTAGGCATCATGGATTTCTATGAGATATGACATATTCATATATATTTTCTAAGTTACCTATCAAGGGTGATTTTGTCTTTGTGCCGAAGTGAAAATGGTCTGTTTCAGTTCAGATCATGTAACCAATCAAACAGAGACACTGGGAGTGTGAGCTGAAAATCTCATTTACATTGTGAGTGTGGAGTGATTGTGATCTTCTCAGAATAGAGCAACTCTGTCTCCAGAGACCATGTTCAAACCCCAAGAGCTTTATTTGACTAGATTTACTGCTACTGATCGAGCTTCTGAAAAACACCTGGACAAACACTACATGCATCTTCATCTGTTAGTTGAATGATGTTGTCAGACACAAATGGAGTTTGTTGAGAAGCTTTATTGAATGTTGCAGCAAACACAGCAGATTGAAAGATCAGCCAGTGCTTTGACACTAGAGCTCTCTTTCAGTATTGAGTTGTAAATGACTACAGCTGCAGCACTAGACTCATGTGAATCCTGCCTGACACAGGACACTCAGATACGTTCATCTTCAGGAGAGAGCAGCGCTCACTGGAGAAACATCAGCACTGCGAGCGTCTAACAGCGACTCTTGTGGAACGAGGCTCCAGAGATCTGCAGAGAAGAGGGCGGCAGCAGAGACACTGAGGGCTTCACTGTGGGACCAGCTGCAGGAGACAAACACAACACATTCACAAACACAAAGAAAACACACTGCAGCTCCAGCACTCTTCTGCCCTGCAGCATTCACATCATTTCAACATGACTTTCAGCAGCAGACGTGTGAGATGCAGTTAAAAATCACAACAATCCCATCATTAATCTTATTCAACATCACTAAAGCTGATATAGCGTGAATTATAATGGTCATAAATTAAACTAAATATTTTAAGGCACTGACTGCTTTAATGTCAGTAGTTTTTATATCCAAACGTATTATTTTACTTAAGTGAGAGATTAAGCTCATTATTTTTCAAAATGTAACTAAATTTCAAAGAGAGTTTATGTGAATACAAATTATATTCAGAAGTAGAAACAACTAAATCAACTGAATTTCTAAATGTACATTTTTATTTTTATGTTTTTTTTTAGTTTATAAAGCACTGTATTATTAACACAACATGAATAAAAGAGATTTAAACTCTTTATAATACAGAAAGATACATTTACACCCTGATCTCAAATGTTTTTTTTTCAATATATATATATATATATATATATATAACGCAGCACGTTAACGCCGATAACGGCCCACCACTAATATATATATATATACAAGCTTAATGTTGCACTGTCAGATATGCAGAAGAAATCTATAGTATCTCTTGCTCTGGCTACTGTGTATAGACAGTGTTGGGAAGGTTACTTTGGAAATGTAATAGGTTACAGATTACAAGTTACCCTGTTTAAAATGTAATAGTAGTGTAACTTTTTCAATTACTTTATTAAAGTAATGTAACTAATTACTTTTGAGTACTTTTTGATTACTTTTCTAAATTTGTGAAAATTAAAGAATAATAAATAAAAGCATATACATCAACTTAAATACAGTTATCTAATAAGCATGTGACGTATTCTTTGTACTAAACTGAAACATTGGTGTTTTTTTTAAACTGCTGTCCCTGTATATGATGATAGTTTTCTCAAAATAAGTAAAATGCACATTAACTGACACAAAGCAGTTCTAGAAACTATGTTTATGTGCTCGTGTACTCCTATGCTGAGGGGGCAGAGGTTGAAAACACTGCGAGCTTCAGGCCAATGTGTAGTAAATGAAACCATGTATTTGCCATTCATTTACAGGAGGGGTGGACTGGGAAAAAAATTCAGACTGGAAAATTCAAACTCATACAAACAAATTCATGGACAAAACTATTTTTTTGTATGGACCTGACATAAAAAAGGTTTAAATCTTTAATTTGGGGACATGAAAAATAATTAAAAGTTCTCTCCTGAACTGCACCTTCACTTCCATTTTTCTCTTCAGTCTCTTTATTTTGCCCTGTTATCCATCTCTCTCGTGACTTTAATACTCAAGATTGTACAAAAAAATTATACTTTACAATACAATACTCTACAACAATATCTTTATAGAAAAATCCTAATACTGTACACGAGTCATGTTTTTCCCTTACAAAAAATTACCATGCTTTTATTAGCCTATATAAAAGTAAAATAACCTTGTTTTGTTTTTTTTGTTTTTTTTGCAAATGGATTTGTATTTATTTTTAAATAAATACATTTGTAAAATAATTTTACATTTTTGGTTACCACATTTAAACAATAGTAACCATTTTCTCTGGATTTATAGTTAAATAATAAAATGTAAATTTTCGTAAGGGTTGTGTTGTTCGTAGCTCCCCCTAAACCTATAAAAAAATCGGAATTTTTTCAGCTAAATTCCTACTGTAACATTACAGCTGATAATAATGATGTCCTTTATATAGTATTTTGAGTGATGACTGGTGAGCAACGTGCTGCTGCTTGATTAAATAAATAAAAAAACAAAGACAAAAAAGCATCTTTACAGATGAAACTGACCTGAAACCCTGAACAGTAGGCCTAGTTCTGCTTTTCTGCTCCAGCTGTGCGCTTCCCCAGTCCACTCTACTCTCTCTCTCTCTCTGTCTCTCTCTCTCTGTCTCTCTCTCTCTCTGTCTCTCTCTCTCTCTGTCTCTCTCTCTCTCTCTCTCTCTCTCTCTCTCTCTCTCTCTCTCTCTCGCATTGATTACTCTGAGTCTGATCCAAACCGTTGGGCGGAGGCGCGGAGAGCGCGCGAGTCATGACTAAAAACAATTCGTGACTTATTAGAGATTTAATCATCAAATGGCGGATTCGCAAATGATCGCTTTAGTACATTCGGCAGGCAATTATACAATAATTATATTAAATAGTGGGGCAAAATCGGCTGCCAGGCCACCGGGAATTGTCCCGGTTCTCCCGGTGTCCAGTCCGCGCCTGATTTCCACAGACACGCAGAACGTGCAAGTCATGTATTGCATTTTTGGGGCTTAATATTCACAGACACTAGTCCATGTCATGTTTTGATTTAAGTGTACTGACCTACTTTTGATTTAGTCATCCAAAATGTGGGATATTCCGTCCGTTAGGCATTCCGTTTTTATGACTGGATTCTACGAACCAGACTGTGTTTCCGCATCCCGGAAATTATCAGGGCGGTATGTCTCAAAGTAGTCAGTGCAATTTGGGAAAGAAATCAGTTAAATCAGTATGTGGATGTGTGTAAATATTCAAATGTAATCCCCTTTGTAATCGTTAAAAATTTCATAAGTAACTGTAATTTAATTACTCATTTTTTCGTGGTAACTGTAACTAATTACAGTTACAATAATTTTGTAATTAAATTACGTAACGCCGTTACATGTAACTAGTTACTCCCCAACACTGTGTATAGACCACCTTAAATAATTTACAGATTTCCTCTCAGACCTATTGGTTACCTTTAATAAAGTGCTAATTGTTGTAAACATTCACGTTGATAATACTAATTATGAATTAGGACTTGCCTTTACTATCCAATTAAACTCTTTTATAAGGTCCACTTATGGACACTACACTGTCAGAAATAGGGGTACAGTAGGGGTCCATTTCTGTCCCCCAAGGTACAATCTATACTAATGTACCCCATAAGGCTTATTATTGGACCTCAAGGTACATATATGTACGTTTTTGAGCGTCAAAAAGGTACATATATGTTCCCAAGCATTAAAAGGTACATCTATGTACCATTTATTTTTTAAGGTTAAGGTACAATATCAAGAGCCAGCCCTGATTGGCTGCTTGATTTTCATTTGAAAAGAACGTCCAGTTCCCGGTCTTTCTTTTGGCAGAGACGAAATCATAGCATGGTTCTTACAGGGCTTTCAGTAAAATCAGCAGTGTAGTATTTGCAGTGTTAAAAGTCATTAATTGCCAAAGAGTTTAATTAAAAATCTACAGTGTTAAATAGTAATCATGTTCAGTGTTGTTATATGGTGTAATTTCACTTTTACACTAAAAGTGCGGAACAAAAAAATCGCCGAATTGTCTGGACTCCGCCCCTCAGTAACGGCTGCCTCGCGAGACGACGATGACATTCTTTCCTCGAGCGACCGAGACGGTAAGTTGGATTGTTTTTCCCTTGATAAAAGTACACTGAAAAAACATTTTTGTTTATAATTTTACTAATATGATTGATGGTGAACACATTTAGAAATTACTAACTGCATGTGTTTTTGTCAGGTTTAATGATGATCGTGAGGTGCAGAGATGTAAGTTACAGAAGATTTAAAGTTTCTCATCATTCGGTTTCCTCAAAAAAGGTGATTAACCTTACGTGTAAAATAACTTTTTGGAATAACTTTTTTTTCATTTATGCTTTACGGTTCTTTTATTTTAGTCCGTTGACACGTCCTCTCGCCTCTGTTCCTGCCTAGGCCTGGGGTTACTGGAGTCTGGCGCCGAAGACTGAAGCTGCTAACTTTACATTCGGTAGGTTTTCTACTCAAATGAAAGAATTCATCAAATGGTAAGTGTATTTGTTTTTGAAAGCATTGAGTGCGGTATTTCTTTACGCGCTAATAACAAATTCGTTGTTTTCTGACTCATAACACCGTGTTGAAGTGTGTGTCTCGCCTCTGCAGACAGAGCGCTCCTATAACGAGGATCATTTACCAGTCATTTGACTGACGTTATCTAAAGCAAAACTCTGAGACTAGAGCACGTTTAAAAACTTCTATTCGCCACTGTCTTGCGTTGCTTGTTCTCAGCGCTGAATATCATGTCTGTCATTTCATATCTGCAGCCCGGCACGTCACCTGTAGGAGAAGAAAATACAGTCCGTGGCGACGGTTTGCAATCCATCCTGTCAGTTCATAAATATGGAAGCATATGGGTAGCATTATTCAATTTGGAATGTAATATGCAAAATGACAATGCAATATGTAAAATGACAATGCATTTCTGTATTTACATTTAAATTTTCCAATACATTTGTGCAACGTTTGGTGCAAAATTAAAATGAAAATTAAATTACATAATTTTCATTTGCCATTTCATACACCATTTTTTCCGAGCCAATCACGTGTCTGCCCCCTCGTGCCATGTCAATCACTGCGTGAACAAGGCGGGGCTTGCAGAAGGTCAAGAGACTCAAATCTCAAGAAAAGGATTCAAGTGAGAGAACATGGACAATACAGTTGTTCCGTGTACGTTTTGATCATTTCGGTTTATGGCTTCAATATTTCATTCGCACTTGTGGGCGGAGCTGAAACGCTGCTTTCATCTGATTGGTCGAATCGCTCAACCTTCAGCTCGGTCTTTTCATTCTTTCAGGCAGAATAAGAGTCAGTGCGAGTGAAGCACTGTAATGTCTGAAACTACACTCACTGTTAATTAGCATAATATTTTAATCAGATGTAGCTGGGCACATAATTCGTGCTGCTGCGACTTGCAAGAGACCCCGTTAAATTATTTCTAGGTTGTATACTGTATTGTATAAATATTGTCCCACTGATGAAAACAGTGCAAATAGTTCTGTCTCATTGGATAACAGTGAAGTGGAAATAAATATAGTTAAATTTATGAAATAAAATTAAATAGGATTTTTTTGGTAAGGTAAGTCTGGCCAGTTATACAGCAACACGAGTCAGACGAGTGTGAAGATCTGAGCTGAATTTGGTGAAACATTAAAGTTCTAGTCTGTGTCAATTACTCTCATAATAAATAATAATAATAATGTTACCCGTATTTTTCGGTATAAGTTGCATCAGTCCAAAAATACGTCATGACGAGGAAAAAAACATATATAAGTAGCATTTATTCAGAACCAAGAGAAAACATTAGCGTCTACAGCCGCGAGAGGGCGCTCTGGGGTAGGCTACAGGAGCACTGAGCAGCACAGAGCTAATTTTATTATTTTTATTTAGAAATGTAACTATATTAATTTTTACAATTATTTATTAATGTCACACACACATACCTAGTGCCTTATGACTTAAAATATGAGAGTGGTAAATGTTACAGATATGGAACTGTTCAGTCTATTATTGATTTTTATTTCCACTTCACTTTTATCCAAGGAGAGAGAACTATTTGCAGTGTATTTATCAGTGGGACAATATTCATGCAATACTACAACCTAGAAATAATTTGCAGGTCTCAGCAGCACGAATTATGTGCCCAGCTACATCTGATTCAAATATTATGCTAATTAACAGTGAGTGTAGTTTCAGACATTACAGTGCTTCACTCGCACTGACTCTTATTCTGCCTGAAAGAATCGAAAGACCGAGCTGAAGGTGGAGCGATTCGACCAATCAGATGAAAGCAGCATTTCAGCTCCGCCCACAAGTGCGAATTAAATATTGAAGCCATAAACCGAAATGATCAAAACGTACACGGACCAACTGTCTTGGCCATGTTCTCTCACTTGAATCCTTTTCTTGAGATTTGAGTCTGTGACCTTCTGCAAGCCCCGCCTTGTTCACGCAGTGATTGACATGGCGGGAAGGGGCGGAGACGTGATCGGCTCAGAATGCATTTTCAATGTGCTCATTGAATTTTGCTACATTCATTGCGGGACATTGAATGAAAATGCAATCGTAAGTGTCTTGACTGTGAGTGTTAATGCATTTAAGAAAAATAGCATTTAAATTATCATTTTGCCACAATTTTAGCTTGAACATGTTATACACATCTAATCATTTCTGTAATACATTTTCATTTTAATTTTGCAACTTATAAAGCGTTACAATTAGTATTCATTTTACATATTAAAACTGGTGTATGAAATGGCAAATGAAAATTGTGTTATTTAATTTTCATTTTGCACCAAACGTTGCACAAATGTATTGGAAAATGTAAATGTAAATACAGAAATGCATTGTCATTTTACATATTGCATTGTCATTTTGAATATTACATCCCAAATTGAATAATGCTACTCATATGCTTCCATACATAAACCGGCACGGTTTGTTAAACCGAGGGAACAGTTTAAGAATTCGTGAGTACGATTTATAAACCGATAGGACGGATTGCAAAACCGTCGCCACGGATTGTTTGTTTTTCTCCTACATGTGACGTGCCGGGCTGCGTAGGAAAGCGAGTTAAAGGTAAATTAGGTGAAACTGTAAATCTGTCAGTCTTTCAGTTTCCTTTGGTGTTCACTGGCAAAGCTAGCATGCACTTTATCAATTCATATGGCATCCTATTTTGGGTTAAATAATGTCCCAAATGCTTCCAGATATACGAGGTTACGTGTTAATGGAGAAATATGTCTGAATCTATCTATAGTTTCTTTTCACATTATAAATAATAAATAGATAAATTCTTAACAAGTAATGTAGTACACTGTTCATTTTAAGATGTCGTATTACTCATGTTACTCATTAAAATTATGTACAAATGTAATACTTAATTAAAAGTTGTAAAATACAAATGTATTTAATCATCAGATTAAATAAATACTTAAATAGTTTCAGGCCTCCATGTGAATATTGCACAATGTTTCATTTAATTGACCCTAGAATGCTATATAAAATAATAATAATAATAAAGTTTATGATTTGACACCCGTTTTATAGACAGTTCTCATCATACTCATAATTAGGGGTAATCAAAATTGTTTCACCACATTTACTTATTTAAATAACTGAAATAAGTGTTTTTTTAATCCTTTTTCAATAGAATTGTCCCAGACTTCTGCAGTGTGAGTATGATGACTCTGAGTGTGAGTGATGGAAGCCCTTCAAGAATGGAGCAGAATGCTGAAGATGACGCCAGAAGTGTGACTCTGTCTCATTTATATGTTATTCTGTGTGCAGTAGAAGTTTAAAATGCACAAATGAATATAAAAAAAATGAATGTTTAACTGGGCAGGCACACAATTTGAGTTTATGTTCACACCTGGAATTTACTAATTACTAATTTAAGATATCAAACTGCAAAAAGAAAATGGTAAGTTGACCCAAAAATTGAAAAATTGTCAAAATTTCTCAATCTCTGTGATTCCAAACCTGCAAAACTTGCATTCATTTTCAAAACACAAATGAAGATATTTTGAATGAGATAATTTCCTTACACCGACAGTCTACACAACTACCACTTTAATACTTCAAGAAGTTCATAAAGAGATCATAAAACTTATCCAAATGAATTGAGCGATTTAGACCAAATTTTCTGAAGAGACTCTATCACTTTACAATGAACAGAATTACTTTTTTTAAACATTTATCAGTGAACATAAACAGAAAATTTGGACTAAACCACATGATAGATATAAATTACTTCTCTTTATGGATTCGATCTCTTTATGAAGTATTAAAGTGGTAGTTAAGGGACAGAAATCTTCTATTCTATTAAAATATCTTCAGTTGTGTTACAAAGATAACAAAAGGCTGAGTAAACTGATGAAATGTTTATTTTTAACGAACCCTGTAATAAAAGAATATGGCCATGTGTGTCACCTAAGATGTGTGCTAATGCCAGGTTGTGAATAGAGCCACTGTGTGTCTACACAATCAACTGATCAGAATGGTTCCTGAGAGGTACGTTGTCATTAATTGTTGTTTTGTTGTTGTCATAGTTTTTTTCTTTCTTTTCAAGAAGCCAAGTTCCTATTGCTCCCAAGACCTTCAAGGACCCAACTGACCTCTGAATCAGCTGTAAAGGAGGAAGAAACCGATTGTCTAAGGATAGACTATATTTCAGAATAAGAATATCTATATTTTTGCTGTATTTTGCTGTAACTTTAGTCTGTGTTCATGCATTTATTTAATTTTTTTACTGATTTTGTCATATCTGTTATCTAGAATGGGACAGCGATATTGCATCCATTGGTCATCACAAGGCTGCAAGGGACCTGGAAAAATGTCATCCTGTCAAGCTGAAAAACATCTTCAAAAAGGTACATTTGGACATTTCTGTCACTACCTATTGTCTGCCTCAAAATATTGCCAGATGGGTGGTTTATGAAAAACACAATTAATATAAATAAAATCAGTTGGAGAGCTGACCTTGACTGTTACTTTTGTCTTTTATCTGCAGGCACTAACAAGAACAGCTTGATTGCAGAGAAGAGACCACACAGCCGTACCTGCTCGCCGATGGGACAACGAGGAACATCATTCATGGATGCTACACAACTCAAATCTACACTTCATATTTGTTCATGTCTAGGTACATTTGAGGATGTTGTGTTTTATTAACTATTTTATGTTTCTGTGCAACACTTAATGAATGCAACTAATTAACCTCTACACATCTGGTATATGCTTTAAAGTCGCCTATTTGTCCATTTGTTTAATAAATGTTGAAATGTATACATCTGTCTCAAGACTCTTGATTTTATGTCTAATCTTGTACATTAATTATTTTTAACATAATAATAAAAACATTTTTGTTTGCACTGAAAAGACGACTTAATTAATTACACTTAAAACAACCCCAGGGGTGTTAAATACACATACTCAGTAGATGATCGTTTATATGTCACAGTTAGACATTGTTTAAAATGAAATGTGAAAATGAAAAGGATTGAATAAATTCTGATTTTAATTCAGCGAGTGTGTGCTATATATATATATATATATATATATATATATATATATATATATATATATATATATATATATACAATCCTTGATATGACATATATATATATATAGAAAAAATCATACTGTGCCATGGTAACAGTAATACCCACTCTATCAAGAAAGAAAAATATGCATTCATGCTCCCCACGGGAAGCAGAAAACCAATGTGTTTAATCTGCACCGAGACGGTAGCAATCATCAAAAGTGGTAACGTAAAACGCCATTATGAAACCAAGCATGCACATTTTGAACAAAATTACCCTCAGAACACAGAGGTAAGGACCATAAAAATAAAAACCCGGAAATCATCCTATGAAGCTACAAGCAGTGTTATAGTTAGATCAGCCACACAACAGGAGCGGGCAACAGAAACCTCACTAAGAGTAGCATGGGTCCTGGGAAAACACAAGAAATCCTTCTCTGATGCTGAAATAGTCAAGGAGTGTATGAGTGAAGTGGTGACTGCTCTGTTTGAAGGCACTCAATGAAATAATCCAGAAAATAAGACAAATACCCTGTTCTGATTCCACTGGTGCAAGACGAACTGAAATACTTGCTGATGATTTGCTTGAACAACTAAGCTTTGCCATTAAAAAAGCCAAATTCATTTCATTGGCTGTGGATGAATCCACAGACAACACAGACAATGCACAACTCGTGGTCTTTGTCAGATTTTTTTGATGAAGAAAAGGGAGAATTTCATGAAGATGTTTTGGGTCACACAAACCTCTAAGTACACACAAGGGGGATGACATTTATGAAGCAATGACACAGATGCTTAGAGATAGAGAGATAGACCTGAAGCATGTTGTTTCCATTGCTACTGATGGTGCACCATGTATGATTGGGAGAGAGAGGGGATTAGTGTCACGCTTGAGAGCTCACCACCCTGACCTCATGGCATACCACTGCATAATTCACCAGATGGTTTCGTGTGCCAGTCCTGGAGAAAAGTATTCAGAAGTAATGACAACAGTCATGAAACTTGTCAACTATCTAAGAGCATCCTCTGCTCATTTTTAATAGAGGTGAATGCAACATTTGATGATTTGTTCCTTCACAACAATGTCTGGTGGCTTAGTAAAGGCAAGGTACTGGAGCGATTTTGGACACTGCGGAAAGAGCTGGAGACATTTCTATTGAATCAGAAGATTGCAAAAGCCAAACCGTTTGTGGATTTCATGAAGAATGAAGAAGACATGTAAGTTGTTGCTTTTCTAACTGACATTACTTCCCATCTCAATGACCTTAATATAAAGCTCCAGGGCAAAAACAGCACAGTGTGCGACCTCATGTCAGCTGTCCGTGCTTTCCAGAGGAAGCTGGAATTCTTCAAATGTGACTTATAGCAGGACCTGCTTCACTTTCCAAGACTTTTGGATCAGACTGCAGGAAAACATCACCATCACAAATATGCTGAATTCCTGGAAAAGCTGATTAAAAATGTCCAAACTCACTTTGAAGATTTCCCTCTGGCAAAACAAGTCTTGTTGTGCATTGAAAATCCATTTCTTGTCAAAAATGTTGCAGAATTCACAGCTGAAGTCATGAAAGTCTTCCCATGGGCCAATGCTGCTTCTCTGCAAACAGAGCTAATTGAGCTCCAAGAAAAGCTGCAAAAGATGGCCCTTCAGATTCTCACAATGTTTCCCTCAACATACTGCTGTGAATCTGCCTTTTCAACCATGAACATGGTGAAAGACGCTTACCGCAGCACACTCACCAATGAACACTTACATCAGTGCCTCCGCCTGGCCCTAACACCTTTTATGCCCAAGTTTAAACAACTTTCAGTTTTGGGGAATGCCTTTTTTTTTTGTTGGAGTTCTGTATTTGGAATTTGACGGTCACGTTTCTGGAACTCGGACTGATTGGAAAATTGGTAAGTGGACCTTTCAAGTTTATATTTGAGTAACCCTGGTATATAATATAAATTAGTTTGTTAGAAGCAAAGCTGTTGTAAATCCTGCCCACTTCTTTGCATTATCAAAACATGCTTCAGTGCTCTGAGAGAGTTTATAGTGCTGTGAGTTTAACACTTCATGACTGAGAGCAGAACAGAACAAGACAAGACAAAACAACAATGAACAACATCATCATCTTCATCTGGGCCATTGCAGCTTTTATGCAAGGTAAACCATAAAGACAGCAAAATAACACACTTCATTTGTGGTGTTGTTATTAAATTTAGTAAAAGCATAGTAGTTTTAAATACTAATTGTTTTATGTTCTCTTCCTCAGAATCCAGGGTAGTCACTTTAACTCAACTTAAAGTTAAAACTGTCCAACAGGGTCAAACAGCTACAATAGAGTGTAATATAGATGTCAGAATATCCAGTAATGGCTTAGCCTGGTATCAGCAGAAACCTGGAGAAGCTCCTAAACTCCTCATTTATCACATAAACACTGCAGTCAGGAACTCCATCTAGATTCAGCGGCAGCGAATCTTACTCTGGAAGTGATTTTACTTTCACCATCAGTAGAGTCCAGACAGAAGATACAGGAGATTATTTCTGTCAGAGTGAACACAACATTAATAGTAAATATGTGTCAACACAGTGATAAAGAGTCGTGCAAAAACTTCATTGAGTTAGGGTCACAGTGACTGCACTGATACAGCTGAGAGATACTGCAGCTTTATAACATAATGGATCCTATCATACACCCAGAGAAATGCAATGCCAGGTGCGATGCAAGTGTTTTTTGCTAGTTTCATCCCAACGCAGTTATCTTTTCCTATCCAGCATTGTCTAAATAGCGCCACTTGCACCTATATGTTTGCCCATGGACATTCTGGTCTGAAAATACCAACTAAAACCTGGTCTAAAATCAATGATGCAGATTTTTTTATTTATTAATAGGGAATGTTATAAATATGTGACTATAGGCAGGTGAAAAACACACCATGTAAATAGCCAAACCGCAACTGGCTTTTTTTTAAGGGAATGGGAGATGAGACTCTGATTGGTTTATTTCTCTTTATACCCAAAACACATCCTTGACTCATTAAGAGAACAGGTACAATGCTTTTAGACCATGTGCCCGGTGCCCAGACCATTTTTTTTCTCATTGTTAAACTAGCAAAAGTGTATTGGGACATGGCCTAAAGTGTACAAAAATGCTGAAAAGGGCCTGTGTTCGTTATACCAATTTTTCCTGTTTATAAGAGTCTTCTGACAAGAATCTGCTCTTAAAGGGATAGTTCTTTCAGACGAATACAGTAAGAGTTATATTAAATAATGTCAAGGTTAATCCATGCTTTTAAATGGGATTGGATAGTAGCCCAAAATTTGAAGTCCAAAGAATTTCACTCATCCATTTTAAAAGAAGTCTACATGGCTCTGGGGGGTTAATCAATGCCTTCTGATGCAAAGCAATTCATTTGTGTAAGAAAAATGTCTGCAAACTTTTGTACAAGCATTCACAAGAGAGTCTCAACTTATGACGTAAGATTCAGTCACAGCCGGAGCTCTGGTGATGAACACGGAAGCGCAGAGGAGAGAGCAAAACAAAACACTGGTCACTGTGCCCACGTCATACATCATAAGCTGAGACTGAAACATAGAAACATAGAATTGAGTGTTTAAATACCATGAACAGAGATTTTCTGTGGTCTAGATGTGTATCCTTTTCGAAAAATAAATAAATAAATTGCCGGAAATGCAGAAATAAGCTGGATTTTTTTATTTGTAACTCTTTGGTAGATACATTTATAATTTCTATTGCATTACAACTACTACTATTACTGCTAATAAAACAGATCTCTGGTGGTCCCAAAAGTGTGTGGGCCAGTAGAATCTTCACATCTCCATAGATATTAGAGAGTCTAATGTTGATATTCGTTTATTTCTGTTGCATCTGTGTTCACACTCCTTGTATTTAGTTTTTGTTTCCTGAATTACACAGTTTTTTAATTATCCTCTTGTTATGGATTAGTTTCATCTGTGTCTTAATTACTGACTTATTTAGCTTGTGTATAACATACATTCATACTATAACCCCATCTAGATTCAGTGGAAATGGAGCAGATTATGGAACAGTTTTCAATCTGACCATTTGTGGAGTCCAGACTGAAGATACAGGAGATCACTGCTGTGTGGCTGTAATTTATATAAATAATAACTGGGTGTACAAAAACCTCCGTCAGTCAGAGTCACAGTGACTGCACTGATACAGCTGAGAGATACTGCTGCTGCTGATGGGAGGACAAATAAAAACTAAATCATAAAATCTTTGAAACTTTTCAGAGACTATTTATCTGCATATATGATATAATTGTGAAGCATTATGCAGAGAATGAGGGTCTGAATACATGTGAATACATTTATTAGGAGAAACAAGAAGAGAGTAGCCAAAACCAGGAGGTGGTCAAACACAAGGCAAACAGGCAGAGAAGCAAACAACATGCATGGGCTTTGTAAGATCAGAGTACAAAGGCTACAGAATCAAGAGTCATAAATCCAAGCATGTACGTACAGTGTGAAACAAACTTGTGTGAATACTTCACACTGAGTGAACAAGCAGTCAGGGGTTAAATGGGTCAGTCTAATTAGACTGATAATTACAGTTGCAATCAAAATTACTCAACCCCTCAGAGACTGCAGTACGTTACAAATACAAGCTTTTCTGAAGGTCCAGGATAAAATAAAAATCGCATCTATAACAGTTCAATGGCATATTAAAAGTGGTATTGTCAATATATAATGTAATGTTTTAGAGTTATAAGATTTTTTAACAATACTGCTATTTCATTATTATTCAACTCCTATTCAACATTGCTGTTTTTAAATCACTTATTTGCATGGTGGGGAATAAAACAGTCTCAAAACACAATTATGCCTTTAGAAACTATTAAAAACAGTATTAGCTTGAGCTGTTACACATACATACAGTTAACCCATGTATGTGTTAAAGTTGTGTAGCAAAAATGTCAACAGAGATCTCACAAAAGCTAATAAGAATAAATATTGTATTACTTTAGAAAGGCTACGGCTATATGAAGATTTCTAAGACATTAAAAGTTCCTAGAGACACAGTTCTCAGCCTTATTTCTTAGCTTAAAGTGTGTTGTGCCAGAAAACCTTTGAGGGTGTTGAAGAAAAAGCACAATATCATAATTTTAATCAGAACAACTGAAGAAAATCTGCAATGTTAAGCCAAAGTTTTGCAAGATGACTCAATGGAAGGAGGAAAACCATTTCAATTCATGTAAGAAGAACACTAGACAAGTATGGCCTTCATGTTGAGACATCTTAATGAATACCACTCTTGATCAAGAAGAACAAAAGGCAGACTTGAACTTGATAAAATTCATTTGTGTAGACCTGTGGAGCTCTGGAGGGATGTTTTATGGAGTTATGTGACCAAACTGGACTTTTGGACCTATGGATCAGCGGTATGTCTGCTGCAAAACAGGCAAAGCTCATAAGCAGAAGAACACCATCCCCATCATCAAACTTGGAGGTGGATCAGTCCTGTTATAGGGTTTCTTAACTGTAGCAGGAAGTGGAAATCATGACTGTATGAAGGACATCATGGATTCTTTGAAGTATCAGGCCATTTTGACAAGAATTCTGATGCCTTTAGTGCAAAGACTGAAGCTGATGATCAATGGACTTTCCTGCAGGACAGTCATACCAAAGTACACATACAAAAATCAACTTCTGCTTGGTTCAGTGATCAGTTATAGAATGTTACTGAGTGGCCTATTCAGTCTCCAGAATTTAATTCTCATTGAAAATATCTGGTTGAATTTAAAGAAAGCTTTTTCAAGCGATGAATGGGCCAAGACTGTAGTAGAGAGGTGACAGAAGCTTCTAAGCACTTACAGACAGCGTTTATTGGTGATTTTAAAGAATAAAAGATTCTGCACAAAATTTGAATAATTTTGAACATAAATGTTTAGAGCCAATTTGAATTTCATCATGATTCATCAGTGTTCCATTCTCACAATCACTAAAAAGTCTATTAACGAACATTCTCTAATACTTTACTGATGCCTTTGATAAATTGTTTCAATAAAATTATGTTCGCTGCAGCAAAATGCCTTGCAGGTCAAAGGGGTTGAATAATTTTGATTGCAACTGTAGACTCTGGTGGTGGAGTTAAGAAGGGGCAGAGGGTTTGACATTATATTTTACCTTATATAATTATAATGCATATCACTGACTAGATTTCACATTGTCTAAAATAAAAATAAAATGTGTGCTGCTTGTTCATCAAAACTTGCTCTGAGGGGTTCAGAGTAAGTTTTTGTTCAGCGGGTAAATCATCAGTCCTAAATAAGCATATTATTAAGTCAACGGTGACTTGACCCGACTCTGGAGTGTCAACGGTGACTTGACCCGACTCTGGAGTGTCAACGGTGACCTGACCTGACTCTGGAGGGTCAACGGAAACCTGACTCGACTCTGGAGGGTCAACGGAAACCTGACTCGACTCTGGAGGGCTGTGGCTGTCATCTTGTGCAGAGGCGCTGGACAGGCGGTCATCTTGGGCAGTGGTGCTGGGCCGGCGGCCATCTTGGGCAGTGGCGCTGGGCCTGTGGCCCCCTTGTGCTGTGGCGCTGGGCAGGCGGCCACCTTGTGCTGTGGTGCTGGGCCGGCAGCCAACTTGTGCTGTGGCGCTGGGCCGGCAGCCAACTTGTGCTGTGGCGCTGGGCCGGCGGCCAACTTGTGCTGTGGCGCTGGGCTGGCGGCCATCTTGTGCAGTGGTGCTGGGGTGGCGGTCAACTTGTGCTGTGGCGCTGGGCCGGCGGCCAACTTGTGCTGTGGCGCTGGGCTGGCGGCCATCTTGTGCAGTGGTGCTGGGGTGGCGATCCTCCTGTTTGTAGACCCCGGTCTAGAATCGGCCATCCCACCGGGAGAGATAGGTGTGGCTGGGGTATCCCACGGAGGCCGATGTTGTAGGTAGAACATAAATTCCCAGAAATTAAAAGCGAAATTACGATCGGGAACCCAGGGAAACACAGGAGACGAGAGATCCAAACGCAGTGTGAGTTTAATGGGTAATCCAAATTCAGAATCCAACAAGCAGAGGGTCAAAACCAAAAATCCATCCAAAACAAACAAACAAACAGGGAAAGGAACAGGAAAAGGAACAGGAATAAACTTGAAACTCGGAAGGCGAGGAAACAGGCTGACGAAAAGAAAGGACTCCATGAAAACAAACAGAAACAGACCGGTTAATAAAGGCAGGGTAATGACTATCAAGTGAGAACACCTGAGTGCAATTAACAGGAGTGCAATTACTGTGATGAAGGGACAAGGCATTGTGGGAATTGTAGTGCCTGCGGTGAGGTGTCTATGGGGAAGTGAGACCACTAGTGGAGACCCAGGGAAACAGAGACCAGACACCGTGACAGGATGACAAACAACAGAATGACAATGTTTAACAAAGTTTAAATAGTAATGAATGTGTTCATTTATTTATAAATAGCGTAAATATTTAAATAGTGAAACATTTACAGGTAGTTTCTTTGAATAACAATTAGTGCTGATGCAGAGGTTTTTTAAGTGTTTTCAGAGTGGTTTCTTTTACTAGAGTTTATGAAAAAACAAACAAACAAAAAATAAAAAAAAACATACAAACTAACAAGATTTTGTCCATGTTAAAATCACAGTCATGATATTTAGTAGAACTGCACTCTTGATTGTATGATATTGTGGCAGGATGAAAGACACAGTGAAACACCTTCACATTTTTAAAGATAGCTTTAGCATGGATGTGTAACTCTAATAGAAATGATAGCAAATTATATTTGTACAAATAGCATTATCATTAGATGTTATTTATTGTAAGTGTAAATAGCAAAATAAAAGTATCAAATTAGCACTAAGTATAAATGGTAGGTTTGTCTAACGCAGTACACAAAGGTTTTTTTATAATAAAAAGAAAACTAGATAAACAACAAAAATAATGCATTGTTTCATCGTATTGTATTGTTTGATATTGTATTATATTGTTTCTAAACATTTAGACAAATAATTATGGATTTTTGTACTTCCAAACTAAATCAAAACTACTTTTGGGTTTTTGGAGTTTTGTTCTGCATTCAATAGATTTCAAGCTGATATCTTTGTGTCAAAACTTGTAAAACTTGTCTGTAAATGTAATGTAAATGTCTGATCTGATTCAGATGTGCTTCTTTTCTCACAAATTAGGTTTAATCATTAAAGTGAAGCAAATCTTGTCCTTGGTAGTCAAAATGAATGAACAAATGTTGGAGCACCCCAGGGCTTTGTCAGTTCTGACATACTTTTAACCCTGAAGACAGGCAGGCCTAATCCATACATCTTATAGTATGATGATAATACTGTGTTTATATATGTGCTATGTGCGGAGGTGTCAATTAACAAAGTAGAAATACTTTGTGTTATGAAATTCTGGGTATCTATACTTCAATGGAGTAATTAATTTTCAACCGACTTTTTTACTTCTACTCCATACATGTTCACACAATTACTTGTACTTGTACTACGCCTTACATTTAAAAAAATAGCCTCTTTACTCCTATTTCATTTCGGCTTGTTTTCATTACGGCAAAAAAAGAAAAAATATATATATATCCAGATAAATCGCGCCATCCGGATAAGAGTGATTTTGATTGTGGTTGTAAGAGAAGTACAAACATAACATCCCTTGACCCTATTGGTATGTAGGTTACATCACACTCCAGGACATAGCCAATGTTGTGGTCGTTACTCAAAAAAGATTATTTTTTAAAAGTTATTATTTTTCTACTACTGCTAAATCTATAACTGCTGGACAATAACAAATAATAATGATTTGCTTAAATAATACAAACACTTTTTATCACATAATAAGGCAGAATAGTTTCTATACTGTAATAAATGCTATGTCAATTAGCACTGCATTGTTCATATACTTTTTTATCACCTGCTGGAGATCTTTTTTGGACAAACAAAACAAAAAAACAAACCTGAAAACAACTGTTTTCATACAGCTATAGCTGGATGCTGTTGTCCATATTAGGAGTTTCCTGGTGTGACTTTCTGTGCGAGAGCGCCCTCCGGCTTCGAGGATGAATGAAACACACACTGCATTAGAGTTTAGGGCTCCATGATGTTCATTTCGCCTTCTCGGTCCGAAAAAAAAAACATCAGGTCATGTGGAGACTATCCTGTCTCTTTGAGTTTAAATCTATATTTATTCACACCTGCTCTTGAAAACCTCTATATGAACACACTTGCCCGAAAAAGTGTGGGGGACAAATTTCCATGATGATAAAACGCCCCTGGACACTGTAGAATCTACAATTTTTATGTTATCTATTCTATCAGTGAAGATATTCATAAAGTCATTACTATTAAACATTGATGGAATATTAGAATCATGTGGCATCTGGTTATTCTTAAATCTAGCCACTGTGCTAAATAAAAACCTTGGATTGTTTTGGTTATTTTCAATGAGTTTGTTGATATGCTCGGCCCTGGCAGATTTTAGAACCTGTCTATAGCTGGACATACTGTTTTTCCACGCAATTCTAAAAACTTCCAAGTTAGTTTTTTTCTCCATTTGTGCTCAAGACTACGAGTTTCTTTCTTGAGATAGTATAACTTTTATACCATGGAATAGTACGTTTTTCTCTAACCTTTTTCAATTTGATGGGAGCAACAGCTTCTAATGTATTAGAGAAAATAGTGCCCATGTTGCCAGTCATTTCGTCTAGTTCATGTGTATTTATGGGTACACATAGCAGTTGACATAAATCAGGCAGGTTATTTGTGAATTTGTCTTTGGTGGCTGGAACAATAGTTCTGCCCAGACGGTAACGCTGAGACATATAGTTAATTTCAGTGATATGCAGCATGAAATATTCAAGGTAATTGTTCTGTAACATCATCACTTTGAGGTACAATATCTATATCAGTAAGATCTATTCCATGCGATATAATTAAATCTAGTATATGATTAAAATGATGAGTGGGCCCGGTGACATTTTGCTTGACTCCAAAAGAGTTTATCAGAAGTATTTCGAATTAGTTAAACCTGTATCCTGTTTTCTGGGTAACATTAATAATATGACTATATATTGTTGCAACACCTCCCACATGACCAGTCTGACGGGACTCATGCTTATAACAGTAGTTGTGTGGAGTAGACTCATTTAGACCAATATAATCAATTAGTTTTAGCCAAGTTTCAGTCAAGCAGAGTATATCAAAACTATTATCTGCGAACATTTCATTTACAATAACTGCTTTGGGTGTGAGTGATCTAATGTCTACGAGCCCAAACTTTAAAAATGTTTTTTGTTCATTTATTTAAATTTTTTCTGGTTTAATCATGATACGATTTTTTCTAGATCCTACATTAAATATATATTTTGACCTCACTATTCAGGGAACAGACACAATAGTCTTAATAGAGTGTATAGCACAAGTACTTTTATAATTTAAGCGGGAAGAACAAAAGTCATCATAATAGTTATTTGAGAATTGGCTTACTAGTCATATGGAGCAAAGTGTCCAGGAGATGTTGTCAGAGAGGACTTCTGCTCCAACTCTGCTCTATTGAACCTTTTGTGTCCTCGTCAGTACGTGGGCAGTGGTCCTGCCACGATGATCGTAGCCTCGGACGTGGTGCTGCGAACTGTCTCGATCATGCTCCTGAAGTCCCTCATCAGTGTCTCTCTCTGCCATTCCGTCTCGCGGTGGAGATCTCGAAGACCGGGGGTGAGGGGGGGGGGTCCTCTGCTGTCCGTGGTGTCCTTGGCGCCAGAGTGAAGGACATCTGGGAGAATCAGTCCTGGCTGCACCGGGCCTGTGCACAGAGACACACGGGGTAGAAGTAGTGGGACTGTTAGCAGTGCACTGTATACTTACCCCGGATTTGTGAGCATCAGCCTGGGAGGTTTCCAGCATGGCTCTACGCTCTCTTAGCTGGGCCTGCCTCACCTCCAGGTCACAAATCTGCAGCAGATGCAGCTCAAACATGTCCTCACCTGCAATCAAAGGTAGACATACATCTGCCATTAAAGCAAGTAACAGTGAGTAAAGCAATGGTAAAGTGTGTGAATAGAGTATTAGCAATGCAAGCGGGTTTAGCTGCTACCACATATAAGCTATAAGCTAAATAGCGGACAGGGAAATCAAAATTAAACTAGTGATAACAAGGCGCTCTGATTGTTTTTGTTTTATATTCACACGTTATAGAAACTAAACTGATGGTGTATAAATGGTGTATATATTTTAAGATAAAAATAGTCAATAAAAAATAAAAATAACGTGACAGAGCTCAAACGCATTACACACGGCTGCAACATACATGCCAGAATGCTCACCAAGTGATCATTACAAAAGTCCAGTCAGGAGAGAAAGAAAGCTTGGACAAGGAGTTGTGTTTCCTGCTCTAATCGGAAGGGTCTAATCTTCCTAATGTTGTATAAGAATATGGTCTGTGAAGTTTAACTGATCATCAACCACAACTCCAAGGTTCCGTACTGTCCTGTAAGGTTGACGGTTGACACTTGACGGACCTAGCTGTATGGAGAAGTTGTGATGAAGTGCTGGGTTGGATCTTGAGGTCAAAAATTCACCCATGACAGCACATGCACATCATGGAGATGTCTATTTATCGGCTGATTGGCTTCAACACTCTGTCTCCTCTCCACCAGTAAGCTGGTGTGTGGTGGATGTTCTGGCACACTATGGCGGCCGTCTCATCATCCAGGTGGATGCTGCACACTGGTGGTGGATGAGGAGATACCCCCTGACTATGTAAAGCGCTTTGAGTGCCTAGAAGAGCACTATATAAATGTAAAGAATTATTATTATTATTATTATTTGACAACTACACTGACATCTGCAAGACATATTTTTTTTAGTGTTTGCTCATCTGCAATACATCTATAGAACCTTTGCTATCAGATGTCCAATAGATGTTTAGTAAATGTCTTCAGATCTCACAGCACCGAATATAGACTAGACATGAAGAGTTCCACTTATGATTTATTTAGTTCTGGAACCCTGGCTGCATTCCACTTAATTTTTATGCCCTTTGCCGCTAACTTCCCTCTGTCTCGTTTACTCGGATGTACGTCATTTATTGCGCTGCATGAGGGCCCACTGATGGTGAAATCTTTGCAATGGGCTTAATTGAAACTTCCTTAGTACTTGATCACTTTGAATCTGCCATGGAGTTTATTAGTTTCCTTTACACATTTGTTTGATGCAACATTCTATATGTATATAGTTATGTTTGGGCTGTTATAAATGTTTTGTTTTTTTGGTGTAGGAATTCCTCAGAGGAATTTTGTGAGTGACTGTCTCAATGGTGACTAGGATATAGGGGAAGCTCTCAGATTGTGGCTTGTTTGTGAAAAAATTTACTCCCAGGGATGACCATGGGTGACAAAGAATGAGCAGAGGAGCACAAGATAGCTGTGAGTCCTGTATGTAGTGCAACTCTGAAAATTTGTGACCATCAGTATCAATTAGGGAGGAACGACAGGATCTGTGACTTGTCAGAGTGGCCTGATCCCATGGAATAGTGTACAGGGTCAAAGATGGACTGACAAAGATTTACAGGGACATATGTGAGGTCTGGTCGGCAAACAACTGGAGGACGATCAGTGTGGGTGGCTTGAGTGATTTTGTTTTTGGATGATTGGTTTGGGTTATTTTGTTACAACTGATTAAGGTCTGGTGAAAAAAAAAAAACCTTTGAAAGTACTCAAATTTTTTTTTGGGGTAGTTGGCAGTTGGCCTATTAGGAGATGATACTGCATATGCGATGCCAGGGTAGCGGGGAGCAAGCAAGCATGTCTATAGAGTAGTACAATCAAAGAGATTTTGAGGAGGAAGCCAGGTGGCCTTCTGACATCTCTGAAGCTCATGCACTTGTTTGGGACTTTTAAAACACTGCATACAGTGCTGCTCTAACCAGTGTCTGCTATTGACTACTTTGAAAACCCCAAGAATGAGGAGTGGGAATCTCTTGTTGTGGCAGGCACTCACCTGCAGAGAAAACAGAGACAGTGGGAAGGCAAAGTTGTTAACAGAGCACCTGAAATATGAAGTTGCCCAGTGACCCAGAGTCGAAGAGGACAGTGAAGGAGATGACACTGATGATGATGGTCACTGAACTGCTCAATGGAGAATGAATATCTGGAGTGCAATTGAGAACATGAGGAGGAAAAGTCAGGCAGTCAGGAGGCAAATAGCCAGTTGTACCTCAATTCATTTTGTTTGACCTAGATAAGTCTTCCTGCAAGGAAGGGAGCACAGAGAGCATAATTGTAAATCTCCAACTCGCTTAACTGATGCCAAAGCTAATAGCAGAGCGGTTTTGAGCTACAGGGGTTGCATATTGGTGGATTGCTGTGGTTCAAAGGGGACCAGAACAATAGACAAATCCCATGTAGGGACAGTATAAGGAGGAGGGTTCAACCTCCCAGACCCTTTTAAAAATCGAACAACGAGGTTAATACTGCCAACCAATATCCCATCTATAGTAGCATGAAAAGCTGCTATAGCCGCCACATATGCCTTAAGAGTGGAGGGGGTGCGACCCTTATCCAACAGCTCTTTTAGGAAGGACAATTCCAAGATATGTTGCATGTGGGTGAATCTTCACCGTGCTTTGTGCACCAAGTGGTGAAGACTGACCATTTGAGAGTGTAGAGGCGCTTTGTGGACCGGGCTCCAGCCTGAGAAATGGCGTTCAACCCTCTGGAGTCGATTAACGCGTATACGCGTTATAAGGCATTTTCTCCTGTTAACCCCGAAAAGAACTTTACATTTTACATTACATTTATTCATTTAGCTGACGCTTTTATCCAAAGCGACTTACAATTGCTATATATGTCAGAGGTCGCACGCCTCTGGAGCAATTGGGGATTAAGTGTCTTGCTCAGGGACACATTGGTGTCTCACAGTGGATTCAAACCCATGTCTCTCACACCAAAGGCATGTGTCTTATCCACTGCGCCAACACCACCAACTTAAATTACACTTTCAGTTTTAATCGTATAGATAAGAGTAATACATCAATCGAATCTGTAAAGGGTCTTCTTTTTTGTATACATACATAATAACAACAAAACTTTGTGCATTTATAAAATAAAGATAACAAACAAGGTGTGCTCTCTGCAGCCTTTGTCTGCACTGATCTTCATTTACAAATGCATCATTAAAATGAAAATGAAAATGTAACTTAGTGAATACTCGACAAAGAGACATGAGAGATATATCTATAAAAAGCCTTACATGTCTACTTTTAAACTAAACAAGTGCTGCCGAAAACGTCTCCCTTCATTATCTTCTAATGAGACCACGCCCCCGCGCTGAACGCCCTATTCAGATTCTAATGTTTCACTGAAGCACGTGGCTTGAATATGCCCACACAACAGAAAACAACGCAGTGAGACTGTTCTTCAAGTTTTTTTTTATTTTACTGTTTGCTTCGCGATGAGAGGATTAAGACATAATTCACCCCAAGAATATGTGATGTGGTTGAGGATTTGAGATTTGGATTTCCTCAGAAAAAAAGAATGAAGCACTTTATTCAGCAGAGATCATAAACATTAGTAAGTCTCTTTTTATTTATTTATATACTTGTACTTGTTTTCACGTAACGTGTAAATATTTTACTAGTTACACTTTTTCCGAACTATAATTCCTGACTAAATGTATAGTCAAGTGAAACATTATGAAATTTCAATAACAATATAGAGCACTATACCATTCAAAAGCTTGATGTAAATATAAATGTAACAAATGTAACAAACAATTGTGTTCTTTCAATCCCCCCCCCCCCAAAAAAAAAACACTCTTTTCAACATTAATAACAATAATAATCATAATCATAATGATAACAATAAATGTGTGTGTTTTTTTTTTTTAGAAAATCTGATTGTTAAAAGGATTTCTGAAGGATTGTGTGACTGGAGTAATGATGCAAAAAATTCAGTTTGAAAGTCAGCTTTATTTGTTCCTAATAAACTGTTAATAAACTGCACTCGCAAGTGGATATGTGTCACACACCTGGACTCATTTTGTGTGTTTTTGCCCCTGTGACCCAGTTTCTGTCTTCCGTGTGTGGTTTGATTAGTTCCCAGGTGTGTCTAGTCATTTCCGCATGTGTTCCATGTCCCTGTTAATTTAGTCATTCCATCCACCTGTGTTTTCCCTATTATCCCTTGTATATAAGCCTTGTCCTTTCAGTTCTGTTTTGTCGGGTCTACTCGTCAACTCGTTACTCGTCTACTTGTCAACTTGTCACTTGTCAACCTGTCTACTTGTCCACTTGTTACTTGCCACTTGCCACTTGCCACCTGTTATTTGTTACTTACCTTGCCTATGTATAATTTAATAAATCCTTGTTTCGTTTATCCCTCGGCTCCGTGTTCCTTCCAGCAGCGTAAGCCGTGACAGAAGACCCGACCAAAAAAGTTAAAAACTGCGTGTTTTCCCTCCGTTTTGTTTTCCGTTTTTTCACAGTCTTTTTCTTTCCGCAGTGTGTCATGGATCCCCTCTATCGCCCCGAATACCTCCTCCTCCTGCTGGAGCAGGAGGGACTGTCTCTCGAGGACCATACCAGACGGTTTCTCTGGATAGCTAATGCCACCAGCTACCTGGACCATCTTCGGGCGACAACGCTCTGCACCTGGAGTTCAGGCTGGCGTGATAAAAGGTGCAGAGCGTTGTCGCCCGAAGATGGTCCTCGGGAGGATTTCGTCGCATTTATAGAGTGGAAACCATACCAGACGGTTTCTCTGGATAGCTAATGCCACCAGCTACCTGAGGACCATCTTCGGGCGACAACGCTCTGCACCTGGAGTTCAGGCTGGCGTGATAAAAGGTGCAGAGCGTTGTCGCCCGAAGATGGTCCTCGGGAGGATTTCGTCGCATTTATAGAGTGGAATCTGGTGAGAAATGGGTCACCTCTCACGGTCGGCCCAATGGAGGATCTCGCCAGGTCCACTCTGGACCCAGAGCCCAGCCTACAATCTCCCCACGGTACGAGGCATAAGCCCGAGCCCACCGATGACGGAGAGCCAGAGAGCAACCCGTCAGACCAGGTGCGAGAGCCGGCGACACTGCCCACCACGAGGGAGCATAATGTGGAGCGCCAAATGGGTCAAAATGAGGGGGTTTCCTATTCACCTATGTCAGTTTCTCAGTTAAGCCCAGGACGGGCTCCTGATCTTCCGTTAAGCCCAGGACGGGCTCCTGATCCTCTGTTAAGCCAAGGAAGGGCTCCTGATCTTCCGTTAAGCCCAGGACGGGCTCCTGATCCTCCTGTAAGCCCAGGACGGGCTCCTGATCCTCCTTTAAGCCCAGGACAGGCTCCTGATCCTCCTTTAAGCCCAGGACGGGCTCCTGATCCTCCTGTAAGCCCAGGACGGGCTCCTGATCCTCTGTTAAGCCCAGGAAGGGCTCCTGATCTTCCGTTAAGCCCAGGAAGGGCTCCTGATCTTCCGTTAAGCCCAGGAAGGGCTCCTGATCCTCCTGTAAGCCCAGGGCGGGCTCCTGATCCTCCTTTAAGCCCAGGACGGGCTCCTGATCCTCCTTTAAGCCCAGGACGGGCTCCTGATCCTCCGTTAAGCCCAGGACGGGCTCCTGATTCCCCGTTAAGCCCAGGACGGGCTCCTGATCCTCTGTTAAGCCCAGGACGGGCTCCTGATCTTCCGTTAAGCCCAGGACAGGCTCCTGATCCTCTGTTAAGCCCAGGACGGGCTCCTGATTCCCCGTTAAGCCCAGGACGGGCTCCTGATTCCCCGTTAAGCCCAGGACGGGCCCCTGATCCCCCGTTAAGCCCAGGACGGGCTCCTGAACCCCCGTTAAGCCCAGGACGGGCTCCTGAACCCCCGTTAAGCCCAGGACGGGCTCCTGAACCCCCGTTAAGCCCAGGAAGGGTTCCAGCCCCAGAGCTTACTCCAATGCCTGCTCCTCCAAAATCGCCCTCAGCCTACTATCATTGTGGTGCGAGCTCAGCGGGACCGCCATCCTCCAGCGACGCCTTGGTCGGCGTCTCCCTCACCTCCGCCTCCAGCCTCTGAGGCCTGGACTCCGCCTCGGCCCGTTGACCCGTCGGCTCCACCATGGCTCCTAGCTCCTTCCTCTCCGCCGTGGCCCGGCAGTCCGCAGGCTCTGCCTGGCTCCCTCGTTCCTCCGGCTCCGCCTTGGTCTGGCGTCATCCGTCCTATGCCTCGGGACTCCACTCCTCCGGCTTCGCCTCATCCCTCCGTCCCTCCGGCTCCGTCAGGCTCCTTCATCCCCTCGGCTACACCTCAGTCCTCGGTCACTCTGGCCTCACCGCGGCCTTCCGGATCCACATCGCCGCGTCAGTCACCAGAGCCATCAGTTCCGCCTAGGACCTCCGGCTCCTCCCCGTCACCCTGGCTCTTCGGCTCTCCGTCTCCGCCTCGGGCTCCTCCTCCACTTGCTCCGTTGCCGTGGGTCGAGTCCCTGGAGTCGGTGACCATTCCTCCTCCATGGCTCCTTCCTCCGTCGGCCCCACCTTGGGCCGTGATGGCTGCGGCCTGGGTCCTGCCGGGTGCCTCCTGCTTCAGATCCTTCCTGTCTCCTCCCTGGCTCCTCCCTCCGTCATCTCCTCCCTGGCTCCTTCCTCTGTGGTCCCTGTCTGCTGGCCCCCTCCTGGGAGGCTGTCCTCCACCGGAACCTCCTCCCAAGTTCCCACCCACGCCTCCCTTTGTTGTTTCTACGGTGCGAGGACGCACCTACCGGGAGGGGGGAGTACTGTCACACACCTGGACTCATTTTGTGTGTTTTCGCCCCTGTGACCCAGTTTCTGTCTTCCGTGTGTGGTTTGATTAGTTCCCAGGTGTGTCTAGTCATTTCCGCATGTGTTCCATGTCCCTGTTAATTTAGTCATTCCATCCACCTGTGTTTTCCCTATTATCCCTTGTATATAAGCCTTGTCCTTTCAGTTCTGTTTTGTCGGGTCTACTCGTCAACTCGTTACTTGTCAACTTGTCACTTGTCAACCTGTCTACTTGTCCACTTGTTACTTGCCACTTGCCACTTGCCACCTATTATTTGTTCCTTACCTTGCCTATGTATAATTTAATAAATCCTTGTTTCGTTTATCCCTCGGCTCCGTGTTCCTTCCAGCAGCGTAAGCCGTGACAATATGTTGATTATGTTGTGGGATAATTAAATATATTCTAAATAAACTACAAACATAAAATTGTATACATTTATTTTGTCCTTTCTTGTACCTCTTCCCTCTCCTTGACACAGCTGACTGAAAGGCTCATTATGCAGCTAATTATGCAGTCTTTTCGGGGGTAAATCACAATGATATTCATGATAGTGGACGCATACTCGACTTTTACCAACAAAAAGTGTCTTAGAAAATTTAAAAATATATATTGTCTTGTGTGAGTGAGTAAACAAGATGATTTTCACATAATTTAGAAAGAAAAATTCTAGGCTACAAGCTCCAGTTCTCAAAAGTCCTGGGAACCAATGTTCTGTATGTGTTTTATGGTCTTATTCAAGTGATTTAACATTTAAATTTTTACTAACCACGAATAATTTTTTTTTCTCAAAAACACAATCATGTACATACATGCTGCTCACATATTATTATAGCCCAGTTTGTGCTGATTACAGTGAGATTATACTTTAGCCAGTTAGATGTTTATAAGAAACTGAAAAAAGCACAGATGTCAGGGCATGACTTCTCCAGGCCCCAAAAATACTTAGACTCCAGAGAGTAAAGACACAATATGGGAGGTTCATATGCTCCCATTGAAAGGCCATAAGGTGCCATATCATCATGTTCGCCTGAGAGAGGAGGTCACGTCTCAGGGCGATGGGCAACAGGGCTGCCTTGATCAGCTGAGACATCTCTGAGAACCAGAGTTGGTTTCTGCAGAGTGTGGCCACTAGAAGAACCTTGTGTTTATGTTCCCTGATTTGGCTGACAACCTGAGGGATCAGTGTGATCGGGGGAAAGTGTAAAGGAGAAGGCTGGGCCAATCCAACCTTTTCTTCAAAAAATGGAATGGGCAGTAAGAGTTGTCTTCTGAGGTTAATAGGTTGACCTCTGCCTCCCCAAAGATCTCCCATATTCTCTGAACTGTCTGGGGGTGGAGCATCCACTCACCAGAGGGGATGTTGGTCCAAGACAGCATGACTGCTCCCCAGTTCAGTTTAGCCGGCATGTGCACTGCTTTCAGAGAGCGCAGGTGCCAATGTGCCCACTCGTTGCCATCCTGAAGGGGCATGGAGAGGAAAGACCACCCTGGTGATTTACGTAGGATAGTACCATCATGTTGTTAGATCGGACTAAGATGTGGCATCCTTCTAGATGGTAGGAAGGACTGGAAGGAAACTGCCAGCATTTCCAGGCAGTTGATGTGCAGCTTTGTCTCTTCACTCAACCATGTGCCAAAGGCTGGTCTGCTGTTGCACAGAGTTCCCCAACCCGTGTTTGATGCATATGTGAAGATGACCTTCCTTTTGTGTATCATCCCCAGGGGTATGCCCTGTTTAAACCATGAAGTATCCTTCCAAGGGGCAAGGGCTGCAACGCAGACTTGACCCACCTTGATCCGAGGGTGTCCGTAATGCCAAGCTTGTGATGGAACTAGGGGTTTCAGCTAGTGCTGAAGGGGCCACATGCAAAGGAGGTCTAACTGCAGTACTGGCAATGCAGAGGCCCAGCTTCCTCTGAAACATTTTGAGAGAAAGGTTTGTGCCAATCATGACGGCAGTCATCATCTGCTGTATAACCAGGACACCTTCTGGCAACGCTACATCTCTCATTTGGTTTGGGCGGAAGACAGCACCCAGAAATGAGATTTGTTGTCTGGTAATCATTGAACTTTTGGCATTATTGGAAGGATCTGTGGGATTCATATTTTTAGCCACTGGCTGGGTTAAATCATGCCAGTCATCAAGGTAATTCAGAATGCGGATTCCCATCTGTTTCAGAGGGGAGAGAGCCACGTCTGTGAATTTTGTGAAAGTGCTTGGGTCTAGAGACAGCCCGAACAGGAGGACTGTATATTGATATGCCACTCCCTCGAAAGTGAATCTCAAGAAGCGACTGTGGCGGGTGGCTATCTGAGTGTGAATCTAAGCATCTTTCAGATCCAGAGAGAAGAATCAGTCCCCTGGGTGAATTAGTGAGAGCATCTGTTTCAAAGGGAAACTTTTCTATAGAAAGCTTGATATGTCTACTTTTAAACTAAGCAAGTGCTACCAAAAACAAATATTCTGTGATAAAGTAAGCCATATGAAAACAACACGATGACCGTCTTTCACATCTCCTTTTATTATATCTAAACAGATGAAACTGACCACGCCCACACACTGAACTCGCTATTGAGATTATAATGTTCCACGTGAAGCTCGCGGCATGTATACGCCCATAAAAAAAACAAAGCAGCGACTGTTCATTTTTTGAATGCTATAACTCTTAACACTGTCTACTTTTATTGTATCTGTTACTGCCACTTATGTGTATATAATGCTCTGTCAATTTCTTTCTATCTATGGGCACTGAAGTCACTCAAAAATCTCAATGCTCTCCACGTACATCTATGTCTTATATGTCTTGTTATTGTCACTGTATGTCTGAGCCTCATCAAAAGCATTTCAATGCCTAGTTTTCCACAGTGTTAACTATGCAAATGACAAACAGTGTTTGGGACTAACTAGTTACATGTAACGGCGTTACGTAATTTAATTACAAAATAAATGTAACTGTAATCAGTTACAGTTACTAAGAAAAAATGTGTAATTAAATTACAGTTACTTATGAAATTTTTAAAGATTACAAAGAGGATTACATTTGAAAATTTACACACATCCACATACAGATTTAATTGATTTATTTCCCAAATTGCACTGAGACATAAGGCCATATAATTTACGCGATGCGGAAAACACAGCGCGCCTCCGCCAAACGGTTTGGATCAGACTCAAAGTAATCAATGCGAGAGAGAGAGAGTGGAGTGGACTGTGAAAGCGCACAGCTGGAGCAGAGAAGATAAAATACTGTTCAGGGTTTCAAGTGCAGGTCAGTTTCATCTGTAAATATGCTATTGTGGTTTTATCTTTGTTCACTTAGTCAAGCAGCAGCAGCACATTGCTCACACTCACTCAAAATACTGTATAAACGACATCATTATTATCTATTGTAATGTTACAGTAGTAATTTAGCAGACAAATAATCATATTTTATCATAGGTTTAGGTGGAGCTAATGCAGAAAAAAACAACCCTTGCGAAAATTAATGTAGCCTATGGTATGGCACTAACCGTAGTTTAACCTTGGAATTTGTAGTAAAACTAAATACAAGTGGTAATTAAATTTGCCAAATAAATGTTTTAAAGTAATACTTCAGTATTAAAGTCATGAGAGGATGGATGGATAATGGAAGTGAAGGTGCAGTTCAGGAGAGAACTCTTAATTATGTTGCATGTCCCCAACCTAAGGATTTAAATCTTTATCATGTCAGGTCCATACACAAAATAGGGTTGTCCATGTTTCAGAATGTGTTGTGGGTGTGTAAGATTTCCCAGCCTAATTTTTTTTCATTTCCCAGTGGAAATTAACGGCACAGACATGTGGTTTCATTTACTACACCTACTGAAGCTCGCAGTGTTTTCAGCCTCTGCTGCCTCAATATATGAGTACCTCAACACAAATATAATCTCTAGAACTGCTGTGAGTCACTTACTTATTTTGAGAAAGTATCATCATATCATAAAAAGACACCAATGTTTCAGGAGTTTAGTACACAAAATAGGACACATACTTATTAGATAACTGTTTTTGAGTTGATGTATATGCTTTTATTTTTTTTATTAACTATTTTTTCCCAAACCATTGTTAGATGCAGTGTTTCATATAGTTATGCAAAGATTTGGTTTCAAAAACAGTATCTGTAAACAATTTCTTATGATTTTAAATCTACATTGAACTTCAGATCAATCTCAAAGTAAAAGGGAGTACTAAAGTCTAATTTTGTGGTGGATGTGTTCAAATGTGATCATCTGAATTCAAGTGAAGGATGGTGAAAGTCTGACAGAATTGAGCACTACTTTAAGGTTAAACCTGCATGGTGTAAATGTTTGAAAATGATTAACAGTTGCAAATAAACATTCATTAGAAATTTTGAAAAGTAATCAAAAAGTATTCAAAAGTAATTAGTTACATTACTTTATTAAAGTAATTAAAAAAGTTACACTACTATTACATTTCAAATAGGGTAACTTGTAATCTGTAACCTATTACATTTCCAAAGTAACCTTCCCAACACTGATGACAAATACATGCATATTGACTAGACTCTTGAAACTACACTAGACTAAACCACTTAAGGTTTAAGTCTCTTTCTTTGTCAATGCAAAGTTGTTCTTTAAAAATATTATTGCAAATGTTTCAATAATGTTGAAAGATAATTAAACCAAAGCAAGCACTTTTTAATGAAGCCAGTACTTTCAATAGAACATGAACACACTAGAGCTGAACCTCTGTTAACTCTGAGAAACAGCTTTTGAAAAATAAAGGCAGACAGGTTTATAATGAATGTAGATAAAAATGCTGTTTGTGTAGCTGTTTAATCATCGTCTGCTGAGATCTTGAGAGACTGAATGTCTTTTATTTCAGGTGATTTCATCTAAAGCTGTGTCTGTAATTCAGTTGTTGTTGTGTTTCTGCTTTTATATCCTCTTTCTTTCAGTGTTTCTACTTGTTAACAGGAGGTATCATTATTGATGCTCAGTCATCGATTAATTTATCATTTAATTATTTAATTAATTCCAAAACCACTTAATTGCTACTTTTAACACTCCTCCAGTGGTTCCTATATAAACAGTGAGTAGTGTTAATTAACATTGTGTGAATATATATATACATATATATATATATATATCATATATAAATATATAAATCAGAAATCCAAGACTGATTTATCCATAAACAGCATTCTTACACGTGTCTTTTATTCAGGTGAGGAGGGCAGTCTCTGTTTATTTTTTCTATGATAATGTATTCGATCTGAGGTGTCAAGAAGAGTCGTGTGAGTCAACATACAAATGAAGATTCACACAAGCAGTTGATCATTATTGAGCCAATAATACTGCTCATGTTTCTGTCTGAACTAAATAATATTAATGAGGTGACTGAGATCACAAATTCAAACTGCCCATTCTCAAACATTTTAATATAGTTTTAGTGTAGATGTATTTTACAACACCTGAAACCATGACCTCATCAACCTATTCCACAAAAAGAGGAGACAAATTCAACCTCAATAACTACAGCAGCTGAGGTAAACAGGTAAAAGCTGAATCTCCTCAGGCTTCACTGACTTTGAATCTTGGTCTAACAGATGAGTCTATATTGTCTTGATTTATATTCTGTCTCATCTTTAGCTCAAAGCCTACAGCAGTTTTTGCATACAGAGGGAGTTTTGCATGAACAGCACAAGCTTCACTGCTCTGCATGTGTTTATATCTCTAGAAACTGAACATGACACGATCAAGAGCTCTTCTTCATCAACCAACAAACATGACTTCCAGCATCATCTTTGTCTGGACTCTGGCAGTGTTTTGTCAAGGTTTGCAAAATAAGTTATGTATGTATTTTCTAAAGAGAAATGACTTGAAATGTATATTTGACTTCTAATGTTCTTCACTTGACAGAATCCATCGGGCAGGTGACAGTGACACAAACTCCCTCACAGCTGATCGCTCAAACAGGACAACAAGTCAAAATAAAGTGTACAACTAGCAGTAATGTTTGCTGCTGTTGTGATGGTAGTGGATGTATTAGCTGGTATCTACAAAAACCTGGAGAAGCTCCTAAACTCCTTATTTATGGAGCGAATCAACTGCAGTCAGGAACTGCATCTAGATTCAGTGGCAGTGGATCTAACAGTGATTTCACTCTGACCATCAGTGGAGTCTAGACTGAAGATACAGGAGATTATTACTGTCAGAGTTACCACTGTTCTGGTACCAGTGTGTTCACACAGTGATAAAGAGTCGTACAAAAACCTCCGTCAGTCAGAGTCACAGTGACTGCACTGATACAGCTGAGAGATCCTGCAGCTGCTGATGAACACAATCACACACAACACTGATCAACACAAACACTAATAACATTATACAAACAGATGGAGAAGTTTATTGTGATATACTTTGAAGTTTACTTGACGAAGCCTCGTTTGAAAGAGTAACATCTTTAAGTTTAAAGGTTTTCTTGTCACACAGACAGCTAAAAATCAAATAGGTCATCAAAAACTCAACATTACTCTGAATATTAGACCACTTCAGAACCCATCAAACCTCAACAGACAAGAACAAAATCATATTAGACCCTATTACGGCTGATTAAAACATTGGATAATGGCATTAGACACAGAAGCAAGGTAAAATGTGATTGTTGCTTCAGTAAAAGTGTTTTTTAAGCTCATATTTGCTTTTGGTAATTTCATTGAAGTGTATTTAGTGATTGTGTAGTTTGTATATCAGCTCATTCAATATACTTTTCACTTGATCTGAGCAACAGGAAAGAATGAGCTCCACCTTATGAAACAAAAATATATTTCCATATATTTATGATCAATATATTCCCATATGCAAAGACAATTTCATTATATATGAATGATCAATATATTAAATGTTTTAATGGTATATTGAAAATTTTAAGAATAATATATTGTGTTAATATATTACAATATATTGAATAATACATAAGGAACTGCTGCTTTTCATATATTTAAAAATTTGTGACAATATATTATATGTAATTAAATATTCAGTATGTAAGGAACACCCCGACGAAGAAATCCAATGGCGAGGGTGAAAGAATAATGTTTGCAGATCTTTACTCGTGCTCCTGCAAGTTCTCTTAAAATTTATCAGGATTTAGTTTCAATTTTAGTCTAGCTCTGTTTAATCTGACTCCAATTTTCAAGCTATCATAAAATGTAGACTGTATTTCTAATTCAGAACTGATCACAAATATTGATTTTGTATTCATTCAGATATTTGATTATTTTGAATATCCCATACTTTCTATTATTCGTTCATCAGGGACACGATGTCGCATTTGAGTCTCACATCAGCCGTACGGATCTCACAATCACAAACTCACCAGTCCGAACTTAATCAGAGAGTGCAAGATTAACCTTTACCTTTAAGTCCAGCCGCCTACTGCTCGCTCAGAACAAAAAGTGTAGTTTGTTAAGTCACTTCAATACAACTTGCTGAATCAGTGATAGACAGAATTAAAAAGATCTGTTTTGCTCAGTCATGAGCCTTTAGTCTGTTCTCTCCTGACACAGATTTGAGGAAACATCAGCCTCCACATGATTTCAGCAGAGACTAAAATAAATCAAGAATTAATGTCTATTTTGCCTGGCACAATAAAAAATAAATCATAAAGAATAAATCAATCAATAAAGAGAATACATAAATTAAAAAACAATAAATTAAAATTTGGTTACACAAAGGATCAGCATGAAACACGAAACACAGAAATAGAAAAATAGCACCAAATAATTTCAAAGAGTTATCATACCTGGTAAATAGAGAGACACATGGCAAGTGTGCGGGAAGTTTTGTTTGGAGATGTTTCGTCGATTCTCTTTAAATACTCAAATCAGAACAAAACAAATTCCTCATAAATTCAAGATAATAAAAACTTCACAGAACTTTTGCTGGGACATGAGAGCCATATTTAAGGCAATATTTTTGATCCATTGTGATGAATTATTCAAAATATTTAACCTGGTCATTGTGCTCCTATATAATCTCGTGCTATTATGCAAACCCATGATATTTATGTGTTTGTAATGTTTTTTGTTTGTTTTTTTTTGTCCACAGAATCTTTCTCTGATCTTTTATGTAATTATAAGTTCTGCAAAAAAAAAGAAAAAAAAAAAGAGCGACATGTGCACTTACATCTCATAGCATCAGTAACTCAACCGTCTAGTAGTTGTAGTAGTACACTAGTACGGTTTTCCTACCTAGTGCAACATTTTCAATGTTTGCAATGTCTTCACAATGAAGACGTCAGGCAGCTCCTCAAAGATCTTGCCTTTGGAGAAGATTTTATACTCAAAAAAATTTATTAGTTTCTCAGAGAAAAATTGCAAAGAGTTTGAAATTATCATCATCTACAGTGCATAATATCATCCAAAGATTCAGAGAATCTGGAACAATCTCTGCGTACAGGTCAAGGCCGGAAAACCATACTAGATGCCCGTGATCTTCGGGCCCTTAGACAGCACTGCAACACATACAGGAATGCTACTGTAATGGAAATCACAATATGGGCTCAGGAATACTTCCAGAAAATATTGTCAAGACCAGGACCCAACTGCGGTTGAATGAATAATAAAAGTGTATTGACAAAAAAACTCAGAGGACTTAATCGGCTGAATCACAAAACCACCAGTACTCCATAAGAAAGGCCGGCATTGTGATTTCACTGGCATCAGCCGGACAGCGGCGGGGGGTAGCTGGGGAGTCAGCACTGGAAAGCCGAGAGGTGAGTAGAGTACGCCGACTGGTAGATGTGAGCTTCTGAGTAACGAGAGGCAAGGCAAGGAAAAAAGGACAAAAACCTGGAACACCAGACAGACTAGACAGGGAAAAATAAAATAAATGTCAATGTCAATGTCACCTTTATTTATATAGCGCTTTAAACAAAATACATTGCGTCAAAGCAACTGAACAACATTCATTAGGAAAACAGTGTCAATAATGCAAAAATGATAGTTAAAGGCAGTTCATCATTGGATTCAGTTATGTCATCTCTGTTCAGTTAAATAGTGTCTGTGCATTTATTTGCAATCAAGTCAACGATATCGCTGTAGATGAAGTACTGGATCCGGGTGACTGCAGTGACCCTCTGATCTGGACACAGACTGGATCTGGTGGCCACGGTGACCTCGGAACAAGAGAGAAACAGACAAATATTAGCGTAGATGCCATTCTTCTAATGATGTAGCAAGTACATAGGGTGTTATGGGAAGTGTTTCCGGTTCCGGTTTACCTAATTAATGCAGCCTAAAAATCCTTTAACGGATTTGGATAATAAAAGCATATTAGTATGTTATGTGTATGCCAGGTTAAAGAGATGGGTCTTTAATCTAGATTTAAACTGCAAGAGTGTGTCTGCCTCCCGAATAATGTTAGGTAGGTTATTCCAGAGTTTGGGCGCCAAATAGGAAAAGGATCTGCCGCCTGCAGTTGATTTTGATATTCTAGGTATTATCAAATTGCCTGAGTTTTGAGAACGTAGCGGACGTAGAGGATTATAATGTAAAAGGAGCTCATTCAAATACTGAGGTGCTAAACCATTCAGGGCTTTATAAGTAATAAGCAATATTTTAAAATCTATGTGATGTTTGATAGGGAGCCAGTGCAGTGTTGACAGGACCGGGCTAATATGGTCATACTTCATGGTTCTAGTAAGAACTCTTGCTGCTGCATTTTGGACTAGCTGTAGTTTGTTTACTAAGCATGCAGAACAACCACCCAATAAAGCATTACAATAATCTAACCTTGAGGTCATAAATGCATGGATTAACATTTCTGCATTTGACATTGAGAGCATAGGCCGTAATTTAGATATATTTTTGAGATGGAAAAATGCAGTTTTACAAATGCTAGAAATGTGGCTTTCTAAGGAAAGATTGCAATCAAGTAGCACACCTAGGTTCCTAACTGATGACGAAGAATTGACAGAGCAACCATCAAGTCTTAGACAGTGTTCTAGGTTATTACAAGCAGAGTTTTTAGGTCCTATAATTAATTTTATCTCTAATAGTATCGATTTTAGAAGTAAAGTAGTTCATAAAGTCATTACTGCTGTGGTGTTGGGAAATGTCAACACTTGTTGAGGCTTTATTTTTCGTTAATTTAGCCACTGTATTGAATAAATACCTGGGGTTATGTTTGTTTTCTTCTAAAAGAGAAGAAAAGTAATCGGATCTAGCAGTTTTTAATGCTTTTCTGTAGGATATTTTACTTTCCCGCCAAGCAATACGAAATACCTCTAGTTTTGTTTTCCTCCAGCTGCGCTCCATTTTTCGGGCTGCTCTCTTTAGGGTGCGAGTATGCTCATTATACCATGGTGTCAAACTGTTTTCCTTAACCTTCCTTAAGCGTAAAGGAGCAACTTTATTTAAAGTGCTAGAAAAGAGAGAGTCCATAGTTTCTGTTACATCATCAAGTTGTTCTGAGATTTTGGATATGCTAAGGAATTTGGTTACATCAGGAAGATAACTTAAAAAGCAGTCTTTTGTGTTAGAAGTGATAGTTCTTCCATACTTGTAACAAGAAGTAGAATTTACAATTTTGGCTATATGAATTTTGCAAAGAACTAAATAATGATCTGAGATATCATCACTTGGCTGAATAATTTCAACACCATCAACATCAATTCCATGTGACAGTATTAAATCTAGAGTATGATTTCGACAATGAGTAGGTCCTGAAACGTGTTGTCTAACACCAATAGAGTTCAGAATGTCTATAAATGCTGATCCCAATGCATCGTTTTCATTATCAACATGGATATTAAAATCACCAACTATTAAAACTTTATCTGCAGCCAGAACTAACTTGGATGTAAAATCACCAAACTCTTTAATAAAGTCTGTATGGTGCCCTGGTGGCCTGTATACAGTAGCCAGTACAAATATAACAGGGGATTTATCATTAACATTTGTTTCTTTGGATAATGTTATATGAAGTACCATTACTTCAAACGAGTTATACTTGAAGCCTGCCCTCTGAGAAATCCTGAAAACGTTGTTATAAATTGAAGCAACACCTCCACCTTTGCCTTTTAGACGTGGCTCATGTTTATAACAGTAATCTTGGGGGGTGGACTCATTTAAAATAATGTAATCATCAGGTTTTAGCCAGGTTTCTGTCAAACAGAGTACATCTATATTATGATCAGTGATCATATTATTTACAAAAAGTGTTTTCGTAGAAAGGGATCTGATATTCAATAAGCCAAGCTTTATCATTTGTTTATCCATATTGCTTCTGTTTTTATTTGTTGAACCTCAATTAAATTGTTAATCTTAACTTGGTTTGGACGTTTTTTGTATTTTCTAGTTCGGGGAACAGACACAGTCTCTATAGTGTGATATCTAGGTGAAAGAGTCTCTATGTGCTGAGAATTAACTGACCTCTGTGACGGGAGTCTGCTAGCAGATGGTCGGTTTAGCCAGTCTGTCTGCTTCCTGACCTGGGCCCCAGTTAGTCAAGTATAAACACTAAGACTATTTGCCATATTTCTAGAGAGAAGAGTGGCGCCACCCCAGGAGGGATGAAGACCATCTCTTTTAAACAGGTCAGGTCTGCCCCAAAAGCTCGTCCAATTGTCTATGAAACCTATGTTATTCTGTGGGCACCACTTAGACATCCAGCCATTGAGTGATGACAATCTGCTATGAATCTCATCACCACGGTAAGCAGGGAGGGGACCAGAGCATATTACAGTGTCTGACATCGTGCTTGCAAATTTACACACCTCTTTAATGTTATTTTTAGTGATCTCCGACTGGCGAAGTCGAACATCATTAGCGCCGGCATGAATAACAATCTTACTGTATTTACGTTTAGGATTAGCCAGCACTTTTAAATTTGCCAAGATGTCAGGCGCTCTGGCTCCCGGTAAACATTTGACTATGGTGGCTGGTGTCTCTATATTCACGTTCCGTACAATAGAATCACCAATAACTAGAGCACTTTCATCAGGTTTCTCAGTGGGTGCATCACTGAGTGGGGAGAACCTGTTTAATGTTTTGATCGGAACAGAAGAGCGGTGTTTTGACCCACGACTACGCTGCCTCACCGTCACCCAGTTGCCCTGCTGCTGGGGCTCTGTTTCCGGAACCGAACAATGTACAGGAATCCCTGAGCTAGACGCATCCAAAGCCATATCTAGAGCCCTAACATTCTTACTGTCCTCAATTAAAGTTTGGATGCGTGTCTCTAATTCTGAAATCTTCTCTGTCAGCCTAACTATTTCCATACATTTATCACATGTGAATCCCTCATCAGCGACAGAGATAGATAAACTGTACATGTGGCAAGAGGTGCAAGAAACAATGATAGGAGAAGCCATTACTCACCGTGCTTGATGAAAATTCTTACTGCGGTTGTTTGATGAACTTGTGAAAAACTGGAGCGAGGGAGAGGAGAAAAGAAAACAGCGATAGGTTCGAATGAAAACGCTAATGACAAGCTAACGAGTGCTAACGCTTTGCAGGTTTACTGCACTCACGGATATAAAATAAAAGTGAACGATCCCCACTCGTCACATGAACGATCAAAGTTAATCTGATAAGATTGATCGATAATATCGGAAATATGGTGTGAATTAAGTTATATTTTACCACTTTAAAAAACAGAGAGTGATAGTAAGATAAAGATTCTAGAGAAAAAAATAAAATAAAAACAGCTACACGGAGCTACAATTTGCTACAGAAGGCCAACAGGAAGTAGAGAAAACACTGTCCAACAGCGACACCCGCAGGCAGGAGCTTCAAATAAACAAAGCTTCAACTAGTAAGGAGAAGAACTGAGCTTCTTACAATGCTTACGGACTGACATAAGACAGCAAAAACAAGGGCATGATAAAGGGAAGATAATCAGCGTAAAACAGGGTGCAGGTGAGGGAGAATACAGGGATAACAAGAGGGGCAGAGAAAACATAGCGGTGGTCGCGGAACACCTGGCAAGCCACCAAAACAAAAACCATGTGCTCCAGGACAGCAAAAGCCTCAGACCCCACCGTGATCGTGACAATATCTAAACATGATCCAGAAGCGCATGCGTTTTCTCTGGGCCAAGGGTCATTTAAAATGGACTGTGACTAAGTGGAAAACTGTTCTGTGGTCAGACGAATCAAAATTTGAAATTCTTTTCGGAAAACTGGGACTCCATGTCATCCGGACTAAAGAGGACAAGGACAACCCAATTTGTTATCAGCGCTCAGTTCAGAAGCATGCATCTCTGATGGTATGGGGTTGCATGAGTGCGTGTGGCATGGGCAGCTTACACATCTGGAAAGGTACCATCAATGCTGAAAGGTATATGCAAGTTCTAGAACAACATATGCTCCTTCCAGACGTCGTCTCTTTCAGGGAAGACCTTGCATTTTCCAACATGACAATGCCAGACCACATACTGCATCAATTACAACATAATGGCTGTTATGATAGAAAACATCTGGAGCATCATAAAGAGGACGATGCGACAAAGAAGTCCTAAGACAGTTGAGCAACTAGAAGCCTGTATTAGACAAGAATGGGACAACATTCCTATTCCTAAACTTGAGCAACTTGTCTCCTCAGTCCTCAGACGTTTGCAGACTGTTATAAAAAGAAGAGGGGATGCCACACAGTGGTAAACATGGCCTTGTCCCAACTTTTTTGAGATGTGTTGATGCCATGAAATTTAAAATCAACATATTTTTCCCTTAAAATTATACATTATCTCAGTATAAACATTTGATATGTCATCTATGTTGTATTCTGAATAAAATATTGAAATTTGAAACTTCCACATCATTGCATTCTGTTTTTATTCACAATTTGTTCAGTGTCCCAACTTGGAATCGGGTTTGTAGACAAACAAGTAATTAGACTCTGGTGGTGGAGTTAAGAAGTGGCAGAGGGTGTGACAATATACCTAATATAATCATAATGTATATCACTTACATTGTCTAGAAGAAAAATAAATGTATGTTGCTTGTTCATCAAAACTTGCCTCCACAATGTTAACAATTTAAAAAATGTTGCCTTGTCTTTACAATATTTTGGTGTCTAGATTTGACTGGAGCTCTGAGGGATTCAGAGTCTGTAAGTTTTTGTTCAGCAGGTAAATCATCAGTCCTAAACAAGTACATTATTATAACAGATGCACTGACTCATGAAGGAGTCTCTCCAGCAACTTATTGTCTGGCTAATCGGATTCTCTCATCTGATTTTCACACATCTTCAGCATGGATGGGTTTAGTTCATCAGCTGTGAGTGACAGAGACACTGAAGGACACACATCAGAATGAATCATTCACTGCATCTCATCACAGAGTCAACAGTTGATTCAAACATTCAGAGCTCAGTTTGACTGCTGAGAGTCTCAGTGTGAACTGATGAATATGAACAAACCTCATCTCTCCATGAGTCCAACTCTACTGACTCATTTCAGAGAATAAAGAGTCAAAAGGTCAAACTCGTATTTGAGTGATTGTGTTCCTCTCAGAACAGAGCAGCTCCATCAGCAGATGTTCAGCGTCCTCACAGGAGCTTCATGATACAGTAAAACTACACAGAGTCAACAAACAGACAACCAACAGTGATCTCAGGAAATGTTTCAGTGTTTGAGGGTCATAATTTGACTACACAGTCTTGTTTCATTATTTCCTTCATCTGCAGGTGTTTTCATGGTCCACTGAGTGACATTTCATTATAAAATATGAGCTTGAGTTCTGGGGCCTCATTTATAAAAAAGTGTGTAGGTTTCTGAAATTACCCTATAAACGATTTCTAAAACTATCCATACAAACATTTCCCTAAATGCATTAAACTTTATAATTCTCAGTTCATTATAAATTCAAGCACACTGTGAACAAAAGCATCAAAATACAGAACAGCCACAAATATCCCTTTATGTTTCTGAAGTAAAGTACTCATCATGTTTAAACTCAGGAATTCATTAATTCCAGTGACATACTTTTCACAAAGCATATATTGATGAATATTGTGATTATCTATTTTTACCATTACTCTTTACATTTTTATAAACAATGTTGGATTATTTTGATTATATATGCATGCAAAACACCAAGACAGATATATAGTAATAGTATTTTATTTTATTAACTGGATTTGAAATAAATAAAATCCAGTATAGTTTAATATATTCATATATTATTCATCACAATATCATGCCCAATCTTCTCAGTCCAGCTACCAGGAGAAATTTTCTGACCAAGATCTCTACACAATAAAAAAAATAAAATAAAAAAATACAAATAATTTAAAACAGATAGACAACCAGCAAGACATTAGGCTGTACAGGTTATAGGAATCAGTGATGCGTGGGTTGATCCAAAATGAGCGAGTGCCTGCGGTCACCCGCGCTCACCCGCGGTTACGAGTCATCCAAAAATACTTTTAATGATATTCGGGTCATGGTCGGTCGGGTCGTTTGACATAAAGATGCCAATTAAACCTTTGTAATTTATAAAGTACTAGACACAATTTTGAAATACATAGGCCTACACTTTATTGGCCTAATAACTGGCGTGAATAGAGTGACCACCTGTCCCGCTTTATGTTGTACTGTACAGCAATTTTACCCTTTGTCCCGCCTCACGCAAGTTGAGCATCTGTCCTGCTTTTTCATTCGACCCTGCCTAATAAATACACAGATACGTACATAGGCGTACTGTTAACTTATGTCCAATATTTCAGAGGAGAGCAATAAAAGTGTAAGTCGATAGGCTGAGTCGTACGTCAATCAAACTGTTGCCTGGTGCACGAACGCCTCCTCAATGTTGTCAACAATCTCAAATTGGCGAGCGCGCACGCTGTTTATTCAGGTTAAGCAGCCGTGTCCAGGAATAAAAGAAAATGCACTTTTAATAAAGAATGGACTGCAAGCAGAAAAAGCTTTTTGCATTTTATGCAAAAGCAGTTTTTCAGTGGGACATGGTGGAGAATACGACATGAAGCGACATGGTGCATGTCAGTACCACAGAAAAAAAGCACATCATCTAGAAACATGCAAATCAGTGCAATCGTTTTTCAATAAACCAAATGACCCACAAGCTGACAACGTTTCGGCAGCAGAAGTGACGAGCATTTACATACATCAAACACATTCATATCGCTCTACGGACTACAATAACAAGTTAGCCCCAGTAATTTTCCAGATTCTGAAATAGCTAAGAAAAAAGCTGTAGAAACATTGGGTGATATTTTGGGTCAGGTAGTTGGGGCAGGGTAAATCTTTTAGTCGGTGGGTTTAAAAAGAAATATAGGCAATATATTACAGAAAGCTTGAAATGTCTATGTAGCATGTGGGCCGGGTTAGGATTAGAATCCTTCAGTTCACTCTCTTTCTCTGACTCTTTAGTTTCATGTTTGATCATGTCACTAATTGGGGGGTGGAGAAGGCATTTAGTGAACCACTTAATGCAAAGGGAGCAGGCTTCTATATAGACACCTGGGGTCCTTAGACCGACACAGTGCCAATTTACTGGCTCTGGTGTGGTGAATCAGAGATTCAGGTGCTGTTTTTGGAGTGTTCAGTCTTTGAGGCAAGCCTTATGTGTGCGGTCATAACGCTTATTATCCTGTAGGCTATAGCCTATTTAAGTAATTAAATTAATATGAAGGGGTGACGCATTTACTATTTAAAAAAAATGCGGGTCAGGAAGTGGGTCGGGTACAATACTCTTTTTCTTTTTTTGTGGTCCGAGTTGCGGGCGGGTTAGTTGAAAATGTCAGTCGTGTGCGGGTTGTTTATACATTGACCCGCGCATCACTGATAGGAATGTAGCCAAAACTGATAGCATCACTGATAGGAATGTAGCAAAAACACAATCAAACACGTGGTATTTTAACAGTCAATTATTATGATGGCCTCTCTGTAATGTTTGACTATTAAAATGTCATATGTCTCAATCAACATTATAAAACCATGTCAAAAAGAAGAGACATACTCATAACATGTATTGTGGGGTAATGTTAAACAGGCTGACTGTGAGCACGTGACAGTTAAAATATTAAGTTTTTTGAACTTAAAGGGTACATAACATATAGTTTCACCTAATATCATGTTAATCTTGAGTACCTATAGAGTAGTACTGCATCCTTCAAATCTCCAAAAAGTATTTAGTTTTATCATATTTATAAAAGAAAAATACAGCTTTCTGATTCCCTCTGGAAAAAAAAACGAGCTCCTGGAGGCTTGCCGTCACTGACCAGAACACACAAACGTACTTGCTACACTCAATTCCTGCCCTGGTAAAAAAAAATGCATCCACTGTTCATGTAACGCTGGGTTCTTTGAGAAGCCGAACACGGTAAACTTATCCCTCACATCCAAAAACACATTTGTTTGGAGGCATTCTCAAACAAATCCTATGCAGTGCTGCTGACGGGTGCACGGGTGCGCATTCCGACAGAAATGCTCATATAAGGAGTTCCACCATCATCTATGTCATTAGATCCACGATTGAAAAAAAACAGCCGAAACTTGTACCAACCCGGAAGTAAGATTTTCGGCACAGAAATTCTGTCATTCATCCAAATTATTTTTTTTAAACATTGGCCATGTTTAGCATGAGAATCCATCTCTTTAACACTGTGAACAACACGAAACACCATTGTAGCCCCCCTTTAATAAAATGGTAAAACAATGTAATTAACACAAGCTTACAAGTCATGCAACAGATTCGTAAAAAAAATAGGAAATTCGTTCCTAGAATTGCAGTCCTGAAAATGCAGCCTCTGGTTTTGCAGGCAGATGCTACTCGATTTAGGAGAAAATCTTAAAAATAGTTGGCATGTCAGTCCTAAATTTAGGACTAATACATTTTTGCTCTAAGAGTATTCCACAAAGCGTTTTAGTGCTAAAACTAGCTCCTAAATCTGTGAAATGTTAGGAGTAGTGAAGAGGACTCCTAAGTCACTAAGACCAAATCAAAATGGCTGTTGCCAGCAATCTACATCAATATGCTCACATAACATTCATCGACATTGAATATGGCTTACAATCTGAGATATGTATTTAGTACATGGCAGCTCAATCTAATATTAGCCTTGAAAAAAGTGTGCATGTTTTTTATGGAGTATGGAAGCTGAACAGTAGCGTGCTTGTGCTACTACATTGCAATCATTTGCTCTTAAAATACTTCGGCATTTTTGGTCATACAGATAAGAGTAATGCATCTTTTTTATCTGTAAAGACCATACGTTTATTCGTGTGCACTCAGAAAAGCAACAAAATGATGCAATTATTATAAAATAATTAAAGCAAACGATGTGCTTTCTGTCGTCTTGGACTCTGTGAACTTCTATATCTATAGAGAGTGAAAGTTTTAAATGAACCAATTCAAATAGAAAACAAATATTCTCACATTATGTAATCCGTATGAAACATGCATATAGGTGCTGTGGAGATGAGTCACTGTCAGACTTCATCTCTTAAACCCAAAACATAAAGCACTAGTGTAAAAATAAATTATGATGTTACAATAAATAAAAACGTTAATGCAGTGTACAGTCGTGGCCAAAAGTTTTGAGAATTACATCAATATTAGTTTTCAAAAGGTTTCCTGCTAAACTGCTTTTAGATCTTTTTTTCAGTTGTTTCTGTGATGTACTGAAATATAATTACAAGCACTTCATACGTTTCAAAGGCTTTTATCAACAATTACATGACATTTATGTAAAGAGTCAGTATTTGCCGTGTTGGCCCTTCTTTTTCAGGACCTCTGCAATTCGACTGGGCATGCTCTCAATCAACTTCTGGGCCAAATCCTGACTGATAGCAACCCATTCTTTCATAATCACTTCTTGGTCTTTGTCAGAATTAGTGGGTTTTTGTTTGTCCACCCGCCTCTTGAGGATTGACCACAAGTTCTCAATGGGATTAAGATCTGGGGAGTTTCCAGTGCTCCATCGTGCTGGAAAATGCATTGTTCTTCACCAAACTGTTGTTGGATTGTTGGAAGAAGTTGCTGTTGGAGGGTGTTTTGGTACCATTCTTTATTCATGGCTGTGTTTTTGGGCAGAATTGTGAGTGAGCCCACTCCCTTGGATGAGAAGCAACCCAACACATGAATGGTGTCAGGATGCTTTACTGTTGGCATGACACAGGACTGATCGTAGCGCTCACCTTTTCTTCTCCGGACAAGCCTTTTTCCAGAAGCCCCAAACAATCGAAAAGGGGCTTCATCGGAGAATATGACGTTGCCCCAGTCCTCAGCAGTCCATTCACTATACTTTCTGCAGAAGATCAATCTGTCCCTGATGTTTTTTTTGGAGAGAAGTGGCTTCTTTGCTGCCCTTCTTGACACCAGCCCATCTTCCAGAAGTCTTGGCCTCACTGTGCGTGGAGATGCGCTCACACCTGCCTGCTGTCATTCCTGAGCAAGCTCTGCACTGGTGGCACTCCGATCCCGCAGCTGAATCCTCTTTAGGAGACGATCCTGGCGCTTGCTGGACTTTCTTGGATGCCCTGAAGCATTCTTTACAAGAATTTAACCTCTTTCCTTGAAGTTCTTGATGATCCTATAAATTGTTGATTTAGGTGCAATCTTAGTAGCCACAATATCCTTGCCTGTGAAGTCATTTTTATGCAACGCAATGATGGCTGCACGCGTTTCTTCGCAGGTCACCATGGTTAACAATGGAAGAACAATGATTTCAAGCATCACCCTTCTTTTAACATGTCAAGTCTGCCATTCTAACCCAATCAGCCTGACATAATGATCTCCAGCCTTGTGCTCGTCAACATTCTCACCTGAGTTAACAAGACGATTACTGAAATGATCTCAGCAGGTCCTTTAATGACAGCAATGAAATGCAGTGGAAAGGTTTTTCTGGGATTAAGTTAATTTTCATGGCAAAGAAGGACTATGCAATTCATCTGATCACTCTTCATAACATTCTGGAGTATATGCAAATTGCTATTATAAAAACTTAAGCAGCAACGTTTCCAATTTCCAATATTTATGTAATTCTCAAAACTTTTGGCCACGACTGTACAGTACATGATGTTTTTCCCTAACAAATTCATAATTGCACTGTGGCAAGCCTTTTTTTCAGGCGCTTGAGCGCTTATTAGGCTATATAGGCAATTAAAGGCTCATTATTATGATTTATATGGTTTATTAATAAAAAAGCAACTAATACTTGACTAATGTTTAAAATGAACGATTTCTAGTCGACCAGAAAAAAAATTTAGTCAAGGGCAGCCCTAATGCATATTGACTAATAGGCCTACAGTGTGTTTGTTGTCTTCATAAGTCTAAAAAAAAACTAACCTAAATGTTCATTTATGGAATGTTAAATACAATTTTATAGCATAAATCTTATATTATTTAAAACAACGTTATTATTTTATTATTTACAACAATAATAATAACCATGTAATGAAGAAAAAAAATTAAGATAGCAAACTAATTTAATAAACATTTTTTGAAAAGATGTAAAATATGGAACATGGAATGCCTTTAAAACTGTTATTAAACTTTCAAAAGCTTGTGTTAATCAAATTATAATGGTAAAAACACTTCATAAAAGAAATAAGTTGTCCTGGACCGTCATGGACTCATCATGGTCCAGGATGCCATTGTCCTCTAGTCCCTAAATAGTAAATCTGGATCTTAAAACAAATAATATTTCTGCATCATAAGCCCCAAAATTGACAAAATAACATGTACTGCATTTAACCTTCTTAATGCACATTTTATCAGTTGAATAACATATTATATTTGACTGTCCCACATTAGTCAAAACATGCTGTCCCACTTTTGAAACATCCTTTTCTAAAGTAGGACAACAAAGATTTCTTTAAATAGAAAATATCCTTAACACATTTTAAGAATATAATTGCAAAAATTGATGTATAAATTCATCACAAATATAATTTGATAACAATTTAGAACATTGTTTTATTTGATAACAGATTTGTATCCTTAACATTAATTTAGTCTAAATCCTATGTCAATGTCATTTCAGTGAACTTTACAAGAGGTACTTTCCTGTTTGTTGATTTTCTTGACCACATTTCTGACATAATTTCCAGAAAGTCAAGTAATTTCAATAACTTGACACCCCTTCTTGAATGTTGTAAAAGACGAGATAAGCACACTACACTAATCCATCCTACTAAACTCATCTCTATATATGCTACAGTTTAGCAGAAAATGCACACTGGCTGTTCATGCAGGGTTCGTCTTCCATTATGCTTGAGATACATGATAGCAGCTCAAGTTGTTGCGAGTCCTGCCCTCTTCTTTGCATTATCAGCACATGCTTCAGTGCTCTGAGAGAGTTTATAGTGCTGTGAGTTTAACACTTCATGACTGAGAACAGAACACAATCTTCATCATCACACAAGACACAACAACAACAATGAACAACATCATCATCCTCATCTGCACTCTTCTTTGTTGTGTACAAGGTACATAATGATAGTTGATGAAGCAGTATAATTAATAAAGTTAGCTAATATATACTGTATATTATGACATGGAACCAAATGTTTGTATTTGCCCTGGTGTACATACTGTATATGAATCCGATAAATTTATCTTTCAGGCTCCATCGGACAGATCACAGTTACTCAAACTCCTGCAGTTCAAACAACTAAAGCAGGACAGACAGTAGTGATGAGATGCACCGCCAGCACTCCTTTAACAGGCTGCAGCCCACCATGTATGTCCTGGTACTAACAGAAACCTGAAGAAGCTCCTAAACTCTTGATATATTTGATTAACACCCTCCAGTCAGGAACTCCATCTAGATTCAGTGGCAGTGGATCTGGCAGTGATTCCACTCTGACCATCAGTGGAGTCCAGGCTGAAGATACAGGAGATTATTACTGTCAGAGTTTTCACTACCCAAACAGTAAACGTGTGTTCACACAGTGATAAAGAGTCGTACAAAAACCTCCGTCAGTCAGAGTCACAGTGACTGCACTGATACAGCTGAGAGATACTGCAGCTGCTGATTAACACAACACACAACACTGATCAGTGAACAAACACTAATAACATGATAGCATTCCAGTCAGAATCGTGTATTTCTGAAGAGAATGAATCTGTGTTCTAACTAATGTATATTCATGTGCATAGCTATGTCACATGATAAAAATAAAAAATTTGCTTGATTTGCTAAATACTTTTTCAGTAAGAAAAATAAATAAAATAACAAAACGTACTCGGTTACTAACGTAACCTCGGTTCTCTCTAGAAGAGGGCTTCGCACCCTCCATGCCACTTCCCGCCGAAACGGGTGTGGCCTAGACCTATAAAGGGAACTCGAAAAGGCTGACTCACCTGATTTATTTCATCGCCGAAGCGAACCAGAGTGAATCGTACGCACGGCAGAGAATGCAGTACTCGTTCCCTCTTCTAGAGAGAACCGAGGTTACGTTAGTAGCAGAGTACGTTCTCTTACGAGAGTTCTCTCGTACTGCGTCTTAGCTAAGACGCTACGGGAACCCAATGTAAAGCGCAGTGCGTGCAGGGATCACACACCAATAAACCTGGAAGCGACGCCCAGGATTTACAGTGCACAATCACCAGAGGGACTCACAGAGAGTCCTAGAACAGGAGGGGGGGGGGCTCCATCCCATATCTAGCAGCGTCCATAGACGCGGCAATATGACATCACATAATCAAGGCAAGGCCTGACCAATGTGGCAATGTGGGTCTTGCGTAATACTGCCCATATAACAGTTGGCAGCGCATAGCGCTTGTGATCTCAGAGTTCCAATCAGGACCCTGATTCAACTATACCGACAGCAGCTTTGCTTGCAGGGCGGGAACCTCCAGGTTATAGAACCTGATAAATGTAGACAGCGAGGCCCATCCTGCCGCCATACATATATCCTGTAAGGAGATCCCACTAGACCACGCCCACGACGAGGCGACGCCTCTTGTGGAGTGTGCTCTGACGCCCAGTGGGCACTGAAGGCACCTGGAAGCGTAAGCTAACGCTATAGCATCAACTATCCATCTGGATAGGCTCTGTCTTGAAACAGCCATTCCCTTGGAACGTCCACTGAACGAGACAAACAGCTGCTCAGTCTGTCTGAAGACAGCGGAGCGAGACACATGAGCTCTTAAAGCCCTAACAGGGCAAAGAAGGCTCGAGTCTCCATCCTCTCCTGACACCGACAGGGCAGACAGGGAAATAACCTGAGCCCGAAACGGCGTGTTGAGGGATTTCGGCACATAACCGTGCCTAGGTTTGAGTATGACCCTTGAGTCATTAGGCCCAAACTCCAAGCACGTCGGGCTCACCGAGAGCGCGTGCAGGTCACCCACATGCTTCACTGAAGCAAGAGCCAACAAGAACACTGTCTTGAATGACAGATATTTGAGGCTAATCGTTTGGATAGGCTCGAAAGGGGAACCTTTCATGGCCTCCAAAACCATCGAGAGGTCCCATACAGGGACTGACGGAGGTCTGGGAGGATTCAGCCTCCTAGCTCCTCTAAGGAAGCGGATGACCAAATCGTTCCTTCCTATTGACTGACCGAGCGTTGTCTCAGAAAACGCTGCCATAGCCGCCACGTAAACTTTGAGCGTGGAGGGGGCTCTGCCCTTTTCCAACAGCTCCTGTAGGAAGGAGAGAACCTCCGTCACCTCACAACTAAGGGGTGAACTTCCCCGAGCTGTGCACCAGCTGGAGAATACTGACCACTTCGAGGCATATAGCCATCGAGTCGACGGAGCTCTAGCCTGAGTGATAGTTTTTAGCACTCCCACTGAGAGATCAGCGGGTAACCGTTGAGCGCCCACACATGGAGGGACCACAACACCGGTTGAGGGTGCCAAATCGAGCCCCTGGCCTGCGAGAGGAGGTCCCTCCTCAACGGCACTGGTTGGTTCTTCCAAAGTGGTGCTACAAGCAGTACTGAGGATCTTGTTTCCCTCCCCCGTTCTATCACCTGCGGAAGGAGGGAGACGGGGGGAAAAGCAAAGAGCGGGCAGCGTGGCCACCTTTGTGACAGCGCGCTTTCGATCTTGGAAAAGAACGCGGGGCAGTGAGAACGTTCTGCCAAACTGTACAGGTTTCGGGACCTGAGACTGCCCTGGCGATTTATGTAGAACACCACAGACATATTGTCTGAACGGAATAAGACGTGGTGGCCCTTGATTCGGGGACAAAAGCGCGTCAGCGCGTTCTCTACTGCCAGCATTTCCAGACAGTTGATATGTTGGAGCTTTTCCCATTCTGACCACAGGCCAAAGAACGGTCTGCCCTCGAGCAGCGCTCCCCATCCCGAAGTGGAGGCGTCCGTCGACACCATTTTCACTTTCGAGGAAGTCCCCAGGCTTACACCTGATTGGTACCAGTCGGTCGCTGTCCAAGGTTTCAAGGTTGTAACACAGCTCTGATTGACCTTGAGACGCAACTGACCGGATATCCACGCTCTGCGCGGTACTCGCGCTTTCAGCCAGAACTGCAAGGGGCGCATGCGGAGCAGGCCCAACTGAAGAACTGGTGATGCTGAGGCCATGAGACCTAGCATCTTCTGAAATTCTCTGAGCGAGAAGGTCGCGCCGCAGCGGAGAGAGCTCGCTGCGCGCTGAATGCCCAACGCGCGCTGTGGCGACAGCCGCGCCGTCATGGAGCGTGAGTCCAGAGCTATACCCAAGAACAGTATCGTCTGACTGGGGTTCAGCAAACTCTTCGTCCAGTTGACACTGAGACCAAGTTTCTCGAGGTGATCGAGTAAAATGGCCCTGTGTTCCACGAGCTCTGATCGTGATTGAGCCAGAATCAGCCAGTCGTCCAAATAGTTCAGCACTCGCATGCCTCTGAGTCTGAGAGGAGCGAGCGCTGCGTCCATGCACTTCGTAAACGTACGAGGAGCCATGGACAAGCCGAACGGCAGGACTGTATACTGGTATGTCTGGCCCTCGAAGGCGAATCTCAAGTATCGCCTGTGACGTGACGCTATCTGTATTTGAAAATACACGTCCTTCAGATCTATCGACATGAACCAGTCTCCTCTGCGAATATGCGCGAGGAGTCTCCTGGTTGTAAGCATTTTGAAACTGCGTTTCGCCAATGCTTTGTTCAGCTGTCTTAGATCCAGTATGGGTCTGAAACCCCTGTCTTTCTTGGGCACTAGAAAGTATATGCTGTACAGCCCCCCTTCGCTTTGAGCTTGAGATACAGGCTCCACAGCCCCTTTGCTCAACAGTTTTGATATTTCGGCTCGAAGTAGGTGTGCTACTTCTGTTTTGACCGTAGTTTCAACGCGCGCTAAGAAGCGCGGAGGGCGTCGAAAAAACTGTAGCGAGTAGCCTCTCTTTATAATGTCTAGCACCCAATCCGACCCTGGAAGCGCGGACCATGCGTCTGCATGAATGGCTAAGGGTTGGATGTGCTGTAACATGGGCGTTATGCCTGTGACATTTGAGGTGGGGATTGCGCTGATCACAGCGGGCAGATCGCTCGTCCTCGACCCCTCCACGGTGCTTAACCGAGTGAGGGAGGGCTGAGCGGGTCCTGTGGGATCTATGATCTATGACCTAATAAATAAATATAGACTGTAAGCGTTAAAACAAATGATAAAGTCTGAAGGCTATTTAATATCGCCGTTTAAAAATATTATTCTAGTGTAAATTATTTCTTAATTTTGATAAAACACTAAATAAGGCAGAATCTACACTCACCTAAAGGATTATTATGAACAACATACATACAAATTGTAGCCTCTTTTTCCTATTTGTAGTGGAGATGAGTGGTACCCGGTGGGGTCTTCTGCTGTTGTAGCCCATCCGCCTCAGAGTTTCGTGTTGTGGCTTCATTTGGAGTTCAGGAGATTGTCTTGACCAGGACCACACCCCTAAATACATTGAAGCAACTGCCATGTGATTGGTAGATTAGATAATTGCTTTAATGAGAAATTGAAACAGGTGTTCCTAATAATTCTTTAGGTGAGTGTTTATATAGACCCAATAGGCTTAATATACCCTTTGGTGCATAACGTCCATTGGTATCGCAGAAAAATATTGTTAAAATCTGAGGCCCTGTCCACACAAACACGGGTATTTTTATAACCGTGACTTTTTTTACGCGGTTCGGCCTTTCGTCCACACGAAAACGCAGTTTCAGGGCACCGAACCCAAACATTTTTTAAAACTACGGCCAGGGTGAGCATTTTCAGAAACGCCGGTTGCAGTGTTGCCGTGTGGACAGTATAACCGGGGTGTTTGCCTTGCGACGTCAGAGTGTGCGCCGTTATCTGCTGTGTTTGACGTCAGATTGTGCGCCGCTGACTGCTTCTGATTGGCCAAGGTGACTTTACAATTTGGGTTATATCGCCACCTGCTGGTGTGGCATGCTCTTGACAGTGCTTGATAGCATGTTTTTGCGTTTTCATGTGGACGGGATTTTTTTTTTAAACGCAGGAGGAAAAACTCCGGTTATAAAAATACCCGTGTCCGTGTGGACTAGGCCTGACTAAAAGTATTTCTGAGGTCCTATTTAGCTGATATATATATATATATATATATATATATATATATATATATATATATATATATATATCCTCTTACTGCTGCCTTTTTTAATATATGATGCAATATCTAAACAAAAAATAGATACAAAGACAATAATTAAATGGAGTCTTAGATGGTACTTTGGGGGTTCATCACTTGGTGGTTGGGTCATGGTAATCTGGCTAATCTGATTCTCTCATCTGATTTTCACACACAACTTCAGCATGGATGTGTTTAGTTCAACCGGAACCGGGAACACTTCCCATAACACCCGATGTACTTGCTACATCATTAGATGTATGGCATCTACGCTAATATTATAGCATCAACTATAGTCTGTTTCTCTCTTATTCCGAGGTCACCGTTGCCACCAGATCCAGTCTGTATCCAGATCAGAGGGTCACTGCATTCACCCGGATCCAGTACGTATCCAGACAAGATGGTGGATCATCACCTAGAAAGGACCTCTACATCCCTGAAAGACAGCGGAGACCAGGACAACTAGAGCCCCAGATACAGATCCCCTGTAAAGACCTTGTCTCAGATGACCACCAGGACAAGACCACAGGAAACAGAGGATTCTTCTGACAATCTGACTTTGCTGCAGCCTGGAATTGAACTACTGGTTTTTTCTGGTCAGAGGAGAACTGGCTACGACTGAGCCTGGTTTCTCCCAAGGTTTTTTTTTCTCCATTCTTTCACCGATGGAGTTTCGGTTCCTTGCCGCCGTCGTCTCTGGCTTGCTTAGTTGGGGTCACTTCATCTTCAGCGATATCGTTGACTTGATTGCAAATAAATGCACAGACACTATTTAAACTGAACAGAGATGACATCACTGAATTCAATGATGAACTGCCTTTAACTATCATTTTGCATTATTGACACTGTTTTCTTAATGAATGTTGTTCAGTTGCTTTGACGCAATGTATTTTGTTTAAAGCGCTATATAAATAAAGGTGACTTGACTTGACTTGAATTGACTGCGTCTCATCACAACAGTCAACAGTCGATTCAAACATTAAGAGCACAGTTTGACTGCTGAGAGTCTCAGTGTGAACTGATGAATATGAACAAACCTCATCTCTCCATGAGTCCAACTCTACTGACTCATTTCAGAGAATAAAGAGTCAAAGAGTCAAACAGTCAAACTCAAATCTGAGTGATTGTGTTCCTCTTAGAACAGAGCAGCTCCATCAGCAGATGTTCAGCATCCTCACAGGAGCTTCATGATACAGTAAAACTACACAGAGTCAACAAACAGACAACCAACAGTGATCTTAGGAAATGTTTCAGTGTTTGAGGTTCATAATTTGACTAAATTCCTGTTTCATTATTTGCTTCATCTGAAAGTGAAGTGAAGTGACATTCAGCCAAGTATGGTGACCCATACTCAGAATTTGTGCTCTGCATTTAACCCATCCGAAGTGCACACACACAGAGCAGTGAACACACACACACACTGTGAACACACACCCGGAGCAGTGGGCAGCCATTTATGCTGCGGCGCCCAGGGAGCAGTTGGGGGTTCAATGCCTTGCTCAAGGGCACCTAAGTCGTGGTACTGAGGGTGGAGAGAGCACTGTACATGCACTCCCCCCACCCACAATTCCTGCCGGCCCGAGACTCGAACTCACAACCCTTCGATTGTGAGTCCAATTCTCTAACTACTAGGCCACGACTTACACTTACATCTGCAGGTGTTTTCACGATTTAGTGAGTAAAATTTCATTATAAAATATGAGTTAGAATTTCCAAAATGTCCCTACAAACGATTTATAAAACCATTTGCACTACAATATCCCTAAACGCATCCCACATTATGAATCTTAGTATCTTACTTCATCTTAAATTCAAGCACAATGTGAACAAACACAGCCACAAATAGTTGTTCTCCGCGAACATCGCTCTAAACTCAGGGCTGCAGAGAGGAAATAGCATAAATCAAGAAACTCTGCCGACCTCAGTGTGTATCAGTCTCTCCTCTTTTCCTTCTCTGCAGATGTCTTCACTGCTAAAACATCCTACTACCACAAAATTAACAGCTTTTGTGATGCTCGGACACTCTTCAAAACTTTCTCTTCTCTTCTTAATCCACCTCCACCACCTCCTCCATCAACTCTTACAGCGGACGACTTTGCAGTTTTCTTCACAAATAAGACAAGAACCATCAGTGACCAATTCTCCACACAGCAGACTGAGGACAACTTCACAACGACCGATGCACACTCTTTCTCCTCCTTCTCCCCACTCTAAGAGATGGATGTTTCAAAGCTTATCCTGTCCAATCATCCTACTACTTGTCCACTTGATCCGATCCCCACTCACCTCCTTCAAGCGATCTCTTCTTCAGTCATACCTTCGCTTACTCATATTATCAACTCTTAAGCTTCACAGACCACATACTGCAGATTTGCCTTATACAACATTAGGAAGATTAGACCCTTCCTGTCAGAGCAAGCCACCCAACTTCTTGTCCAAGCTCTTGTTCTCTCCAGACTGGACTGTTGTAATGCTCACCTGGCGGGCCTTCCTGCATGTACTTTCAAGCCTCTGCAATTGATCCAGACTGCAACAATGAGGGTTGTCTTCAATGAGCCAAAAAAAAGCTCACGTTACTCCTCTCCTCATCAGGTTACACTGGCGATCTCCTCATTCGCCAGCAAAAACCTGTTTACTCCATTTGAGCTTGTTTTTCATATAGCCTCATGTTAAGTGCAAGTGTCCGATACAATACCAACACTGACGACACAGTGTTGTTTAATTATTGATTTTTTCCCCTTTTCTTTATTTTTTCCCCATGTGTTTAAGTAGCCTATAGAGCAGTGGTCTCCAACGTGGTGCCCGCGGGCACCTGGTAGCCCGCGTGGAGTCTCTGAGTCGCCCGCCGAGCACGTTCTATAAATAGCCTGAATTGTAATCTTTCATTTTTTTTTTTATGATAACGTTATAAAATGAGAAAATAACTATTGGTGACATTTCATATACCATTAAAACATAATAAAATAATTCAATAATTTAAAATATTTAGAATCTGCACGTCTCTCTCTCTCTCTCTCTCGCTCGCTCTACGTCTCGCGCGCGCGCACCTCTCTGTCTCTCTGTTGTCTCTCTGTTGTCTCTCTCTCTCTCTCGCTCGCTCTGCGTCTCGTGCACGCACCTCTCTTGTTCTCTCTGCGTAACGCGCGGCAGAAGAGCAGCGTTTTAATTTAGTTAAACACAGATATTATGTTGCTTTTCTAATTTTACATGCAAGTATGTAAAGTAGGGCTGCACGATGTGTCGTTTAAGCATCGATATCGCGATGTATGTATCCACGATAGTCACATCGCAGGATGTGCGATGTAGGCTGTCGTAGTTGATACGTTATTCAATAACTGTACGGGCCAGCTGCTCCCCTGCCCTTGACAGTGTGATTCGCGGATTAATTGCACAGCTTAACCATCATAGAGTGAAAGTTTATAATTGACATGACTGAAAACCACATGCAAGTTTAACAGGGCAGAGAGAGAGGGAGCGCGAGAGAGACAGCGAGAGCGCGGCGAGAGAGACAGAGAGAGCGCGCGAGTGAGACAGAGAGAGAGAGAGAGAGCGCGCGAGAGAGACAGACAGAGAGAGAGAGAGAGCGCGCGCACGAGAGAGAGAGAGAGAGCGCGCGCGCGAGAGACAGGGAGAGAGAGCGCGCGCGCGAGAGACAGAGAGAGAGAGAGCGCGCGCGAGAGAGACAGAGAGAGAGCCAGAGAGAGAGCGCGCGCGCGCGAGAGAGAGACAGACAGACAGAGAGTACATTAGAAGTACCATCAATGTTTATAGAACTGTATATGGATTTACTTTGCATGTAATTTTTTTTTCTTATGAATGTAAATGTGAATGTAAGAATGTAAGTGTGCTCACCCCATTTTTGTTTGTAAGAAAAAATATCGCAATATATATCGCAGAAAAATAAAATATCGCAATGTCATTTTTTCCCAATATCGTGCAGCCCTAATGTAAAGTATATCATTCAGTCACTATTTCATATTTATGCCGTTGTTCTTTCTCCCTTTGCCCCCGTGATTTTGTCTATATCGCGATGACCCCACATTTTTTAGGACAAAAACGCCTATTTTTAGGACAAAAAAACTTGTCTTATATTCGGGTATATATGGTAATTATATATTCAATAGTCATAATATTTAACAATATTACTGTTTGTTGTTGTATTTTTCAAAACTTGAAACTGTGTGTGTGTGTGTGTGTGTGTGTGTGTGTGTGTGTGTGTGCGCGCGCATGTGTGTGCCTATATCAAACAAGTAGCCCGCAAAACTATTTTATCCCTTCAGGGAGCCCTCACTCACAAAAAGGTTGGAGACCCCTGCTATAGAGTGTGTCATGAAATTGTTTTATTTGTCAACACCCACAACAGACATCATATTGTGTGTATTTGATTGCTTAAGCTCAACAAACTACGAAAAACAACTCATATAATAGGCTACTCGCGAGGCGGCTTTATACGCGTGAACTTTGGATGTGACTGTGAGGGCACATAATACAGCCTTCGGAGCGCGCGAGTACCATATGGCTTAAAATACTGAAAAATATGTGCAAATTATACATTTTTGTGACAATGCAACAATGACCCGATTAGTCAAGTGACTGTTCTGTCAGCTGTCCCGAGATGCGAGTGAAGTCTTGTGTCGGCGCGTGCTGCAGGTCACTGTGCAGACGAGATGCGCTGATGAGAAGCGCGCGAGAGAGTTCATGGATTTGAAGACTGGTTTCGAATGAATTATTTAATCTTACATTTTGCGTGGATTAATTTTATTATTCAAACCTACAAGCTATGTTGAATAAATGCAGGAATTTTCCTCATTATAAACTTGAAAGCTGCGAGAATTATTAAAACCATGCGGCATAGCTACACAGTCCCCCACCGAAATTTAGGACTCTATTATACAGAGATTTGTAAAATAAAATTCCACAACTTTTTCAAAACGTTTTTAGGCCTGGAAATTGTTGTTTTAAAATTGCATGGCATTTCCATGTTATTCATGAACATACAGACCCTAAAAGCAACTGATGCATGCAGTCAATCACTTAAAATGCTGACCAATGTGATTGCGCGAGTGCTCCGTCACCTCTCCCTCCTGTAATCACATGCATCCGGCATCCGTTACCCCGCTTTGTTCAAGGACCTCGCAATTTACAAATTAAGCACTGTAGAGTCCCAGTTTCATGTTTGTTAGCCCAGGACATTTTACAAATCCAGAGCAAACGATGTTCTACGGCCATGTCCGGAATAAAGAGTAGCCTATCCATGTCACACAGTAAGATTTAGGATTTTGACCATATACCTCGCAGTCACAGACCGTATCAACGTCAGTGAGCTATACTAATTGTATTTCGCCACACAATAGGCATCACTGTGGCCTCAACCCTTTGCCTTCACTTACTCTGAGCTCGATTGCTATGTCTGAGGTAAACCACACCCTCCTCATTACCCTACGCAGGAAGAAATGTAGGAATAAATAAATGAATAAATAAATAAATGTATAAATAAATAAAGGTATAAATAAATACATGTAAAAATAAATAAATGTAGAAATTAATAAATGTATAAATAAATAAAAGAATAAATAAATAAATATGGAAAAAATAAATATATACATAAATATGGAAATAAATGTATAAATAATTATTTATTTTCATTTTTTTGCTTCTTTTCTATGTATATTTATTTATATATTTATTTATTTATTTATTCTTATTTACATTTATTTGTATATTTATTTATGTATTTATTTATTTTTAAAATTGGCAGCTCTGGCATTCCATACTGCACTCATGAGCAAAGAAAACCAGTATAGGTTTGACTGTTTTTTAATTTATTTATTTATATATTTAAATACAATTTCACCAATCTGTGCTTTTTTTTTTTTTTTTTTTTTTTTTTGACTTCGGTAATATTAATCAGTTTACTGAAGGATTGATAGCGAAAACATTAAGAGTGCAATACATTTTTAAGATGGAATTGCACAGAAAATTATTTATTATAAAAGATAAAAAGAAATATCACCTCAGTTTTCATTCTCACATCAGACTGGTTCACATGTATGAATCTATATGCTTTTGAGAGCAAACAATCTTTAATTTTATTAGTTATTTTATCAACTCAGTAAAATAATCAAACATTCATTGTAGAGAGTGTATTTTTAGTTTATATTCATCACAAAGTATGTTTTGTAGAACATGGACATGCATGAAGAAATCAATCTGAGGTCTGAGACTGACAGCTGTCTGTTCTGTGTGTGAAGAGCATTTACATAGAGACACTTTGCATGAGAGTGTTTATAGTGCTGTGAGTTTAACACTTCATGACTGAGAGCAGAACAGAACACAATCTTCATCATCACACAAGACACAACAACAACAATGAACAACATCATCATCCTCATCTGGACTCTCACACTGTTTGCTCAAGGTTTGTAGCAAAACTTTCATAGAGACAATTATTATTTTAAAATGTGATATAGACATTATTTTTAATTCTTATCCTTTGTTCCTTTCTTTCAGACTGTAGAGGACAGATCACTATAACTCAGAGTCCATCAATAACAGCAGCTCAACCAGGACAAGATGTCAGAATAAACTGTAAAACCAGTAGTTCAGTGTATAATGGTAATTATTTAGCCTGGTATTTACAGAAACCTGGAGAAGCTCCTAAACTCCTCATATATTATATATCAACCCGTTACACTGGAACTTCATCTAGATTCAGTGGCAGTGGATCTAACAGTGATTTCACTCTGACCATCAGTGGAGTCCAGACTGAAGATACAGGAGACTATTACTGTCAGAGTGAGCACTCTATTAGTGGTAGCTGGGTGTTCACACAGTGATAAAGAGTCGTACAAAAATCTCCATCAGTCAGAGTCACAGTGACTGCACTGATACAGCTGAGAGATACTGCAGCTGCTGATGGATGTTATTTCTTATAACAGTCTCGTTCACTCAAAAATGTTGAAGTCTTGTACTGATTTGTGTCTTTTTTTTGGATATTTGGTCTATTTTACACACAACTTCACCATGGATGTATTTAATTTATCATTCAGAATGATCCACCATTTAACAATCCATTGAAATCTCATGATACTCATGCAGGGAAACAACAGCCAGAGTCCTCATGTCCTTTCAATCCAGAATTACACAAAATTAGTTCTTCATGATTTCCTTTTATGTGTCATGAAACATTAAAAATTAATTTTTCATTTTTTCTTCTCCTTCCACAGTGAGAATCTCAAATGATGTGTTGTGTTAAGAATCATTCTGTGATTGAAAGGCAGTGGTGAAAAGTATGTTTTGGAGTTCACACAACCAAATAACATTCACACATTTCTCATAATTCAGTAAAATTATAGCTTGATTGGAATTAACCCAAAAATATTCTGCTCACAAGTGATATTTACCTAGGTTTTCCACTTTGATCAGTTCTTTATTGGGGAAAATTGTTCAGTGGAAATGAAACCACAGTCATAGTCAGAATAATAAATATCATATTGTATTGTAATTTATTATAATGAATTTTATATTTTACAATTGAAAGTCATAACAAAGAAGCATTTGAAAAGCAAAAACACATTCATGAAGAATTCAGTTTTAATATGAGATTCAAATAACCAAAGAAAATTTTCATTTAAATTTACTCTTGGGACATAAAAGTGCAGGAAATACTTGTGTAGGGCTGAAGTAAGAGACAGGTTTAGTGTTGATGTTAACAGCAGGGTTTGTCACCCTCTGCTGGTGTAGTGTCGATGTTAACAGCGGGGTTTGTCTCCCTCTGCTGGTGTAGTGTCGATGTTAACAGTGGGGTTTGTCTCCCTCTGCTGGTGTAGTGTCAATGTTAACAGCAGGGGTTTGTCTCCCTCTGCTGGTGTAGTGTTGATGTTAACAGCGGGGTTTGTCTCCCTCTGCTGGAGTAGTGTCGATGTTAATCGAAGGGTTTGTCTCCCTCTGCTGGTGTAGTGTCGATGTTAACAGCTGGGTTCGTCTCCCTCTACTGATGTAGTGTTGATGTCAACAGCGGGGTTCATCTCCCTCTGCTGGTGTAGGGTTGATGTTAACAGCGGGGTTTGTCTCTCTCTGCTGATGTAGTGTCGATGTTAACGGCGGGGTTTGTCTCCCTCTGCTGGTGTAGTGTCGATGTTAACGGCGGGGATTGTCTCCCTCTGCTGGTGAAGTGTTGATGTCAACAGCGGGGTTTGTCTCCCTCTGCTGATGTAGTGTCGATGTTAACGGCGGGGTTTGTCTCCCTCTGCTGGTGTAGTGTTGATGTTAACACCGGGGTTTGTCTCCCTCTGCTGGTGTAGTGTTGATGTTAACACCGGGGTTTGTCTCCCTCTGCTGGTGTAGTGTTGATGTTAACAGCGGGGTTTGTCTCCCTCTGCTGGTGTAGTGTCGTTGTTAACAGCGGGGTTTGTTTCCCTCTGCTGGTGAAGTGTTGATGTCAACAGCGGGGTTTGTCTTCCTCTGCTGGTGTAGTGTCGATGTTAACGGCGGGGTTTGTCTCCCTCTGCTGGTGAAGTGTTGATGTCAACATCAGGGTTCGTCTCCCTCTGCTGGTGTAGTGTTGATGTTAACAGTGGGCTTCGTCTCCTTCTGCTGGTGTAGTTTTGATATTAAATAATGAAGATGGATTTGAAACTACATAGGTTTCTTTTTCTTAAGTTACTGTGTCCTTTAATATGTTGTTTAAAACTATGTAATCAAATGAGTGCAATAAAAGTAAGTGCCCTTAATTTGAATGGTGCCAGAGATATTAAAAAAGAGCACTATTATTTGAGTTAATTACCCAGAAGTATATTGATATAACTTTTATACAGGTAACACACAGTGATCGCTTGAATTAAACTGACTGGAAGAAAATGGGAAGGGGAAGTGTACCTCTCACATTTGAGCTCCATAAAAGGCGGATTGACCATTCTTTTTACAAAGAAGTTTTTGCCAATTTCATGTGAGATAAAGATAATGGTATCTGTTAGGTTATTAGTTTTACAAGCAAAATTAGAAAAATGTAATTTAGATTTTCTAAATCTATATGCTCCTAAAAATAGTGCTGAAAGAATTGCATTCTTTAAAGATGTCAGTGTTTTTTTTATTACAAAATTGTAATAAAGATGATTATCTTTTTTTGAGGGGGGGGGGGGGGGGGTTAACTGTAAATGATGAAAATGATGCTCTTGATAGGAACCATTTGGAACCTCATACTGTTTCAAGTCGTGTAATGCGTGAATTGATTGAAACCCACAGTTTGTGTGATGTGTGGAGGGAGCTGATATTCTCAATGTTACCCAGAAAACAGGATACAGGTTTAACTCTTTTGAAATACTTCTGCTAAATGTTACACTGTCAGACATGCAAAAGAAATCTAATGTATCTCTTGCTCTGGCTACTGTGTATAGACCACCAGGGCCGTATACAGAATTCCTAAAAGAACTTGCAGATTTCCTCTCAGACCTTCTAGTTACAGTTGATAAGGCGCTAATCATGGGAGATTTTAATATTCACGTTGATAATACAAATGATACATTAGGACTTGCGTTTACTGACCTAATAAACTCCTTTGGAGTCAAGCAAAATGTCACCGGGCCCACTCATCGTTTTAATCATATACTAGATTTAATTATATCTCATGGAATCGATCTTACTGCTATAGATATTGTACCCCAATGTGATGATATTACAGACCATTTCCTTGTATCGTGCATGCTGCGTATAACTGATATGTCTCAGCTTTACCGTCTGGGCAGAACTATTGTTCCAGCCACCAAAGAAAGATTCGCAAATAACCTGCCTGATCTATCTCAACTGCTATTTGTACCCAAAAATACACATGAATTAGATGAAATTACTGACAACATGGGCACTATTTTCTCTAATACATTAGAAGCTGTTGCCTCCATCAAATTGAAAAAGGTTAGAGAAAAACGTATTGTGCCATGGTATAACAGTAATACTCACTCTCTCAAGAAAGAAACTCGTAGTCTTGAACGCAAATGGAGAAAAACTAACTTGGAAGTTTTTAGAATTGCATGGAAAAAGAGTATGTCCAGCTATCGACAGGCTCTAAAAACTGCTAGGGCAGAGCATATCCACAAACTCATTGAAAATAACCAAAACAATCCAAGGTTTTTATTTATCACAGTGGCTAAATTAACAAATTACAAGAAGCCACCTTATTCAAATATTCCACCAACGTTAAATAGTAATGACTTTATGAATTTCTTCACTGATAAAATAGATAACATTAGAAATACAATAGCGAATGTAGATTCTACAGTGTCTAACACTTCAGTTTCATCCATCGCACCCAAAGATAAACTGCAGTGCTTTACAACTATAGGACAGGAAGAGCTAAATAAACGTATCACTGTATCTAAACCAACAACATGTTTATTAGATCCTGTACCCACTAAATTACCGAAAGAGTTGTTACCTGTAGCCGAAGAACCACTTCTCAATATCATTAACTCGTCGTTATCTTTAGGTCACGTCCCAAAACCATTTAAGCTGGCGGTTATCAAGCCTCTTATTAAGAAACCAAAACTAGATCCTAGTGTATTGGCAAATTATAGGCCTATTTCAAATCTTCCATTTATTTCTAAAATTTTAGAAAAAGTTGTGTCTGCTCAATTGAGCACCTTCCTGCATAAAAATGATCTGTATGAAGAATTTCAGTCAGGTTTTAGGCCCCACCATAGCACAGAAACTGCACTTGTTAAAATTACAAATGACCTGCTTCTTGCGTCAGATCAAGGCTGCATCTCATTTCTAGTCTTACTTGATCTTAGTGCTGCGTTCGACACCATAGATCATGACATACTCATAGATCGATTACAAAACTATACAGGTATTCAAGGGCAGGCTCTAAGATGGTTTAGATCCTACCTGTCCGATCGCTACCATTTTGTTTACTTAAATGGGGTGTCATCTCATTTATCATCAGTAAAATATGGAGTGCCACAAGGATCCGTCCTAGGTCCCCTTCTATTTTCAATATACATGTTGCCCCTTGGTAATATTATTAGAAAATACGGAATTAGCTTCCACTGGTATGCTGATGATACTCAGCTATATATCTCAACGAGACCAGATTAAACTTCTCAATTATCTAAGCTGACAGAGTGTGTTAAAAATGTAAAAGATTGGATGACAAATACATTTCTCCAATTAAATTCGTATAAGACAGAGATATTAATTATTGGACCAAAAAACACTACACAGAATCTTGTAGATTACAATCTGCAACTAGACGGATGTACTGTTACTTCCTCTACAGTCAGAAATCTGGGTGTTATATTAGACAGCAATTTGTCTTTTGAAAATCATATTTCCAATATTACAAAAACTGCATTCTTCCATCTTAGAAACATTGCCAAGCTACGAAACACGTTATCTGTTTCTGATGCAGAAAAGCTAGTTCATGCATTCATGACCTCTAGACTGGACTATTGTAATGCACTTCTAGGTGGTTGTCCTGCTTTGTCAATAAACAAGCTACAGGTAGTCCAAAATGCAGCAGCTAGAGTCCTTACGAGGTCAAGAAAATATGATCATATTACCCCAATTTTACAGTCTCTACACTGGCTACCTATTAAGTTCCGTATCAGTTACAAATTATCATTACTTACATATAAGGCCCTAAATGGTTTAGCTCCTGCGTACCTAACTAGCCTTCTACCACGCTACAACCCATCACGCTCCCTAAGGTCACAAAACGCTGGACTTTTGGTAGTTCCTAGGATAGCACAGTCCACTAAAGGAGGTAGAGCTTTCTCACATTTGGATCCCAAACTCTGAAATAGCCTTCCTGATAATGTTCGGGGTTCAGACACACTCTGTCTGTTTAAATCTAGATTAAAAACGCATCTCTTTCGCCAAGCATTCGAATAATGTATCTCTTTAAATTGTGAGTGTAGTTGCATCTGATCAAATGTGCATTTTTATTCATTAGCCTGGGTTAAACTAATTTTACTTTGTTGGATCAGCAGCTATGCTAATGATGTCTCTATTTTGTTTCTATGTTTTGCCACGGGATTTACATCTTGGTTGAGTTTAAATATTACAAAGAGATGCAAGATTTGGATACCTTTATATTGCAGTGGTGTTTTAATGAGTTTTTTTGTACTGTGTTTAAGGGAGATTTAATTTTTAGCTTTTTGGTGTGTTAAATGGTTGTGTGATAATGGTTTGATGTTATCAACGGGTCAAGTCTCCGTTACCAGCTTTAAAATGACGTTTTGGTACTAGTAGAAGAGGCATTGGATGAGAAGCGGAAGAAATAGTCCTACTCACAATAGCGATTCAAGTACAAAAAACAGATGAATCCCTTTAAATAAATAATCGGATTGATGTCTTGAGGTGTGGTAACCGTAGTATAAGCTGAATAATTGACTCCGGACTGTTAAATTATTAGAAAAATAATGCACACCCGATAATTGTGCATTATTTTTCTAATAATTGAATGGCCCGTCATCTATTATTCATTACTTAATGTATAGATCAAATGTAATAATTAAACATAAATGTAGACGTAAATTGAATCAGTTTAGTAAAATATTGTGCTTCATAAAGTTAAAAAGTGTAAAAAGTTATCAATTTAAGGCAAATATAAAAAAATATAATAATATGCTGATTAAAGTAATAAATGATAAAGCACTGATGAGACTGCTTCAGAATAAATTACATTTGTTACAAAAAAAAATACAAATTCCCCTCGGACAAGTAACTTTTTTACTCGGACAAGTGAATGATTTCTTCATATCGCATACATCTCCATTTCTTTTTCTTGTTCGTCATGATATATTTTTCAGCTCAGAATCAGATTTGGATCAGTTCTTGTATTAACAGGGAACTTGAACTCGTAGCTCAATGCTGAACTTGAAGAAGTTGTCAGGGAAGCTGAAGTCCTTCAAAGGTTCAGCACTTGACAGGTAATATTGAACACATTTAGTTATAACTGATTTACTTTAATTAATGTATCCTTACCTTATGTGTTAATAACCTTCCTTATAGTCCTTCCTTTCAAATATTTAGTTCACAGATCATTTCTAACACACTGTCTCAACATGTATGTATTAAAACAACAACAACGTTTTACTTTTTCTTTATTTCAGCTGAATAGGAAGACCATGGACCTGTCAAACTCTTGTCAACCCCGTCTTGTTTGTGGAGAGGGATGAATTTGACCATCTTGTGTGTTTGCGGACAAGACCAAAAGCTGCAAAGGCAAACATTTCCAGTGGTACGTCTCTGTCGGTCTGAACCTTGACAGAACTTTACTTTGATGTTTTTTTTTTTTTTTTTTTACTTTTTTACATACCCCACGACCCCATCAGTACAAGCCCTGTGCTACGTCAAAGTATTAATTAATAATTCAAACAATTTCAGCAAATTCATATGATATTGTACAAGCTTACTCTCCAGCTTTTCCTCCTGCTGTCATTGACCATTGCCTCAGCTCTCATGGAGACTGTGCCCATTGTAAGTAGTCAGAGCATTTATATCATAAAGTTTATATTGAGTCCACTGTATTATTTATTAGCGCCGTCTTAACCCGTTCTAACAGTACATGATATCTGTCCACACCTCACAGTCTGCCTTTATTTCCATGTTGATTTTAATTGAACACATCTGTCTAAAAGCAAGTTTGGAAATGCTGTTTAACTTGTGATGTGACACATCAGATCTTCAGTTAATTTGGGCAAAATAGATCATTTAAGGCTGTTCGCACCCAGAATAGTAACTACGATAACTATTTTAGCATCCACACCAACAGACGATAAAGTTATGTTTATTATTATACACTCTGCAGTGATGTTTTTGTCATGCTCAAGCTTGTTAAACGCAGGTGCATTCTGATTGACTGTTTTTATTGTTCATCAGCTGGAAAATATATTCCAATGATGTTGTTCCTCTGTGTCATTAAATGTTACATGAAAATTGTTACCAATGATGTTGTTCCTCTGTGTCATTAAATGTTAAATAGTTGCAGTATGGACTTATCCTTGGTGTGAAGAGGTCTTTAAACTGCTTAGAACACTCCTGCTCGCATGTTATCATGTAGAAAATAATTGAGAATAATGTAGCATGAAGATACAGCTTTCTTTCCTCTCATTTAGTTAAACTTAAACACAAGATTCTGCCTGTTTCTCTTCATCTTAGTCCTTTACTCTCTCCACTCACTCACACATTCTCTTTTGCTCTGTTTTAAGGTAGAACAGACCGGATGGTTGCATGATGGCCTTTTTCAGTTTTGTCAACTGAACGTCTACTAGGCTCAGCAAGTTCTTGTCATGATCAGCCCTCTCCAAGAAAGGTTTGTAGAAAATTGTAATCAATATTCATTTAATCCTCTAACCTTTTGGTGCATTAACTTAATTATATCTGTCTTAATGCATATGTTTAACCAGCAATACTAATTAAATATGGGGTTAATAGACATCTTTTTGTTTTACAGCTGAAGAGCAAAAACACAAAGAACATCAGTCCTGTTGGGGACGAGGAATGAACATGGCTCTATTGTCCCCAAACAGAAAAGACTAAGGTTCTCATTCCCATTGTGACCAGTTTGGTCACATCACTCCATAAAACATTCCTCCAGAGCTCCACAGGTCCACACAAATGAATTTTTATCAAGTTCAAGTTGGCTTTTTGTTCTTCTTGATCAAGAGTGGTATTTATCAAGATGTCTCAACATGAAGGCCATACTTGTCTAGTGTTCTTCTTACACACTGCATTGAAATGGTTTTCCTCCTTTCATCGGGTCATCTTGCAAGTCTTTGGCTGTACATTGCAGGTTTTTTCTCAGTTGCTCTTGTCACGGTGTGACAAAAATCGGAACGGGACTAAGTTCCTTGTGAATGCAGTGTTATTTAGAGATCTCCAGTGAACACCTGTCTCTATGCACTGCGAATCTGTTGCCATGGCAGCAAGGCCAATTGCCCGATTGACAGCAGGTGTGGAGTAATTACAGGGAGCGCTGTGAGAGGGACACGTGTCTTGATGGGGCTTTAAAACGGAGAGGAAGCAGACTGTGAGGTGGGTTCTCCTTCCGTGAGATACGGTGTTTGTCGACGGGTTGTTCTTTTTATTGAGGCTGGGCTGTGGAGCGGGCGAAGATCGAAGCTGAGAAGTAGAAAGAAGATAGTGAAGGATTTGTCAGCGAAAACCCAAGGAGCATCGTCAGCAGTGGGAAAGACGCAAAGTGATGAGTATTGGATCCGTTGTTTATATGCACTAACACTGAAGTGGTGTTGAGAGTTTGTAAAGTGTGTGGCACGAGTGAACTAGTACACCGAGTGAATTGTTGATCTGTCTCCAACGTCTGTCCTCCCCTTTGCCGAATGCGACAATAGCTGCACCCGTCTTCTGCTTTCTCTGGAGAGAAGTTGAGCCCTTGCAAAAGACGAGACTTGATTTGGTGGGAGAAAGACCGGTGGGTGAGTGCTGGCCCGAATGCACGGTGTGCGAGTGGAGATGCAGTGCCTGAAGTGACGATTCACACGGTTTGTGTTATGGAGTGAAGTTTATTGTGTGGAGAAGTAATAGTAGTCTGCTGTGCACTCTCCCCCTACAGTCTTTCACCCGCTGTCTCCAAGGAAGGGCTTCTAATACAACAAGTGCCCAACTTACTACTTCGAGACAACCCGGCTCTGTCAATGCTGAATGTTTCATGTACTGTTGAACAGATAAACCCTGGTGCTCTGTTACAGTGCACAGCCAAAGTGGAGCGTTTCACTCAAAGTGTCTTCCCCGCCTGGTGGTCTCTACACGCCCCTATTGAAAGCCTCTGCCCTGTTCAGAAAGAGAGAAGGTATTCCAATGCTGAATGTTTCATGTACTGTTGAAGAGATAAACCCTGGCGCTTCGTTACAGTGCACAGCCCAAGTGGAGCGTCTCGCTCAAAGTATTCTCCCCGCCTGGTGGTCTCCAATCGCCCTATTGAAAGTCTCAGCCCTGTTCAGAAAGATAGAAGGTATTTCAGCTGAATGTTTCATATACGGTTGAACAGTTAAACCCTGCTACATTGTTATAGTGTAGAGCCGAAGTGGAGCGTCTCGCTCAAAGTGTCCTCCCCGCCTGGTGGTCTCCACACGCCCTAATTGGAAGCCTCTGCCCTGTTCAGAAAGAGAGAAGGTATTTCAGCTGAATGTTTCATATACTGTTGAACAGTTAAACCCTGCTACATTGTTACAGTGCACAGCCGAAGTGGAGCGTCTCGCTCAAAGTGTCCTCCCTGCCTGGTGGTCTCCACACGCCCTAATTGGAAGCCTCTGCCCTGTTCAGAAAGAGAGAAGGTATTTCAGCTGAATGTTTCATATACTGTGGAACAGTTAAACCCTGCTACATTGTTACAATGTACAGCCGAAGTGGAGCGTCTCACTCAAAGTGTCCTCCCCGCCTGGTGGTCTCCACACGCCCTAATCAAAAGCCTCTGCTCTGTTCAGAAAGAGAGAAGGTATTTCAGCTGAATGTTTCATATACTGTGGAACAGTTAAACCCTGCTACATTGTTACAGTGTACAGCCGAAGTGGAGCGTCTCGCTCAAAGTGTTCTTCCTGCCTGGTGGTCTCCACACGCCCTCGCTGCAAGCCTCTGCCCCTGTTCGGAGAGGAAGGTATTATATCTGAGCGCCTCATGTACTGTTAACAGTTAGAGTTAGAGCTGTATCGTCGCAGTGCACAGCCGAAGGGGAGCCCCCGTCCAAAAGGGCTACTCCCGTCTGGTGGTTCCTACGGGCCTCACTCAAGTTCCGCCTCCCCCTTGAGGAAAGGGTAACCCCACCTGAGTATCCTCACCTGTTGGTGTCAGCTAACTGTGTCGTTCTAGGGAATAGCCGAAGCACGTGCCTCGATCGAAGTGTCCTCCTGCTGTCTAAAGGTCTCCTCTCGCCCAGGCTAAAAACCCCCGTTCTACTCCTGCCCGGCGTAGAAGACACCTACCGGGGTATACTTTCCTGTTTCCTCTCCTGACCCGGGCCGCTCGTCACCTGTTCACCTGCGTCCCGTCCGAGTCTGAGACAACCGTCCCCTGAGTACCTACCTCCGGAGCAGTATCAGTGACTCGCTTCACCCCCGCACCTGAATACCTACCTGGTTCCAGCCCGAATGGGGTCCGTATAACCACGACCTCCTCTTGAGTCCTGTAAAGAGTATTTACCCAGTGACCTACCTAGGCGGTGCGAGTACCCCCCCTGATCCCCCTTCAACAAACCACAGGCCCGCCACGACTGTTCCCCCCTCTAAGGTCCAGAAGACTACCGAACTCCCTCTGGCGGCAAGAAAGAAGATTTTAATTAGGGCTTTTCCAATTTACTGTTTTTAACTTAATAAAGAAAACTGTTATTCCCTTACTTCCTTGTCTGTCTGGTCCTTGACACGTTCCTCGAGGTGGGTCCCCAGTTTCAGGGGTGGGTGCAGTCTGGCTTGGCCCACCCCGACCTGTGACAGAACTTGGCGTAGTCGGCAGGGTGACCACCTCGAGTTGAGCGATCAAGGACGTAGATGGCAGAAGAAGAAGAGCCAGTGGCCCGACAGCCAGTCATGCCTTTCTTTATGGGGGCCCCGTGGGCCCAGAAGTACGGAGGTCCGGGATCAGAATTGAGCCTGTCAGCATGGAAGACCCAGGTTGATTACCTGGCAGGGCTCCAAGGGCTAAGCGCCCCTCAGAAGGTACAGTTTGTGTTAAATTCGTTGGAGGGAGAAGCAAGAAGAGAAGTACAGGCAGCGCCGGAAGCAACCTGAACCACAGTCCAAGCCATCTTTGATTTTGTCACAGGGCAATACGGAGACACCACCCCGGTAGCTGTCCTGAGAACACAATTCTTTAATGTAGGCAAGGGCCTCGACAAACTGTTCGGCCATTCGCGTTGCAACTGAGGGAACAGTTTGCCAGGCTAAAGGGAAGACAGGATCACGGCCTGGGGGACGACGAAACCCTATTGCGAGATCAGTTTCTGTTAGGATTACGGGAGGGTCCCGTGCGTCAGAGTCTGCGGGTGCAACTGAGACGGAATCCTGACCTCACGTTCGAAGAGCTGCGGCGAGAGGCTCTAGCCCTCGAGAGCGTGGATCCCCCCAGCTGTCTGGCTGCGAACGCTGTTAGTGGGCCTTCGGGCCCTGTTACTTCCGATTGGAAGCATGCCCTCCGGGAAGAATTGAAAAGGGATATCCGTGAGCAAATGTCTGATCTGTCTAAGTCTGTCGTCGAAGAACTCCGCCGAGAACGCCTCCATTCATTACCCTCACCGAGGGAGCGAGCCTACTCTGACGGGAGTCGCCCTCCAGAACGTCATTTCACCCGATCCATGGGTCCCTGATTCCAGTGGGATGGACAGGGGCGTCCTATCTGTAACGGTTGTGGAGAAGCCGGACATTACATTCGTCAGTGCCCCTCCAGACGCACTTCGCAGGGGGGTTTTTAGAGTCTCCGGCCACTGTGGGTCAAGTGATCGGGACCCCCTTTTCAGACCCCTCGTCTTCCAAACTGTCTAAGGAACGCCTGGTGGGCCGTTGTCCGTTCATCATGGTTCAAGTCAATGGCCAGAAGGTGCAGTGCCTGTTGGACACGGGGTCGCAAGTCACTCTGTTCGTGGAGAGCCTAGTCCAGGAGCTATTCGGCATCCAGGGCCGGCAGACGACCGAAGCCCCCTGGTTAACTCTGCGAGGGGCCAATGGTCTCGACATCCCGTACGTGGGATACGTGGTGACAGACCTAGAAATTCATGGCATGGTTGTACCCCAGAAGGGAGTGGTGGTGGTTTGCGACGCGTGCCTGGGGTCTCATCGCGCCCTGCTGGGCATGAATGTCATTTCCGAATGCTGGGAGGGGCTGTTCCAGAGCAGGCCGGCCCGAGCGACTGCGACACCCGAGGGCAGAGAATGGGATCGCATTAGAGCTGACTGTCGCCGAGTTTGCCTGACTGAACAGCAGGGGGACCGGGAGAGCACTGGAAGAGTGGCTCTCCGCTATGCTTTGTCCATCCCGGCTCGAAGCGAGGCGATGGTCTGGGTCAGGGTGCCCCCTAGACTTTACCACCCGGAAGAGTGGGTGCTGGTGGAACCGTACAACAATGGTCCTAAGGTGGAGGTGGCCAGAGGACTGGCATCCGCCCAAGGAGGCTGAATCCGGGTGAGAGTCCGGAACACGAACCCTTTCCCGATCCAACTGCATCGTCATCAGTGTCTAGCCAGAGTTACCTCGGTGAAACCCCAGCAAGTGCAAGAGCCAGGAGGAGTCAAGTTCAGCCAAGTAGGCCCAACCGTAGTGGAGGTTGCTTTGGCGCAGTCGGGGATGCACAGAAGAGAGGCTGGAGAAGGACTGCCGGCCCACCTCGGAGGTGAGTCCCTACGGGGAGAAGGGCTGGAGGAGGATCAGACAAGACGGCTCAAGGCTTTTCTATCAAAATGGCCACAGTTGTTCTCCACTCATGACGAGGACTACGGGTGTACTAACATCGCTAAACATCAAATTCCCACTGGAGAAGCCACGCCTAGTAGAGAGCGCTACCGACCGGTACCCCCGACATTATACTCTGAGGTTCGTGCTCTTCTGCGAGGGATGCTGGATAGAGGGATCACCCTTGGGCGGCCCCGATTGTTCTGGTGAGGAAGAAGACAGGCGCATGGAGATTCTGTGTGGATTATCAGAGGTTGAACCGAGTGATGAAGCGGGATGCTTTTCCATTGCCTCGAGTTGAGGATTCCCTTACAAGTCTCACACGGGCGGCTTGGTATTCCACACTAGACTTGGCGAGCGGATACTGGCAGGTACAGGTGGACGAGTGGGACCGGGAGAAGACGGCCTTCACGACTCCCTTTGGGTTAAATGAGTGGGACTGGATGCCGTTCGGCCTCTGCAACGCCCCTGCCACGTTCCAACGGCTAATGCAGCGCTGTCTAGGGGGCCAGCTGATGGATACCACTCTTGTGTACCTGGATGACGTGATTATCTATTCCCCCGACTTTGAGTCTCACCTTCATCACCTTGAGCAGGTGTTCCGCTCTCTCGAGAAATACGGGCTGAAGCTCCAACCGGATAAATGCCAACTTTTCCGGAAGCAGGTAAAGTTCCTGGGCCATATCGTGAGCGCTGCAGGAATCGCTGTGGACCCAGAGAAGGTGTCGGCTGTGCAGGGGTGGGCTGCCCCAAAGACCGTGCGCCAGGTTCGATCCTTCCTCGGCTTTGTAGGGTACTACAGGCGATTCATTAAAGATTTCTCTAAGATCGCCAAACCCATGAACCAGCTGCTGGGTGGAACGGGACACGCCAGGGGCCGAGGGTCCCAAGTGATTCAGTGGGATCCGGCATGCGAGACCGCCTTCCAGAGGCTCAAGCGGGAGTTGTTACAAGCACCCATTCTGGCATACGCTGACTTCACACAGCCCTTCATTCTTTACACTGACGCTAGCCATCTGGGCTTGGGGGCTGTCTTAGCTCAGAAACAACAGGAGGAAGAGAGTGTTATTGCCTATGCTAGTCGGAGTCTACATCCCACGGAGAGGAACGATGCCAACTATAGTTCCTTCAAGCTCGAGTTACTGGCCATGAAGTGGGCGCTGAGCGAGAAGTTCAAAGTCTACCTATGGGGAGCAAAGGTAACTGTGGTGACTGACAACAATCCACTGCTGCACCTGCAAACCGCCAAGCTGGGGGCGGTGGAACAGAGGTGGGTGGCACAATTGGCCAACTTCGATTATCAGCTTCAGTACCGGCCAGGAAGGGAACATACCAACGCTGACGTGCTGTCTAGGTGGCCCGAAGAAGGGCCGGAGGATCCGAGACCCATGCTTGAGGCAGACCGCGACGAGGGAATGATGGTGGGCATTATGGAGGCACCGGGACAACCACCGGAGGAGCCGCACGCAAGTTGGGGATGGGACCCACAGCGCTGGAGGATGTTGCAGGGCGAGGATGAGGACCTGTCACTGGTCCGGGTCTGGTTGGGACAGGGCAATTGGCCGGAGGGTGCGGAACACCGGGCTCAAACCCGAATTGTGAGAGGCCTGCTGGGCCAGAAGGAGAGGCTCCACCTGAAGGAGGGGGTGATCTGTCGGTCCCTCCAGGACTCACACTCGGGTGACCCGGTCTGTCAAGTGGTGGTCCCCGAGGGAAGGTGTCACGCTCTGCTGGAGGCTTATCACACCAGGCTTGGTCATCAAGGGCAGGAGAGGACAACGGCACTCTTGCGACGCCACTTCTACTGGCCTGGGATGGAGGGGACTACGAGGGCTTACCTGCAGGGCTGCCCGCACTGCACCTTGTTTAAAGCCAGGAAAGAGACACGAGCTCCATTGGTCCCAATTCGAGCCAAAGCACCGATGCATATCATCGCCATGGATTATCTGACGCTGGGTCGGCCGGTCGATCACATTCAAAACATCCTAGTGATCACTGACCTGTTCACTAAATATGCCTGGGCCATCCCAACTCTGGACCAAACCGCCATCACCACCGCTAATGCCCTGTGGAGGTAGGTCATCCAGCCCTTCGGGTGTCCCGAAGTGTTCCACTCTGATCAAGGGCCAAATTTTGAATCCAGGGTAGTGCATGAGTTGTGCCAATTGTATGGATGTAAGAAGACCCATACGACGCCCTATCATCCTCAGGGGAACGGAGGGTGCGAGAGGTTTAACCAGACGCTGCTCGGTCTCTTGGGGACCTTGGAAGACGAACAACAGGAGCATTGGGCTGACAACGTCCCGGCGATGGTCCAGACATACAACAATAGCATTCACAGCACGACCGTTTACGCACCAACCTACCTGATGTTCGGAAGGCATGTGAGACTACCAGTTGACCTACTGCTGGGGACAGCGGCAGCTGAAGAGGGAGGCAGCGTAACGGAGTGGGCGACCAGACCACACCATCAACGCCTTCAACTGGCCTATGAACGGGTCTCGGACCGAATTAATCAAGCCGCAGCCAAGAACAAAAGGTTGTATGACTGTACAGCTCGAAGTGCACCGCTACTGCCTGGCGAAAGAGTTCTGGTGCGAGATAACGGCGACAAGGAAAGGGTAAACTCATTGATCGGTAGGAGCCCCAGCCGTATGTGGTCCAACGACAGCCGCATCTCGATCAGCCTGTGTATGCCATCCGTCCTGAAGGGAGAGAAGGTCCAGAGCAGGTGCTCCACCGAAACCTGATGCGCCCTTGTCCAAATTACCCCAAACCAGCTGTAGAGAGAAGTCCGACTGAACCATCGTGGATGCCTCCCTTGGTGGGATGGGCTGTGGTCCCTCGGAGACTGGGTATAGGGCCAAGGCCCGAGGAACCTAACTCCCCGCCGAGACGATCCCAATGGGAGAACTGGGGGCAACCCCCAGCCAGGTATGGAGACTGGGTGTCCGGATCCCGTTCTAGGGACTAGAACGTTTTGGCAGGGGGGTATGTCACGGTGTGACAAAAATCGGAACGGGACTAAGTTCCTTGTGAATGCAGTGTTATTTAGAGATCTCCAGTGAACACCTGTCTCTATGCACTGCGAATCTGTTGCCATGGCAGCAAGGCCAATTGCCCGATTGACAGCAGGTGTTGAGTAATTACAGGGAGCGCTGTGAGAGGGACACGTATCTTGATGGGGCTTTAAAACGGAGAGGAAGCAGACTGTGAGGTGGGTTCTCCTTCCGTTTGATACTGTGTTTGTCGACGGGTTGTTCTTTTTATTAAGGCTGGGCTGTGGAGCGGGTGAAGATCGAAGCTGAGAAGTAGAAAGAAGAGAGTGAAGGATTTGTCAGCGAAAACCCAAGGAGCATCGTCAGCAGTGGGAAAGACGCAAAGTGATGAGTATTGGATCCGTTGTTTATATGCACTAACACTGAAGTGGTGTTGAGAGTTTGGAAAGTGTGTGGCACGAGTGAACTAGTACACCGAGTGAATTGTTGATCTGTCTCCAACGTCTGTCCTCCCCTTTGCCGAATGCTACAATAGCTGCACCCGTCTTCTGCTTTCTCTGGAGAAAAGTTGAGCCCTTGCAAAAGACGAGACTTGATTTGGTGGGAGAAAGACCGGTGGGTGAGTGCTGGCCCGAATGCACGGTGTGCGAGTGGAGATGCAGTGCCTGAAGTGACGATTCACACGGTTTGTGTTATGGAGTGAAGTTTATTGTGTGGAGAAGTAATAGTAGTCTGCTGTGCACTCTCCCCCTACAGTCTTTCATCCGCTTTCTCCAAGGAAGGGCTTCTGATACAACAAGGGCCCAACTTATTACTTCGAGAAAACCCGGCTCTGTCAATGCTGAATGTTTCATGTACTGTTGAACAGATAACCCTGGTGCTTCGTTACAGTGCACAGCCAGAGTGGAGCGTTTCGCTCAAAGTGTCTTCCCCGCCTGGTGGTCTCTACACGCCCCTATTAAAAGCCTCTGCCCTGTTCAGAAAGAGAGAAGGTATTCCAATGCTGAATGTTTCATGTACTGTTGAACAGATAAACCGTGGTGCTTCGTTACAGTGCACAGCCCAAGTGGAGCATCTCGCTCAAAGTGTTCTCCCCGCCTGGTGGTCTCCAATCGCCCTATTGAAAGTCTCTGCCCTGTTCAGAAAGAGATAAGGTATTTCAGCTGAATGTTTCATATACGGTGGAACAGTTAAACCCTGCTACATTGTTACAGTGTACAGCCGAAGTGGAGCGTCTCGCTCAAAGTGTCCTCCCCGCCTAGTGGTCTCCACACGCCCTGATTGGAAGCCTCTGCCCTGTTCAGAAAGAGAGAAGGTATTTCAGCTGAATGTTTCAAATACTGTTGAACAGTTAAACCCTGCTACATTCTTACAGTGCACAGCCGAAGTGGAGCGTCTCGCTCAAAGTGTCCTCCCCGCCTGGTGGTCTCCACACGCCCTAATTGGAAGCCTCTGCCCTGTTCAGAAAGCGAGAAGGTATTTCAGCTGAATGTTTCATATACTGTGGAACAGTTAAACCCTGCTACATTGTTACAGTGTACAGCCGAAGTGGAGCGTCTCGCTCAAAGTGTCCTCCCCGCCTGGTGGTCTCCACACGCCCTAATTGGAAGCCTCTGCCCTGTTCAGAAAGAGAGAAGGTATTTCAGCTGAATGTTTCATATACTGTGGAACAGTTAAACCCTGCTACATTGTTACAGTGTACAGCCGAAGTGGAGCGTCCTGCCCCTGTTCGGAGAGGAAGGTATTATCTCTGAGCGCCTCATGTACTGTTAACAGTTAGAGTTAGAGCTGTATCGTCGCAGTGCACAGCCAAAGGGGAGCCCCCGTCCAAAAGGGCTACTTCCGTCTGGTGGTTCCTACGGGCCTCACTCAAGTTCCGCCTCCCCCTTGAGGAAAGGGTAACCCCACCTGAGTATCCTCACCTGTTGGTGTCAGCTGACTGTGTCGTTCTAGGGAATAGCCGAAGCACGTGCCTCGATCGAAGTGTCCTCCTGCTGTCTAAAGGTCTCCTCTCGCCCAGGCTAAAAACCCCCGTTCTACTCCTGCCCGGCGTAGAAGACACCTACCGGGGTATACTTACCTGTTTCCTCTCCTGACCCAGGCCGCTCGTCACCTGTTCACCTGCGTCCCGTCCGAGTCTGAGGCAACCGTCCCCTGAGTACCTACCTCCGGAGCAGCATCAGTGACTCGCTTCACCCCCGCACCTGAATACCTACCTGGTTCCAGCCCGAATGGGGTCCGTATAACCACGACCTCCTCTTGAGTCCTGTAAAGAGTATTTACCCAGTGAACTACCTAGGCGGTGCGAGTACCCCCCCGATACCCCTTCAACGAGCCACAGGTCCAGAAGACTACCGAACTCCCTCTGGCGGCAAGAAAGAAGATTTTAATTAGGGCTTTTCCAATTTACTGTTTTTAACTTAATAAAGAAAACTGTTATTCCCTTACTTCCTTGTCTGTCTGGTCCTTGACACATTCCTCGAGGTGGTTCCCGGGTTTCAGGGGTGGGTGCAGTCTGGCTTGGCCCACCCCGACCTGTGACACTCTGATTAAACATTTTATGATATTGTGCTTTTTCTTCCACACCCTCAAAGATTTTCTGGTAAAACACACTTTAAGCTAAGGAATAAGGCTGAGAGCTGTGTCTCTAGGAACTTTCAATGTCTTGGAAATCCTCATATAGCCTTGGCCTTTCTAAAGTAATACAATATTTCTTCTCTTTTGCTTTTGTGAGATCTCTGTTGACATTTTGCTACTCAAGTTCAATACATGCATGGGCCAAACTGTATGTGTAACAGCTCAAGCTAATTCTGTTTTTAATAGAGTTTCTAAAGGCTTAATTGTGTTTTGAGACTGTTTTATTCCCCACCATGGAAATAAGTGATTTAAAAACAGCAATGTTGAATAGGGGTTGAATAATTATGACGTAGCTGTATTATTAAAAAATCTTATAACTCAAATATATTACATTATATATTGACAATATCACTTTTAATATGCCAGTTAACTGTTATAGATGCAAGTTTTATTATATCCTGGATCTTCAGAAAAGCTTGTATTTGTAAAGTACTGCAGTCTCTAGGGGGGTTGAATAATTTTGAACACAACTGTACCTACTGTCAACCTTGTGTCTTTTATAATTGTGTTTGGCCCAACCAGACAGTGGTGCTTAGTGTTAATAGCCAAGACATAAATAGAAATAACAAATATTGATGAATGATATGTTATATTTATTTGTCAGAAAATCTTAACAAATTTTAAATTTAGAAATAGAGGTTTGAGGTGTTTTGTCTAGACACTCTCATGTAATTTATTACATCTGCTGGTGTTTTCATGGTTCATTTTGACAAAAAGGAATCAAACATAAAGATGACTGAATGAACATTATGGAAGCACATGGGTAGCGATATTCAATTTGCAATGTAATATGCAAAATAACAATGCAATATGTAAAATGGCAATGCATTTCTGTATTTACATTTACATTTTCCAATACATTTGTGCAACGTTTGGTGCAAAATGAAAATGAAAATTAAATTACATAATTTTCATTTGCCATTTCATACACCAGTTTTAATATGTAAAATGAATACTAATTTTAACGCTTTATAAGTTGCAAAATTAAAATGAAAATGTATTAAAGAAATGATTAGATATGTATAACATGTTCAAGCAAAAACTGTGGCAAAATTATAATTTAAATGCTATTTTTCTTAAATGCATTAACACACACAGTCAAGACACTTAAGATTGCATTTTCATTCAGTGTCCCGCAATGAATGTAGCAAAATTCAATGTGCACATTGAAAATGCATTCTGAGCCGATCACGTGTCCGCCCCGTCCCGACATGTCAAAATCACTGCGTGAACAAGGCGGGGCTTGCAGAAGGTCAAGAGACTCAATTCTCAAGAAGAGGATTCAAGTGAGAGAACATGGACAAGACAGTTGGTCCATGTACCTTTTGATAGTTTCGGTTTATGGCTTCAATATTACATTCACACTTGTGGGTGGCACTGAAGCGCTCCTTTCATCTGATTGGTCGAATCGCTCCAGTTCCAGCCCGGTCTTTTCATTCTTTCAGGCAGAATAAGAGTCAGTGCGAGTGAAGCACTGTAATGTCTGAAACCACCGCTCATTTTTAATTAGCATAATATTTGAATCAGATGATGCTGGCCACATAATTCGTGCTGCTCCGACTTGCAAGAGACCCCGTTAAATTATTTCTAGGTTATAGTATTGTATAAATATTGTCCCACTGATAAATACAGTGCAAATAGTTATGTCTCCTTGGATAACAGTGAAGTGGAAATAAATATAGTTAAATTTATTAAATAAAATTAAATAGGATTTCTTGGGAAGGTGAGTCTGGCCAGTTATACAGCAACACGAGTCAGACGAGTCTGAAGATCTGAGCTGAATTTGGTGAAACATTAAAGTTCTAGTCTGTGTCAGTTACTTTCATAATAAGTAATAATAATAATGTTACCCGTATTTTTCGGTATAAGTTGCATCAGTCCAAAAATACGTCATGACGAGGAAAAAAACATATATAGCATTTATTCAGAACCAAGAGAAAACATTACCGTCTACAGCCGCGAGAGGGCGCTCTGGGGTAGAATACAGGAGCACTGAGCAGCACAGAGCTAATTTTACTATTTTTATTTCAGAAATGTAACAATATAAATTTTTACAATTATTTATTAATGTCACACACACAAATAGTGCCTTATGACTTAAAAGATGAGAGTGGTAAATGTTACAGACATGGAACTGTTCAGTCTATTATTGATTTTTATTTCCACTTCACTTTTTTCCAAAGAGACAGAACTATTTGCACTGTATTTATCAGTGGGACAATATTCATACAATACTGCAACCTAGAAATAATTTGCAGGTCTCAGCAGCACGGATTATGTGCCCAGCTACATCTGATTAAAATATTATGCTAATTAACAGTGAGCGGTGATTTCAGACATTATTACAGTGTCACACTCGCACTGACTCTTATTCTGTCTGAAAAAATGAAAAGACCGAGTTGAAGGTGGAGCGATTCGATCAATCAGATGAAAGCAGCGTTTCAGCCCCGCCCACAAGTGCGAATGAAATATTGAAGCCATAAACCGAAATGATCAAAACATACACGGACCAACTGTCTTGTCCATGTTCTCTCACTTGAATCCTCTTCTTGAGATTTGAGTCTCAGACCTTCTGCAAGCCCCGCCTTGTTCACGCAGTGATTTTGACATGTCGGGAGGGGGCGGACACGTGATCGGCTCAGAATGCATTTTCAATGTGCACATTGAATTTTGCTACATTCATTGCGGGACACTGAATGAAGATGCAATCGTAAGTGTCTTGACTGTGAGTGTTAATGCATTTAAGAAAAATAGCATTTAAATGATCATTTTGCCACAGTTTTTGCTTGAACATGTTATACATATCTAATAATTTCTGTAATACATTTCCATTTTAATTTTGCAACTTATAAAGCGTTAAAATTAGTTTTCATTTTACATATTAAAACTGGTGTATGAAATGGCAAATGAAAATTATGTAATTTAATTTTCATTTTCATTTTGCACCAAACGTTGCACAAATGTATTGGAAAATGAAAATGTAAATACAGAAATGCATTGTCATTTTACATATTGCATTGTCATTTTGCATATTACATTCCAAATTGAATATCGCTACCCATGTGCTTCCATAGAACATCACTATTTGCCCAAATATCCAGCGTATAACAGATCACACTATGTGGAAAACTGCATCCCACAATGCAATGTGCTTGACTTTCTAGTTCCAGTATAACAAATGCACTATCAGTAATTTCAACCATGCTTTTTAAAAATTTGTCAAGAAACACAAACTTTGATATAAATTTTAAATAACTGTATTTATTTGTGAGATTATATGGACTGTGCTTATTTACTGAATTCAGTTTTCAGCAATGTAGTATGCTGTTATTTGAAACATATGTTGTTGCCTATTACATATGGTTTCTTTTATTAAAAAAATACACCGGTGTCTTGTGTGCTCCGGAAGTGTTAAACACTCAGTGGGTTCAAGGATAGAGAATATAGAATACAAGTATATCCCATGAAATGTGTCTTTTGTGTGTCAATTTGTAACGGTGGTTACACTAACTATTGGAAATTAATTAAAAATTAATTTCTCAAAAATAATCTTCACTAATTCGGGTGCCAGGCACCATTTACACACACATAGATATGAATGTAATGAAACACACACAAAAGAAAAATTCAACGATCTGGGAGAAGTGTGGAACAAACCGATGGTACCATCTAGCTAAACCAAGGAATCGCTGGACCTCCTTAAGGTTTCTTGGGACTGGATAAAAGTATATTAATAGCCTCAACTTTGTTGGGATCAGCAGAGATACCTTGAATACCCACGACATGGCCCAGGAATGTTAATTCCTGCAGACAGAATTTGCTTTTTTTAAGGTTAATAGTCAGACCAGCCTTTTGCAGCTTATTGAGAACGCTCTGGATGTCAAGGAAGTGCTGTTCAATAGTAGGAGAATAGATAGTTTCCATTAATCTTTGGAAGGTGGCTGGAGCATTTTTCAAACCAAAGGGCATAACATTAAACTGAAATAATCCAAATGGTGTAATAAACACTGTTTTTGCGGTACTTTCAGGGTTCATGGTCACCTGCCAGTATCCGCTATTCAAATCAATAGTGGAGAAAATAGCAGCTCCAGAGAGAGATTCCAAGATCTCTGTGATGTTTGGTAGTGGGTATGCGTCACTTTCTGTAATAGCATTTACCTTACGGTAGTCTACACCGGAGACTCCCATCTTTTTTAGGGACAAGAACAACAGGCGAGGCCCAACCTGAATGGGAAGGTTCCACAATGCCAGCACTTAACATCTCTTCCAATTGTTGTTCCACAACAGCTTGTTTGGTCGGAGACATACGATATGGTCGTTGCTTTATTGGTACTTGCTGAGTGAGGAAAATATGATGTTGGAGGACATCAGTACGACCTGGTTTGAGTGCACACACTTGTGGATTGGCTTCCAGAACTTTCCGTAGCTGGTATTTTCCATCAGCTGGTAAGTGGGCTCCATTCACAACATTGTCAAAAAAGTTTTGGAGCAAGGTTCTTCCAAAGTGTCTCATGGATGAGGGTATAGCTTGCACCAGTGTCCACAATAGCTTTCCCCCTCCATGAGCCAACACTGACAGGAACAATTAACTGTTGTTGTACACTGACAGGATTTTTAGGAATGGAAGATGTACTTCCAGATGTGATAGTCGAAATGGGTTTATCTAGGAGTACTTGAGAATTCTCACTGGATATAGAATTAATTGAATTGTTGGTTGGTTGGCCAGGCTGCTTGGGTGAGTTGAAATTCTGTTTGTTGCTATGTGGCTGATGACCTGAAACTAGTAGTTGTTGAGCTGGAGAAGTAAAATAAGGACAAGTACCTGGTGCATGAAATCCTTTACACCGCCAACATTGTATGGTAGGTTGGGGAGAAGTAAACCCTCTAGGTTGTGCTACAACAGATTTGGAACCAGCTTTACTATCAAATTGCTTCTGTTGTTCATGGTCTTTCTCCAACTGGTGACCCAGTCGAACCAACTCTTCCACGGTGGTTACACGGCTACGAAGGTGACTAGCGAGGTAAGGTTTTATGTTTTTAAAGATCATCTTAACTATGTCTGCTTCAGTTAAACTTGGTTTCCACCTTTTACAGAGAGCTCTGTACGTGAAGGCAAAATCCCTAATGGACTCTTTTTCTCCTTGAATCCTGTGGCAGACACGTTCAGCCAACTCATCTTCATAGTCCTCAGCTAGAAAAGCAGCAAGAAAAGCAGACTGAAACTCACTCCATGTTATAATAGATGATCTTGCTACTTCCCACCAGTCACGGGCAGTACCATATAAAACTGTCCTGAAGGTGGCCAAGATGTCAGTGTCCACTAGAGGATGTACAGCAAGGAAGTCTTGACAACGTGTAATGTATAACAAAGAATCTGGGTCATCAGCTGACCTTCCAAAGGTAGGAAATGTTAGCTTGATGTGGTCACTTTTAACAAAAGTAGTTGAGGCTGCTGGAGAAATTACTGTTGATTGAGGTAAGGGGTTATGAAGAGAAATATCTGTTCCCCTCAGGTCAGCGATTCTTTTTCCTTGACTTTCCAACTTAGCTTCCATTTTAGTTTGCAGTTCTTTCATGTTGGTGGACAATTTGTCGGTGAGTAAAGTCAATTGACTACTTTCTTTCAGCAGTTGACCATAATCCCTCTGAAATTACTGATGAACTGCTTTAATGTCCTGCTGCATCTCAGACTGCAAATGTTGCACCATGAAGCGCACTTCTGACATTAAGGTATTCTCCATCTTTTGGAGTTCCTTAGTCATCATAAATTTCATAGCTTTAATTGTCTGGTCTGACTCGGTTTCAGCTTGCTGCTTGTTTGTAGATAAAGTTGTGGAAAGTTGTTGCTTGATTTCCTCAATCTTCCCAGCAAGTTAGGTGATCTGACATTCATGACTGGACGAATTGGATTTTAATTCCTTGGTGAGTGCAATTACAGCTTTTTCTTGTTTGGTCATGAAATCATGCAACTGATCCCAGTTACCTTGTGCTTGTGTGGTGAGATGACCAATCTCTCTTCCAGGTGTTGGGAGAGTACCAGGCAGGTCATACTGTACTCCTGAAGATGAAGGAGAAGGTGATGAAGCAATGGCTGAGGTTGATTTTCCATGTGGTGGAGTGCATAATTGCATGGGCACTGGATTTTTCTGTTCCTGTGGGAAGCTTTGAGCTGAAGTACTACCACCTAATGGTGGAGATGCAAACTGCACACGGGCTCCTGGCTGCACCATACTACTAAACTGGGTGGGCGTATGACAAAACGTAGGAATATAGGATTCCTGCGGGGCTTGATTATGCACAGGTGGCCAATTAGGAGTGGCCACATCCAGAACGTCCATCTCAACAAAAGTTGAGTGTGAAGGCTGCTCTGCCATGATTATGTAAAAGGATCAAACCCAGCTTTTGATCAATGCTAATTGATCAATGTCTCAGCTTTCAAAATAATTTATATAGTGAAACACAAATTATGTGTCTTACAACGTGTTTTTCAAGCTCTTTAATGATCAGATCACTGTATTTATGTGAAATAATTAAATTAAACTTTTTTGTTTCTGAGAATTCAAAAAAAAAGAAAAAATGTATTCTCGTAATATTTTGACTTTATTCTCGTAATATTTCGACTTTATTCTCGAAACATTTCAACTTTATTTGTCGAAACAATTCAACTTTTTTCTCATAATATTTCGACTTTATTCTTGTAATTTCGACTTTATTCTCAAAATATTATGACTTTAATCTTGTAATCTTAGAGTTTTTTTTTTCAACGTGGCACTAAAACGCCGTCGTAGTACACTATCACCCAACATCACTTTTATCATCTCTCTTTTGAACGACATGAAATCAACATCGAACATGGGTTTGTGTTTGTTCCTCCTCGGCTAGGGGTGGGCGATATATGGCAAAAAAATTTTGTGATATTTTTTATATCACAATTTTGTGACGAATTTTTTTAAGGTTTTTTTTTTTTTTTTTTTTGCAAGTTGTCTGAGCATTACAGCCAAACTAATTTTTTTAATACATTAATTTACTCAAAAGTCGTTTTAAACATGAAATGAGTTTCATTTTGCAAATAACCAACTGAGTCTATACATAAACCTTGTGTGTTTTGACAGTATTAGCACATTACATAACTGTTCTGTTCTGTAATCACGCACTGTTTGATGGGCTTTTTTGGGTGTGCTCAGAAAAAGCGCTCATCAGAACAGCACATGAATGAAACGTTTAACCAGTAGAGCTTGAAAGCAGAGGAAAAAATATATACTATTGTGAGTAAGTGCAGTGTCCCGTGAGAGTAACTAATATGTGTCACGTTGAACGGTAGGCTAGATTGATTCCGCGGGACAAGACCTGCAGTCTGCCGCTGATAGAAAGTGCACTGCACGATACAACAATATTTCTTCAAAAGCAGATCATGGAGACATTTTTATCATCCACCATAAAAAAAATCTTCATATCACACAGAACAGAACACAATCTTCATCATCACACAAGACAAAACAACAACAATGACCAACATCATCATCTTCATCTGGACTCTCACACTGTTTGCTCAAGGTTTCTGTAGTAACATTTTTAAAATGTTTTTTTTATTCTCTGAAGTATAAAATAATAATTTACAGTTGTTTCTTAATGTTATTCTTGTTCTTTCTTTCAGAGTGTAGAGGACAGTACACTGTAACTCAGAGTCCATCAATAACAGCAGCTCCACCAGGACAAGAAGTCAGAATAAATTGTAAAAGCAGCAGTAATGTCTACAGTGATAGTAATGGGTCATGGATGAGCTGGTATTTACAGAAACCTGGAGAACCTCCTAAACTCCTCATATATACTGCAACAACCCGTTACACTGGAACTCCATCTAGATTCAGTGGCAGTGGATCTAACAGTGATTTCACTCTGACCATCAGTGGAGTCCAGACTGAAGATACAGGAGATTATTACTGTCAGAGTTTCCACTATCCAAACAGTAAAGCTGTGTTCACACAGTGATAAAGAGTCAAACAAAAACCTCCGTCAGTGAGAGTCACAGTGACTGCACTGATACAGCTGAGAGATACTGCAGCTGCTGATGAAAGCATAACAAACAACACAATGACAATGTTTAACAAAGTAAAAATAATAATTGTGTTTATTTATTCATGGGGAGCACCCCATACTTTTTACCTTGTAGACAGACATGCCTAATCGATATATCTTATAGTACAGTATGATGATAATACTGTGTTAATATCTGTGCTATGTGACTTAGAAAGCCCTGAATTGCACCAAACAAGGGTGACTGAATTTGTACAGAGTTATTACTATTAAAAATAAATGAATTAATAAATAATAAAACAGAAAAGAAAAGTGAAGAAAAAAGAAGAGGAAGAAGAAGAGATTTTATTCAGTTCAACATCTGATGCTAATCTGTTGTTACACATAATGAAAACATCAGACAGATATGAACATGAAGGTGTCTAAAAGTAATGACAGATAATAAGTTGTCATGGAAAGAACATAGAGACAGCATGTGTAACATAACAAGGCAAAGACTTTAGTTTCTTTTTCATCTTAGGTGGAAGAAAAATATTGTTTTATTATTATTTATGTCTATAATTATGAGTGCTTTACAACAGTGTAATTCCATTTGGTAGATTAATAATAAAAATATGTTCAAAAGTCATTGTAAGTAACCATAAGAACCCCTTAAGGCTGACCAGTAATATTTATAATGAATTTGTACTTTTACCATTTAATCAGTGAAACAAGGGCCCAATATTCCATTGAGATTAAAACATAATTTTTCGCATTAAGCTGAACTAGAATTCAGTTATATATCATGTATCATATCATGTATCATATCATATCATATTTATTAAAATCATTCATGGATGCTGCCTTATTCTGACCCCTACATCTACTTCAAACCATATCAGCCTGAAGTAAAGATGTTCACTTTTCATTTTTATGTAAAGTAAACATTCTCTGAGCTGAAAGGTGGATGTGAACTTGGGTCGGTCTTGTCAAAAGCTTTATCCACTGTCTTTACTCTCAGAACCCATTACTGCTGTGAACCTTGTGTCTTTTATAATTGTGTTTGGCCCAACCAGACAGTGGTGCTTAGTGTTAATAGCTAAGACATAAATAGAAATAACAACTGCATCCCACAATGCAATGTTCTTGACTTTCTAGTTCCAGTATAACAAATGCACTGGCAGTAATTTCAACCATGCTTTTTAAACATTTGTCAAGAAACACAAACTTTGATATAAATTCAAAATAACTGTATTTATTTGTGAGATTATATGGACTGTGCTTATTTACTCAATTCAATTTTCAGCAATGTAGTATGCTGTTATTTGAAACATATGTTGTTGCATATTACATATGGTTTCATTTATTCAAAAAATACACTGGTGTCTTGTGTTCTCTGGAAGTGTTAAAGAATCAGTGGGTTCAAAGATAGAGAATATAGAATACAAGTATATCCCATGAAATGTGTCATTTGTGTGTCAGTTCATTAAGACATCAATGTAGGTACTTTACCAGTGTAAATGTATAACATACAATATTATGTAATAACTGTCACTAGGAATGTTTGACTGTAAGACAACAATAGTACATTGGTTAGTGTGATTTCACCAAGCACAATATTTCCCTGGAACAACATTCCAATCAACCAATCAGAACAGAGATATAACATTCCACGAAATATCTGTTTTAGGCTTACAGTAATCTGCTATAATTTGCCACTGAATTTAGGAATACATTATGGGTAGGGTTAGGTTTAGGGATGGGGATTGGGTTAAGTCTATGTTTTTGGATAATAATGTTGATCCAGGAACATGTCTTACTTGGCAAAATCACGTCGACCATCTACGGTTTAGGTAGAAGATTTAACTAACGGGACTCACTTTGCATCGTCAGCAGATGCTTCTATGGGGGCAGGATTTAGGACTTCTATAAATTTAAAACCCTGGCTATGATCCTGATGGTGACTGTAGGGGAAGCTTTCATATTGTGGCGTGTTTGTGACAAAGTCTACTCCCAGGGATGACCGGTGACAGAGAATGGGCAGAGGAGCTGGGGATGGCTGTGAGTCCTGTATGTAGCTCAGTCAGGACAGGTTTGCACAAAGAATTGAACATCTCTGGAAATGTGTTACCATCAGTAGCAATAGGGAAGGAACAATAGGGTCTGTGACATGTCAGAGTCACTTGATCCCATAGAATAGTCTATAGAGTTGAGGATGGACTGTCAAAAATTTACTGGGACATATGTAATAGGAGGACGATCAGTATGGGTGGCTTGGGTGATTTTGCTTATTGTAATTATGTGTCCTTATCACAGGTTTAGCTGATTTCTGCTTCTGCCTTTAGGTCTGTATTAGATGAACCAGACAGTGATCAGAGAGCCCTAAAGCTGCCCATGGGACAGAGTGATATTCATCATTTATTGTGGTGTAACAGTGATCCAATATATGGATATCTCTGGCGGGGCGTGAAATGTGCTGTCTGTATTTTGGCAATTCATGGGAAAGATTTGCTTTGTCAAAATCTCCAAAAATTTATAAACGACAGTCTGGGTCTATGCTCCATTTCAGTTATTTGTTCAGTCAGCTGAAAGAGGAAAACTCCTGCAGCGAGTAGAAAGGTTTACAGTTTATGAAGAGTGGCTCTAAATTTAGGCAGCACATCTTAACATTTAAATATTAAAAGAATATTTTAAATGATGATCAAAGAAAAAATCTTGACCATGGGCGCATCATGTACTTGCAGGCAAAAATATGGGTGCTCCAGAAATTGAAAAAAATATTAAAAATGATAGCTAGATCCTGTTGCAAAAAAAAAAATAAAAATTCCAGGCACTCACATAGTCAGCAAAGTAAAAAGCTTTTATTCTAAGACAGGGCTACATATTAAAAAGGCACCAAGCAGACATTCATCAGGGTGTGAGACAACAGAGAAGTCAGTAGAGCAAACAATTAATTGAATGCCCACTGCTCTGGGGGTGTGCTCACTGCTGTGTGTGCACTTAGATATTTGACCACATGTCACATCACTTTCTTTCACTTTCAGAATAAGACGTAGCTAAATAGATACACCTGTGTCCATACATTTTCAGGATCTGACCACTCTCTTCGAAGTTCACTAAATTCTCAAATAATCCAAAAAAATATACTGTACAACCCAAGAATAATTAAGTGAAAAATACAATATACTCACAAAAAAATCCTAAATATTTTTTGTTGTTGTCTTAAATCCATTGAATGATATGAAGAGAATTTGTAATAAGATAATGATTGATGCAAGAAAATAAATTTGGATCTGGATCTGTTAGTTCGCAACCCAGTTACTGGTATTCTGTATGTTACTTAAGATTCACAAAGATTTGTTCAACCCATTAGGAAGACCAATTATCAGTGGGAATAGTTTTATTGCTTAACTGAAATCTAAATATATAGATTTTTTTATATCTTATATTCAAGACACCACACAAGTTTGAGTGTTTTATGGTGAGAATGGATGTGGAATCTCTTCGATGAAGGTTTGTAATCAATGAGGTATTTAAAATCCCCATCAAAAGATGCTCTGCCTCCCAGAGATTTTATTGTGCGCTTGACAGAATGGACTTTTAAAAAACAATGTTGCTGGACTTCCATGCCTAATTAAAGTAATGAAAATTTGAGATTGAACTTCAAATATGTCAATATTTTTTTTTTCTTTTACTTTAACCATCAGAAAGGATGTAGAAGGTAATCTTTATAATTCTCTGTATAGAAAACCTACTGATCGAAATACTATTCTACATGGAGAAATTGTTTTCACTGTCCATGGTTTATTAAGAATATTCCATTCTCGGATGAGGATTTTAGGTGCAATCTACTATTTTGACACAGTGGTTTCAACAAAGAGGATATAGTTTGTCAATATTAAAAGAAGCTCATGGTAAAACACAGTCACTGAAGAGGGATGAATTGATGAACAAAAAACAGAAACTGAATGCAGGGTGCTAAAAACAAATTACATTTTTGTCACAAGATATTGAAGTGACACAAATTAAACTGATTATTCAAAGGAATTGGAATATTTTACAAGTTGATGAGACTCTAAGGGAATTTTTTAAAGAATCCCTAGTTTTACTTTTTAAACGTGCCCTAGCAATATAGCAGTATACTTTTTTCCGGCTTCCGGCTTTGCTACTGTTCGGACGTTCTAGCTTACTGCTCTGCGCTTTGCTTCTTATTTCTGTACTTTTCTCTGATTTTTCTAAGATTTCTACATCAGCAGATCAGCACAGTGCTCAAAAAACAGATTTTTTGGCACAAACGCTAAAACTAAAAACTCTTTGGGACTGGAATAATACTACAAAAAGAAAACTTTGCCTCCCACTGCCAGCAGCTTACATTCCAGAGAAGGGAAAACAACTGCCTACATTCAAACAGAAGAGAGAAAATTGCCTCCTGTTGGATCTACTTGTTGCATGAACTGCTGCAAACTTCTACAAAGGATTGTGATTCTTGAAACAAAGTTACTTGCTGGAATTCCAAAACAGACGGAACACTTAGCAGATCGTCGTCATGGACCTTCTCAGCATACAGCCGGTGAGTCCCATGAATCTTATGAATCTCAACAGTTTATACCAAGTGTAGAGGAACAAGCCGAAACTGATCGCCACACTAATCGATGGCACAAACAGGGAGCGAGACCCAAAGGAACACGAAATATCAGATTGTCACGAGTTTCTCGTATTGCTGCCGTAGCTTCCTCTACCCCAGAATCGACTATGACAAGGCTTGTGAATACTGGCATTCAACCACCCCCTATACATCTTGAGAACAGATTTGAAGCATTAATGAATGTGGGTGAGGAATCCCCAAATGTATTTAAACATGGATCTGATCAGCCAGCAGCTAACATCGCTACTAACAGGCGCTCAAGGACGAGCAGACAGCGGCTTTCAGCTCAGAGTGCAGCCGAGCCAAGGACTCTGATAGTGGGTGACTCTGTTATCAGAAACATCCGTAGCAGGACTACAACAACATGCTGCCTTCCTCAAGCAACGGTCTCTGATGTGAACAAGGAACTTCAGAACATTCTGATGAAGCACAAGACTGCAAATCGAATCATCATCCATGTGGGGAAGAATGATTTTCGGAAAGAGCAGTCAGAACTCCTTAAGAACAATATCTACTTTTCCCTCCGTCATCCTTCAGCAGAGTGTGTCAATCCATTCAGCACACACACACCGGGACCGAGTCATCATGTGGTTGACATATCCCACAAGGACCCTGATAACACCACGCAGCCAAAACAAGCACTGCTCATGGACACTATCCCGACTGAGCCCTGCCCACAGACCTCCTCACAGACTGACTATGATGTATCAAAACAGCTACAAGATTCAGCACCCAGGGATTACTTTCTGGAAAACAGCCAGGGAAGCCAGGACAACATATCACAGCCACCGGAAACACCAGAGACACAGCCCATCTCACCAGACACATTATCACTTTCTCCAGCATCTCCACTTCTGTGCTTCTCACAGAAAATGGAGGAATTGGTGTATGCTGGGACTAAACTCTCTCACTCATTTGCTGCAAGCCCGCAGATATCACAAAAAAAAAATGGCAGGCCCCAAAACCACCAAAGCCTGTGGTCCCTGCTCATGCAAGAGCTCTTCGACCAATGCCACAACGCCAGGGCCCAAACCTCTATCTGCTGAAGGTGAACCAAAAACAACTGATAGCAGCTCTCAGTGATATGTGTCGGGTCCCCGCTATAATAACAGCAACATTCACAAATACCTACTGAACAAGCGGGAACCCAGTGTGCCTGTAGCTTTCTCTATTTCAATTTTATCACGTGATAGAAAGTCTAAGGCCATCTCAAGCCGAAGGGCAAACTCATCTAATCTGCGGCCTATTATGCATCAAACTAAAATTTGATGTAAAGACACAAAGCACAGCCATCAAGTTAGCATCTTTAAACATTCGCTCACTAAAAAATAAATCATTTCTAATCAATGACTTTATAACCACAAACAATCTGGATTTTATGTTTCTAAACAAAACATGGCTTGAAGACAGCTGCAATGCAACAGTCCTTAATGAAGCAGCCCCTCCTAACTTCACTTACATGAGTGTCTGCAGGACTGTTAGGAGAGGTGGGGGTGAAGCTGCTATATTTAAAGATGTCTATCAATGCAAGCAAGTGTCATTTGGCCAGTACTTGTCTTTTGAATATCTAGGGATTGTGCTGAAAGGTGCTCCACGCATTCTGTTTATTATTATTTACAGGCCTCCAAAATACTCTCCAGCCTTTGTTGAAGAGGTCACAGAAATGTTATCAATGATTTCCTCAGAGTTTGACTGTTTTGCTATTGCAGGGGATTTTAATATTCACATAGATAATTCAGAAAACAAAACTACAAAAGAAATGATAACGGTTCTAAACACTTTTGACTTGACTCAGCATGTGTATGGACCCACACACAAATGTGGACACACTCTAGACTTAATCATCAGTAGGGGTCTAAACATTTCATCCATTGTTATTAAGGACATAGCACTATCTGATCACTTCTGTATTTTCTTTGATATTTTGATGTCTGCTAAAACTGAATCTAGATCGGTCTCTGTCAGAAGGAGATGCATTAACAAGAACACAAGTGTACTATTTATGGAGGCTATATCTTTAACACCAAGCATTTCTGCAGACTCTGTTGATACTCTCCTTGATTCATTCAACTCAAAAGTTAAGAATGTTATTGATGATATTGCTCCAATAATAATCAGTAAGAAAACAAACAGACAGAAATCAGTTTGGAGAAGATCAACAGCAGTTCAGACTATGAAAAGACAATGCAGAAAAGCAGAGCGGATGTGGAGGAAGACAAAACTTGAAATTCACTATAGCATCTACAAAGACAGCCTTCATGCTTTTAATGTGAAACTAGCCACAGCTAGACAGAATTTCTTCTCAAACCTTATAAACAGTAACTTAAATAACACTCATACTCTTTTTGCCACTGTTGAGAGACTGACAAACCCCCCAAGTCAGATTCCCAGTGAAATGCTATCAGACAGCAAATGCAATGAGTTTGCATCCTTCTTTTCTGAGAAGATCATCAATATCAGAAAGGTGATTAGCACATCCTCAAGTAATGCAGAGGTCAGACAGATTAGGCCACAATATAAAAAAGATACTATGTCGATTTTTGAAGCAATTGATAGCAAAATTCTGGAAGACATAGTGCAGCACCTAAAATCGTCAACCTGCTATCTTGACACACTTCCCACATCTTTTTTCAAAAATGTGCTTAACTGCTTAGAAGCAGATCTTTTAGAAGTGGTGAACGCCTCACTTCTTTCTGGGACATTTCCAAACTCCTTAAAAAATGCAGTTGTTAAGCCCCTCCTGAAAAAGAGCAATCTTGATGACACCATTTTGAGCAATTTTAGACCAATATCTAATCTTCCTTTTATAGGTAAAATTATAGAAAAGGTCGTTTTTAATCAGCTGAACAAATACGTAAACTCAAATGGATACCTGGACAATTTTCAATCTGGTTTTCGACCGCATCACAGCACAGAGACAGCACTCATTAAGATAATAAATGATATTCGCTTAAATTGTGACTCTGGCAAAATATCGGTGCTGGTATTGCTAGATCTCAGTGCTGCATTTGACACTGTCGATCATAACATACTACTAGAGAGCTGGAAAACTGGGTCGGGCTTTCTGGGATGGTACTCAAATGGTTCAGGTCATACTTAGAAGGGAGAGGTTATTATGTGAGTATAGGAGAGCATAAGTCTAAGTGGACGTCCATGACATGCGGAGTCCCACAAGGGTCAATTCTTGCACCACTCTTGTTTAGCCTGTATATGCTTCCCCTAAGTCAAATAATGAGAAAGAACCAAATTGCCTATCACGGCTATGCTGATGATACCCAGATTTACCTAGCCTTATCTCCAAATGACTACAGCCCAATTGACTCCCTCTGCCAATGCATTGATGAAATTAATAGTTGGATGTGCCAGAACTTTCTTCAGTTAAACAAGGAAAAAACTGAAGTCATTGCATTTGGAAACAAAGATTAAGTGTTCAAGGTGAATGCATACCTTAACTCTAGGGGTCAAACAACTAAAAATCAAGTCAGGAATCTTGAGATTCTTGTGATTCTGGAGACAGACCTTAGTTTCAGTAGTCATGTCAAAGCAGTAACTAAATCAGCATACTATCATTTAAAAAACATTGCAAGAATTAGATATTTTGTTTCCAGCCAAGACTTGGAGAAACTTGTTCATGCCTTCATCACCAGCAGGGTGGACTATTGTAATGGGCTCCTCACCGGCCTTCCCAAAAAGACCATTAGACAGCTGCAGCTCATCCAGAACGCTGCTGCGTGGATTCTGACTAGAACCAGAAAATCTGAGCATATCACACCAGTCCTCAGGTCCTTACACTGGCTTCCAGTTACATTTAGGATTGATTTTAAAGTACTTTTACTCGTATATAAGTCACTAAATGACCTAGGACCGAAATATATTGCAGATATGCTCACTGAATATAAACAGAGCACTCAGATCATTAGGATCGAGTCAGTTAGAAATACCAAGGGTTCACACAAAACAAGGGGAGTCCTCCTTTAGTTACTATGCCGCCCGCAGTTGGAATCAGCTTCCAGAAGAGATCAGATGTGCTAAAACACTAGTCACATTTAAATCTAAACTCAAAACTCATCTTTTTAGCTGTGCATTTATTGAATGAGCACTGTGCAATGCCCGAACTGACTGCAATATATATTTTCACTGTTTTTTTATTTTATTTTATGTAAAATCATTTTCTAACTGTTTTAAATTTATTTTAAATAAGTACAGTTTTAAAATTGCTTGTTTTATTCTTGTTATTATTTTTCTTCATTACTATTTTACTTTCTTTTATGTAAAGCACTTTGAATTACCATTGTGTACGAAATGTGTTATATAAATAAACTTGCCTTGCCTTGCCTTGCCTTTAAAAGGTATTAAAAGCATGGTACAGAACATATGAATACTGTGACATCTGTCATATAAAAGCACATAAAAACACTAACATTACAGTGATACAAACATAGCTGGTTTAGTGATTATTGTATTGTTGTGTTGATTATTAATATACCATAGTAAAACTACAGTTACTGTGGTAAAAACATGGTAAATGTCCCGTTTACTGTGTTTTATTCATTTCATTTATTACTATTGTAAGTGTCGTGATTACCATGATTTTACTACAAATACAACTTACATCATTGAACCTGAAATTAATATAAAACGGATCGAAGGTCTATGGCACGTCACGTGACCGATAGATTTTAATCACCCCAGTTAGCAGCTGTGTTCATTTATTTAAACGCAATGAAACTCAAAGACAGCCGCGGATGACCGATATAATACAGCGATTAAACATATGGCACTAATCTGATTAATAAAGAAGACAGAATACATTTTATTAAATGCATTAAAAGAGAGTATTTACGATTACTCACCCAACCCGTGCCACTTTTAAACTGGTGGCAAGTATCGCGATGTGTGCTGAATGAGACTTCTTGAACGTGATTTCATAGCGATAAACATCTCATGCCCTCGCGTCGAAATCCCAATAGTATGTTCCTGCACAACCAGAGGCTGCAGATTCAGAATCAGGACCGCAGATCTAGGACTGCAATTCTTGGACCCTAGTTTTTCGTGACAGCGCCACCTACCATACTGGACGATATAGCGATGGCTGCAGTTTCAGGACCGCAGTTCTAGTACCCTGTTGGTTTAGTTTGCAGTCACGTTACTTTGTATAAAGCATCAATATATTAATCTCAGTAGTATTTGTTTTTAAATGTGATTTTTGATTCAAAATGCAGCAGAGGTTAATTACTAAGTGTGCTTTGAGTCACAATTTTAAATTTAAACATGAATTTACACAAAATATAAATGAAATATAAATTTTGTAAAATTAATGTAAAACAATTGTAAAAAATGAAGAACCTTAAAAGTCTTAGTCTCTTGAATTATACAGTATATTGATTAACCTGCTTAAGGTGAATTAGCTCATTATCAGGTAAGTTAAAGTTGGAATCAGCGTATGGAGTCACTAAATTACAGCCAATATTTTAAAAGTTGTTGAGAGGCAAGACAAGACACAAGAATGATTCAAGAATGTTTATTTATATATATATATATATATATATATATATATATATATATATATATATATATATATATATACAGTACAGACCAAAAGTTTGGAAACATTACTATTTTTAATGTTTTTGAAAGAAGTTTCTTCTGCTCATCAAGCCTGCATTTATTTGATCAAAAATACAGAAAAAATGTAATATTGTGATATATTATTAAATTATTAAATTAATTGCTTTTAAATTTATTATACTTTAAATTATCATTTATTTCTGTGATGCAAAGCTGAATTTTTAGGATCATTATCACATGATCCTTTAGAAATCATTCTAATATAATGATTCATTATCAAAGTTGGAAACTTTTGCTGCTTAATATTTTTTCAGAACATGTGATACTTTTTTAGGATACTTTGATGAATAAAAAGTAAAAAAAAAAAAAGAAGCTATGTTTTTAAAATATAAATATTTAGTAATAACAATATACACTACTGGTCAGTAATTTAGGTTCAGTATTTTTTTTTCTTCTTTTTAAATAAAATCAACACTTTTATTCAGCAAGGATGTGTTAAATTGATAAAAAGTGATAGTAAAGAAAATATATTATTAGAATATATTATTAGAATTTTTTTTTTTTTTTAATAAATGCAGTTCTTTTTGACCTTTTATTCATCAAATATATTAGACAGCAGAACTGTATCCAACACTCATAATAAATCAGAATATTAGAATGATTTCTAAATGATCATGTGATAGACTGGATGTTACATGTGACACTGAAGGCTGGAATAATGATGCTGAAAATTCAGCTTTGCATCACAGGAATTAATTATTTTTTTAAGTATATTCAAATAGAAAACTATTATTTTAAGTTGTAATAATATTTCACAATATTACTGTTTCTGTATTTTTGATCAAATAAATGCATTAAAAATAGTAATGTTTCCAAACTTTTGGTCTGTACTGTATATATGTCATTTTTGCGACAACATCACAACAGCACCAAAGTGAACCCCTTTTCCATCAGTTGCTGCATGGATAGAATGGCTGTTTGCTTCAACTCTAGAGAAAGAGAGAGCGAGAGACAGAGAGAGATAAATAAGAAACATTTGTTTAACATATTCAACTGGAATATTATATATATATATATATATATATATATATATATATGAAAAGTGAAAGTCCTTGCAGCATGTGGTGCATCTCTTCAATTCGGGCAGGGATCTCCCTTTTTGGATTGTTATATGTATCTTGAAAAAGAGAGAGCCTACTTGTTAGAATATTTTGAGATCATGAAAATATCCCTAGTGCCTTTTTTAATCATCTGTCCTACAATGAGCCTAACCAAATCCATAAAATTACTTCATATTAGCCATGCAGAACATGACAGAAACTAAAACATGATATCAATGGACTGTATGTGGAGTAGACCTGCAGATTAGGCCAAATCGTAACAAGCTATTAAAATTGCCAAACACCTCATTCATCATTGCAAAACAATGCCAAAACAACAGGCTAACACATACTGCAACTAGGCAGTCAGTGTAGTTTAATTATGAAAGATATTTTATACATAAATATGGTAAAACAACGACTATTAAGCCAGTATTCACACTAATACATTAAGCTGCAGGTAAATCTTACAAACCTTACATCAACCATACTCTTGTCATCTGATAAGTTTAATTAATGTGCAGGCTAGGTTCACTTATAATACTTCATCATTAAAACTCAACAAGGATTTATGAAATCATGGCCACGAATTAACGTCGTAGTAATAAATAAAACTAGCTCACAAATTCTTAATTTGGGGGGAATTAATTATTAATTCATAGTTAGCAGTTCTAACTATGTAAACTTCGCACCGTTGAAACGTTATAAAATGAAACTTAATTAAATACCGGTACTTACTGTCTGATTGCTGTCCACGTCGTCCATCTTTAATTAGTGTTGATCAAGTACGGTAGGTGGCGCTGTCACAAATAAACTAGGGTCCTAAAGTTGCGGTACCAGAACAGCGGTCCTGAAACTGCAGCCTCCGGTTTTGCAGGAATACCCTTCTCCGAAATCCTGACTCCAAAAGTTTCCAACTGAAAGCAGTGAAGGTCGTAGTGCGTCGATATTGCGATGCCTAGAGGCACATTTGGCGTCATAAAAGTGACGCTAGGGGTGCTTGACCATGATTCGGTTTTTGACGCCTTTGGAGTGAGAATGGGTTGATATAAACGTTTTTTGGATTGTTTGAGAAATTAGTAAACTCCCAAGAGACATCTAGTGGTCAGGTCCTGAAAATGTATTGTCACAGGTGTGTCTATTTACTTATTTCTTATTCTCTACTTTCTCACACCCCGACGTAAGCCTGTTTGGGCTGATACACGTTGGTGTCTTTTTTAAAATTTAGCCCTTTCTAAGAATTTTTTTTTTTTACTTTGCTGACTATGTGAGTGCCTGGACATGGATTTATTATTTTTTATTTTTTTGCAACAGGATCCACCTACAGTATCTTTTTGAATATTTTAAATTAATTGTAAAGACATACACTTAAATTGCACTTAATGTAACTGTGCTTTCAATTTAACACAATTTAATATATATATAAAAAATAGGCTGATCTTAGTTGATCTTAAGCACATTTTGAAATATGCTTGATATATTATTGTTTCAAAATAATACATTTAATATGCATTTAATATTTTATGATTTAAATATAAGTACATCCAAAAAAGCACAATTTAAATACATTTCCTTTTCACCTGGGCTGCTTGACTACAGCAGAAGTGAAACTGGTCTGTTTCAGTTCAGATCATGTAATTAATCACACAGAGACACTGGGAGTGTGGACTGAAAATCTCATTTACATTGTGAGTGTGGAGTGATTGTGATCCTCTCAGAATAGAGCAGCTCTGTCTCCAGAGACCATGTTCAAACCCCAAGAGCTTTACTATTTTATTTTATTCACAGTTTATTCACAGTACACAACAAGTTCTGTAAAAATGGACTACCCAGAAGCCATACCGGCTTATAAATAGGGCCCTTCAAGACACATAATAGCACTAATAACAACAAATAATAATCCACCCACCCAATACCCATCCACCACAACAACAACACCATTCACCACAAAATATCCTCCCACCAGTCAACATACATCACACATCTCAACCATCCCTCAAACAAAGTCAATAATAGGGGTATTCAAACATCACAAAAAAGAAAATCAGATAAGTCAATAAAATATGAAACCTTCAGCCTTATGGTGTCTATCAAGCATAATGTTGTAACAATTTGTGTTTACAATGCTTTTTAAACATATCAAGAGAAGATAGTTCCTTTATAGAATTGTCAATCTCATTCCAGATCCTAGGACCCTTACATACTATACTAAAGCTAGTAGACTTCATCTTGCGCTTTTCCCCCCGTAATAGCGTTCTCCTTCTAGTGCTATGGTCATGAATACACGAGGTTACTGGAATGAGATGGCAAAGTGTTGAATGCAATTTAGGAACTACATTATACATTTCTCATTCATTGTTTCCTTGTGTGCCAATAACACTTTTTAAGAAAATAAATTTGATGAAATTTGACCTCTTTTATCATGGATGATGTCATGGAGTTTCTCATAATGATGCTTTTGATCTTCATATGAACCTCGATAATTATGATTCACAAAAAAAAAAAAATCTTCAGACTATAAAATTTTTCAGATTCACATTTTTCAGTCTAGACTCATTTTACACAAAAGCTCTCATAAAAGATATCCCATATAGCGACATCAACACTGATTCAACATTGAAAAAAAGACCACAATGGACTTTTACTCTTTTTATCTAAATACAGCTGAATACTATTGACTTATTCTTGATAACACATCTATTATCAGATACTTTCCCTTAATAAATAAATGAATCATGAATGACTAGAAAAGATTAATATGTTATTACAGTGACACTGAAAACGTACTCGGTTACTAACGTAACCTTGGTTCTCTCTAGAATAGGGAACGAGTACTGCGTCTTAGCTAAGACGCTACGGGAAAAGTCTCTTTTCATGATACACTGAAGCAAAAAATTATCCTTAATTTTGAATTACTGTAAAGCGCATTTGAAGCAGCACACAGCCATAGGCGAGACGGCTTCGCGCCCTCCATGCCACTTCCCGCCGAAACGGGTGTGGCCTAGCCCTATAAAGGGAGCTCGAAAAGGCTGACTCACCTGATTTATTTCATCGCCGAAGCGAACCAGAGTGAATCGTACACACGGCAGAGAACGCGGTACTCGTTCCCTCTTCTAGAGAGAACCCAGGTTACGTTAGTAACCGAGTACATTCTCTTACGAGAGTTCTCTCGTACTGCGTCTTAGCTAAGACGCTACGGGAACCCAATGTAAAGCGCCGTGCGTGCAGAGATCACACACCAATAAACCTGGAAGCGACGCCCAGGATTTACAGTGCACAATCACCCGAGGGACTCACAGAGAGTCCTAGAACAGGAGGGGGGAGACCCTCCGTCCCATATCTAGCAGCGTCCGTAGACGCGGCAATATGACATCACATAATCAAGGCAAGGCCTGACCAATGTGGTAATGTGGGTCTTACGCAATACTGCCCATATAACAGTCGGCAGCGCATAACGCTTGCGATCTCAGAGTTCCAATCAGGACCCTGATTCAACTATACCGACAAAAGCTTTGCTTGCAGGGCGGGAAACTCTAGGTTATAGAACCTGATAAATGTAGACGGCGAGGCCCATCCTGCCGCCATACATATATCCTGTAAGGAGATCCCAATAGACCACGCCCACGACGAGGCGACGCCTCTTGTGGAGTGTGCTCTGACGCCCAGTGGGCACTGAAGGCCCCTGGAAGCGTAAGCTAACGCTATAGCGTCAACAATCCATTTGGATAGAGTCTGTCTCAAAACAGCCATTCCCTTGGAACGTCCACTGAACGAGGCAAACAGCTGCTCAGTCTGTCTAAAGACAGCAGAGCGAGACACATAAGTTCTTAAAATCCTAACGGGGCAAAGAAGACTCGAGTCTCCATCCTCTTCTGACACCGACAGGGCAGACAGGGAAATAACCTGAGCCCGGAACGGTGTGTTGAGGGATTTCGGCACATAACCGTGCCTAGGTTTGAGTATGACCCTTGAGTCATTAGGCCCAAACTCCAAGCACGTCGGGCTCACCGAGAGCGCGTGCAGGTCACCCACACGCTTCACTGAAGCGAGAGCCAACAAGAACACTGTCTTGAATGACAGATATTTGAGGCTAATCGTTTGGATAGGCTCGAAAGGGGAACCTTTCATGGCCTCCAAAACCGTCGAGAGGTCCCATACAGGGACTGACGGAGGTCTGGGAGGATTCAGCCTCCTAGCTCCTCTAAGGAAGCGGATGACCAAATCGTTCCTTCCTATTGACTGACCGAGCGTTGTCTCAGAAAACGCTGCGATAGCCGCCACGTAAACTTTGAGCGTGGAGGGGGCTCTGCCCTTATCCAACAGCTCCTGTAGGAAGGAGAGAACCTCCATCACCTAACAACTAAGGGGTGAACGTCCCCGAGCTGTGCACCAGCTGGAGAATACTGACCACTTCGAGGCATATAGCCGTCGAGTCGACAGAGCTCTAGCCTGAGTGATAGTATTTAGCACTCCCACTGAGAGATCAGCGGGTAACCGTTGAGCGCCCACACATAGAGGGACCACAACTCCGGTTGAGGTTGCCAAATCGAGCCCCTGGCCTGCGAGAGGAGGTCCCTCCTCAACGGCACTGGCCACGGGGCAGTGTCTGCTAACTGGATCAAATCTGGAAACCATGGTTGGTTCTTCCAAAGTGGTGCTACAAGCAGTACTGAGCATCTTGTTTCCCTCACCCGTTCTATCACCTGCGGAAGGAGGGAGATGGGGGGAAAAGCATAGAGCGGGCAGCGCGGCCACCTTTGTGACAGCGCGCTTTCGTTCTTGGAAAAGAACGCGGGGCAGTGAGCGTTTTCGTGGGACGCGAAGAGGTCCAATTCCGCCCTGCCAAATCTCTCCCACAGCAGCTGGACTGTCTGTGGGTGTAGAGACCATTCGCCCGTGGGAATGTTGTTTCTGGACAGTCTGTCTGGACCCAGATTCTGTAGCCCAGGCACATGAACTGCTCTTAGCGAGCGCAAGTTGCGCTGAGCCCAAACCAGGAGGCGTTCCACCAACCTGTACAGGTTTCGGAACCTGAGACCGCCCTGGCGATTTATGTAGGACACCACAGACATGTTGTCCGAACGGACTAAGACGTGGTGGCCCTTGATTCGGGGACAAAAGCATGTCAGCCCGTTCTCTACTGCCAGCATTTACAGACAGTTGATATGTTGGAGCTTTTCCCGTTCTGACCACAGGCCAAAGAACGGTCTGCCATCGAGCAGCGCTCCCCATCCCGAAGTGGAGGCGTCCGCCGACACCATTTTTACTTTCGAGGAAGTCCCCAGGCTTACACCTGATTGGTACCAGTCGTTCGCTGTCCAGGGTTTCAAGGCTGTAACACAGCTCTGATTGACCTTGAGACGCAACTGACCGGATATCCACGCTCTGCGCGGTACTCGCGCTTTCAGCCAGAACTGCAAGGGGGGCATGCGGAGCAGGCCCAACTGAAGAACTGGTGATGCTGAGGCCATGAGACCTAGCATCTTCTGAAATTCTCTGAGCGAGAAGGTCGCGCCGCAGCGGAGAGAGCTCGCTGCGCGCTGAATGCCCAACGTGCGCTGTGGCGACAGCCGCGCCATCATGGAGTGTGAGTCGAGAGCTATACCCAAAAACAGTATCGTCTGACTGGGGTTCAGCGAACTCTTCGTCCAGTTGACACTGAGACCAAGTTTCTCGAGGTGATCGAGTAAAATGGCCCTGTGTTCCACGAGCTCTGATAGTGATTGAGCCAGAATCAGCCAGTCGTCCAAATAGTTCAGTCTGAGAGGAGCGAGCGCTGCGTCCATGCACTTCGTAAACGTACGAGGAGCCATGGACAAGCCGAACGGCAGGACTGTATACTGGTATGTCTGGCCCTCGAAGGCGAATCTCAAATATCGCCTGTGACGTGACGCTATCTGTATTTGAAAATACGCGTCCTTCAGATCTATCGACATGAACCAGTCTCCTCTGCGAATATGCACGAGGAGTCTCCTGGTTGTAAGCATTTTGAAACTGCGTTTCGCCAATGCTTTGTTCAGCCGTCTTAGATCCAGTATGGGTCTGAAACTTCCGTCTTTCTTGGGCACTTGAAAGTATCTGCTGTACAGCCCCCCTTCGCTTTGAGCTTAAGATACAGGCTCCACAGCCCCTTTGCTCAATAGTTTTGATATTTCGGCTCGAAGTAGGTGTGCTACTTCTGTTTTGACCGTAGTTTCGACGTGCGCTAAAAAGCGCGGAGGGCGTCGAAAAAGCTGTAGCGAGTAGCCTCTCTTTATAATGTCTAGCACCCAATCCGAAACCCCTGGAAGCGCTGACCATGCGTCTGCATGAATGGCTAAGGGTTGGATGCGAAGTGCGCTCTGTTGGCTGGGCAACGGCAGCGCTTCGATGTGCTGCAACATGGGCGTTAAGCCTGTGACATTTGAGGCGGGGAGCGCTCTGATCACAGCGGGCAGATCGCTCGTCCTCGACCCCTCCACGGTGCTTAACCGAGCGAGGGAGGGCTGAGCGGGTCCCGTGGGACTCGTGCTGTCTGTGAGTAATTGTGGGCTGTAAGCATGCACATTTACTACTTTTGACTCGCTGTCTGCCTGGGCAGAACGAACGTGCACGGGTTTCGTTTTTACAGAAACCACATGACGTGTGTGACATAGTGTTTGTGGGCACTGAGGAGTGGGCACGTTTACTATGTAGTGCGCGCGATCAACCTGAGTCGCTTTTATGGGCGCGAGCCCTGTGTGAAGGGCTGTGCTTATATGTGGAGATGGGCACTGAGCAGTGGGCATCGTCACTACATTTATAGCACCATCGGCCGTGGCACCAGAAATTACACCTTTTTCAGGAAATATCTGGGTAGCCGTGATAATGGTTTTTGTGTGCAGGCAAGCGGGCAACTGTACAGGCTTGTAGAGCCGGTAGAGCGAGAACGGGGTCTCGAGCTGCGTTGCTGACACTGTTGCGATGAAGCAGCAGGAGGCGGGGGTGTGGCTGAGAGCTTTGCGGGGCCGGTCTAGCACGACTCGCTGCAGAACCGGAGCGCTTCGGGAGGAAGTGCTTGAATGCTTGCGACGCTTTCTGGTCCTCGACGAATCTCTCAACGAACTCGTTGACAGAAGATCCGAAGAGGCCAGCCATAGATGCCTCTCAGCCACCGTAGCTGAAGCCATAACTCGTCCCATGGCCTGTGCAGCGGATTTCGTAGCGCGAAGAGAGAGATCCGAAGCACTCCTCAAATCCGCGAGACAGATAGCCTCAGGTCCCATCTCGTCCAGCTTACGGAGGAGATCACCTTGGAATATCTGCAGCATGGCCATGGTGTGTAGTGCAGACGCAGCCTGCCCAGCAGCAGAAAAGATCCGCGTGAGCAGAGATGACGTCATGAAGCAGGCTTTAGATGGCAACACCGCTTTCGTCCGCCGTCCAGCAGAGGGCGGGCAAAGGTGCATCGCTATCGCCTGTTCCACCGGCGGAAGTGACTGGTAGTTCCTGTTTTTAGCATCATCCAGTGTGGAGAATGCTAGTGAGACGAAAGGAAACTACCATCCAGCCGGGAATGAGAGGGGGGCACTGGTGCAGACCACTCGAGGCCGAGGCTCGTCGCGGCCAGCGTGAGCACTCGCATCAGCTCCTTCTCGATGTCAGCTTGTCTGCTGGGCTTCTGAGCAGAAGGCGCGAGATCCCCGGAGCTCGCCCAGCCCTCACTGCCCGAAGCTAGCAGAGAGCACGTGTCCTCTTCCCAAGACGCGGCCCTGAGATCGACTTCCTCGGAAGACGCGGCGGCAGACAGCGGGCGCTGACCATCGGGAAGCGATGCAGGGGAGGCCGGTGAAGCAGGGCGAACCGGCGAGCTCGGTTAAGCTGGAGACGGTTCCGGAATCTGCTGGAAGCAGCGCTTTGTACGCTGCAGCGGAGAATGCAGGCTCAGAGAAAAATGCCAAGCAAGTCCTCAGAGTCACCATTGGCAACAGCTCGCAGTGAGGGCATCCGCCGTCAGCGAGCGCGAGCGCTGCATGATCTTCACCCAGGCAGGAGACACAGATGACGTGACGGTCTCCCTCGCTGAGTGGGGCTCTGCACGAGCCGCAAGAAGGCATCTTTAAAAAGACGCAGCTCTTTTACAAATGTGTGTCGCAGGGCGAACACACACAGGATAAAAGGAATTGAAAAGGATATGGGCGCCGGAGAGCGCAGCAGGGACGGCAGTGGAAGGCGGCGTTGGCCAGCAGCTTCAGGAATGGCTCGTCCCGCTGAGATGCTTATCAGACGACGCGTTGCTTCTTCTCGTGATCAACGATGCGTGAGCTTCGCTGAAGAGATGAAAAATCAGGTGAGTCAGCCTTTTTGAGCTCCCTTTATAGGGCTAGGCCACACCCGTTTCGGCGGGAAGTGGCATGGAGGGCGCGAAGCCCTTTGTCTGATGTTGCATCAGCCTGGGCTCGATAGGCTTATGCAGTTGCCGCAGAGCAGCCAATGAGCGAGCGAGCTGTCTCGCCTATGGCTGTGTGCTGCTGCAAATGCGCTTTACAATAATTCAAAATTAAGGATAATTTTTTGCTTCAGCGTATCGTGAAAAGAGACTTTTCCCGTAGCGTCTTAGCTAAGACGCAGTACGAGAGAACTCTCGTAAGAGAACTGAAAATGTTGCATGACAAAATAAAGACTAAGACTAGTGTCACACCAGCCAGTGCAACAACAAATGAACAAAACTAATATTTTATGTTACATTTACATTAATCAATGCAATTATGAGTAAATGATTTAAAAATATTATTGTGAAAGAAAAATATAACAGTATTAGTTGTAGCAGCTCAATCTGTTGTAAATCCTGCCCTCTTCTTTGCATCATCAGCACATGCGTCAGTGCTCTGAGAGAGTTTATAGTGCTGTGAGTTTAACACTTCATGACTGAGAGCAGAACAGAACACAATCTTCATCATCACACAAGACACAACAACAACAATGAACAACAACATCATCCTCATCTGGACTCTCACACTGTTTGTTCAAGGTTTGTGTGATACAATTTGTATTATTAAATGTTGTTATTTATTCTTTCATTCTTTGAAGTGTAAAATATTAATCAATATACAATTTATTTACTTTCAGAGTGTAGAGGACAGTACACTGTGACTCAGAGTCCATCAATAACAGCAGCTCAACCAGGACAAGAAGTCAGAATAAACTGTAAAACCAGCAGTTCAGTGTATAGTGGTAATTGGTTACACTGGTATTTACAGAAACCTGGAGAACCTCCTAAACTCCTCATATATACTGCAACAACCCGTTACACTGGAACTCCATCTAGATTCAGTGGCAGTGGATCTAACCGTGATTTCACTCTGACCATAAGTGGAGTCCAGACTGAAGATACAGGAGATTATTACTGTCAGAGTTTCCACTATCCAAACAGTAAAGATGTGTTAACACAGAATCAGAATCAGAATCAGAAAGAGCTTTATTGCCAAGTATGCTTGCGCATACAAGGAATTTGTTTTAGTGACATAAGCTTCCAGTAAACAGAGACAACAACACACAGACAAAAAAAAAAAAAAAAAAAAAAAAAAAAAAAAGATAATTTACAGGAGAATTACAAATTGGCAAATAAATAAGTGTATAAACAATTGTGCTATAGATGATAATGGAATAGGATTGAGTGAGATGCAGAAATGTTCTAGGATGGAGGGGTAACAAATAAATATAAGGATATTGCACATTTTTGCATAAGCATAAGTTTAAGTGGGAAACATTTAACTGTTCATGAGGTAGATTGCCTGGGGGAAGAAACTATTCTTGTGCCTTGCTGTTCTTGTATTTGTGGCTCTGAGGCGCCGGCCAGATGGCAAAAGTTCAAAGATGGGGTGACTTGGATGTGAGGGATCCAGAGTGATTTTCTGAGTCCTTTTCCTCACTCTGGATGTGTACAGTTCTTGGAGGGTGGGCAGGGGAGCACCAATAATCCTTTCAGCAGTCCGAACAGTTCTCTGTAGTCTTCTGATATCTGATTTTGTAGCTGAACCAAACCAGACAGTAATTGAAGTACACAGAACTGACTCAATGACGGCTGAGTAGAACTGTTTCAGCAGCTCCTGTGGCAGGTTAAACTTCCTCAGCTGGCGAAGGAAGTACAACCTTTGTTGGGCTTTTTTCACAATGGAGCCAATGTGATTGTCCCACTTCAGGTCCTGAGAGATGGTGGTTCCCAGGAATCTGAATGACTCCACTGCAGCCACAGTGCTGTTCATGATGGTGAGTGGGGAAAGTGCAAGGGGGTTTCTCCTAAAGTCCACAGTCATCTCCACTGTTTTGAGCGTGTTCAGCTCCAGGTTGTTAAGACTGCACCAGACAGCCAGCTGCTCAACCTCCTGTCTGTAAGCAGACTCGTCACCGTCCTGGATGAGGCCGATGACTGTAGTGTCGTCTGCAAACTTCAGGAGCTTGACAGAGGGGTCTTTAGAGGTGCAGTCGTTGGTGTACAGGGAGAAGAGCAGAGGGGAGAGAACACATCCCTGAGGGGCACCAGTGTTGGTGGAGCAGCTGTTTGACATGAATTTCCCCAGTCTCACTAACTGTTGCCTATCTGTCAGAAAGCTGGTGATCCACTGACAGATAGAGCTAGGAACAGAGAGCTGGGTCAGTTTGGTCTGGAGGGTTGTTGGGATGATGGTGTTGAAAGCCGAACTAAAGTCCACAAACAGGATCCTCACACAAGTCCCTGTTTTGTCCAGATGTTGCAGGATGAAGTGCAATGAAATGTTGATTGCATCATCCACGGACCTGTTTGCTCGGTACGCAAACTGCAGGGGGTCCAGTAAGGGTCCAGTGATGTCCTTCAGATAAGCCAGAACCAGTTTTTCAAACGACTTCATGACGACAGACGTTAGAGCCACAGGTCTGTAGTCGTTAAGTCCTGTTATCTTGGGTTTCTTTGGAATGGGGATTATGGTGGAGCGTTTGAAGCAGGAAGGCACTTCACACAACTCCAGAGATCTGTTGAAGATCTGTGAAAAGATGGGGGCCAGCTGGTCAGCACAGATTTTCAGACAGGCTGGTGTAACGCCATCTGGGCCTGGTGCTTTTCTTCTTTTGTTTTTCTTGAAGACCTGGCGCACATCATCTTCACAGATTTGAAGAGCAGGAGGTATGGAGAGGGGGATTGCAGGAGGTGTTAATGGTTGTGTAGGGAGATGGTCAGAGTGGGTGTTGGGGGTTTCAAATCTACAATAAAACTCATTCAGGTCGTTAGCAAGTCGTTGATTAGCCTCAGTGCAAGGGGATGGTGTCTTGTAGTTTGTGATGGCTCTCAGTCCTCTCCAAACTTAAGTAGAGTCGTTGGAAGTAAACTGGTCTTCCAACTTTTTAGCGTAGGTCTTTTTAGCCGCTCTAATCTCTTTGTTCAGTGTGTTCCTGGCCTGATTGTACAAGACCCTGTCCCCATTTCTGTAGGCATCCTCTTTGGCCTGACGAAGGTGTCTGAGTTTTACTGTAAACCATGGCTTATCATTGTTGAATGTTAAATAAGTCCTGGTAGGAATGCATATATCCTCACAGAAACTAATATAGGATGTTACAGTCTCTGTGAGTTCGTCCAGATCGGTGGTAGCAGCTTCAAAAACGCTCCAGTCTGTGATGTCAAAACAAGATTGTAAATCCTGCTCTGTTTCGCTGGTCCATCTCTTCACAGTCTTTACTACAGGTTTAGCAGATTTAAGTTTCTGCTTGTAGGTCGGTATGAGATGAACCAGGCAGTGATCAGAACGTCCCAAAGCTGCTCGTGGAACAGAGTGATATGCATCCTTTATTGTGGTGTAACAGTGATCCAGTATATTACTGTCTCTGGTGGGACAGGTAACATGCTGTCTGTATTTTGGCAGTTCACGGGAGAGATTGGCTTTATTAAAGTCCCCAAGAATGATTAAAACAGAGTCCGGGTGTTGTTGTTCTGTGTCTGTGATCTGATCAGCGAGTTTCTGTAAAGCTGAGCTCACATGCGCTTGAGGAGGTATGTAAACACTAACCAGAATGAACGAGTGAAACTCCCGCGGCGAATAGAACGGCTTGCAGTTGACAAACTGCATTTCTAGATCAGGACAGCACATCTTCTTTAACACAGTTACATCTGTACACCACCGTTCATTGATGTAAAAGCATGTCCCGCCGCCGCGCGATTTCCCCGTTGATTCTGCGTCGCGATCCGCTCTGAACAGCTGAAAGCCCGGCAGATGGAGCGCGCTGTCCGGTATGGCGTCATTCAGCCAGGTTTCCGTGAAACACAGAGCAGCAGAGTGAGAGAAATCCTTATTTGTCCGAGAAAGCAGAAGGAGTTCATCCGTTTTGTTGGGTAGAGAGCGGAGATTTGCGAGATGGATGCAAATGGAAAGCAGTGATAAAGAGTCGAACAAAAACCTCCGTCAGTCAGAGTCACAGTGACTGCACTGATACAGCTGAGAGATACTGCAGCTGCTGATGAACACAATCACACACAACACTGATAAACACAAACACTAATAACACAATATCATCACAATCAACATTAATCTTGTATTTCTGGAGAGAATGAGTCATTGTTTTAATATAATCATCATGTTTTATGTGTAATATATGAATCCTGTCGATCAAACTGAACAGACTGCATTTAGTCGCTTCTGGACGTGATGCTTTCCATTTGACCCACAGAAAGATTTAAAATCTTACATACTTGTAGTCAAAATGATTCATTCTTGATGTATGGTTATTATTACTTGTATAAATGTGTCTATATATTTTCACCCTCTCCTATAAATGTAATGGTGAGTTTGTCTGTGTGCTGCTTGACTACAGCAGAAGTGAAACTGGTCTGTTTCAGTTCAGATCATGTAACCAATCAAACAGAGACACTGGGAGTGTGGACTGAAAATATTATTTACATTGTGAGGGTGGAGTGATTGTGATCCTCTCAGAATAGAGCAGCTCTGTCTCCAGAGACCATGTTCAAACCCCAAGAGCTTTATTTGACTAGATTTACTGCTACTGATCGAGCTTCTGAAAAACACCTGGACCAACACTACATGCATCTTCATCTGTTAGTTGAATGATGTTGTCAGACACAAATGGAGTTTGTTGAGAAGCTTTATTGAATGTTGCAGCAAACACAGCAGATTGAAAGATCAGCCAGTGCTTTGACACTAGAGCTCTCTTTCAGTATTGAGTTGTAAATGACTACAGCTGCAGCACTAGACTCATGTGAATCCTGCCTCACACAGGACACTCAGATACGTTCATCTTCAGGAGAGAGCAGCGCTCACTGGAGAAACATCAGCACTGCGAGCGACTAACAGCGACTCTTGTGGAACGAGGCCTCATGAGGAGCTCCATCATGTGTTACTCTGCAGACGTACAGCTCTCCCTCTTCCCAGCGTGCTTTGCTGAGGGTCAGGACACTACTGCGGCTGTAGCGGCCGTCCTGCTCGCTCTCTGCGCTGGTCACAACCCCCTCGGTGACCTCTGAGCCGTCCAGTGTCCAGCTCACCAGCGCCCCCTGTGGAGAGTAAGAGCTGAGCAGACAGAGCAGTGCGGCTGAGTCTCCAGAGATCTGCAGAGAAGAGGGCGGCAGGAGAGACACTGAGGGCTTCACTGTGGGACCAGCTGCAGGAGACAAACACAACACAGTCACAAACACAAAGAAAACACACTGCAGCTCCAGCACTCTTCTGCCCTGCAGCATTCACATCATTTCAACATGACTTTCAGCAGCAGACGTGTGGATTGCAGTAAAAATCACAACAATCTCATCATTCATCTTATTCATCATCACTGCAGCTGATATATACACAATATACAAACTACACAAACACTATATACATATTATACTATATAAATGAAACATCATAAAATGAAACCAAATGCACAACGACACTGACTGGTATAATTTCAGTATAATTTAATATATCGTCATAAAGTTCTTACATTATATCTTACTTGAACTTAAAATGTTCTTACGGACTTTAGTTTTTACTTTTTTTTTACACTTTTCAAACTATTACACTGCAAATGCAAATTATTTCATAAGAGTTCAAAAACATTTCTAAACATTTATATATTTTGTATTTTGTATGTTTTTTAATGCACAATATTAGCAAAAGAGATTAAAAATCTTTGAACTACAAAAATTATATTTACATTCTGATGACAAATCTCTTTGTTCATGTATAATATCTACAAAAAATGAACTTTATATGATCAGTGTAAAAATGCATGAAAATAAATCAGCATTTTGTCAAACTAAATGATAAAACTAATAAAACTCAAAGTGAGACAATATACTAATGTGTTTGGACAATAATTGTTTGCTGAGTTTATATAATTAAGTTATTTTGAAGCTCTTAAGGTGACAATAAAATAATTTCTATTAAACATTAAAATCATTTAAAAAACATTTCAACAATTTTGTACAAGACAGTTAAAAGAGCCAGACTTACCGAGCACCAGTTTAGTTCCTCCACCGAATGTGTACCACAGTGATACAATCGAATGAAACACTCGTACAAAAACCTCTTTTCCACTCGAGTGAACACAAACTCCAGCAGAGAGAGAAACAACACTTCAACACACTGAGAGCAGAAACATTTAGTTTGACAAAATGCTTGTCATGAAGTAAGAACAAAGACAAAATATTTTCTAAATATTTGTTATTGCTTGATAAACAATGACATTCTTTTCATATTCAGTGGAAGTTTTTATTACAGTAATGCAATTTAAATGATTAAGTTTGAATTCATAATCCTACATTTCTCATTCATTATCCTGTCATCTGCTTGCATTTTTTTTTTATAAATATATTTGATGACCTCTGAGATGACCTTTGACCTCTTTCATCATGGATGATGGCATGAAGTTTCTCATAATGATTCTTCTGTTGTTCATATGAAGCTCAGTCATGATTCACAGAGAAACCTGCAGCTTCAGACAAAATAATCAAGAGACATTTGTTCATGTTACATTTTTATAAAAAAGGAAGAAAAGAAAAGAAAAGAAAAGAAAAGAAAAGAAAAGAAAAGAAAAGAAAAGAAAAGAAAAGAAAAAGGTACTGTATCTGGGCTTGTAGTGAGTCTCCAGCTAAAATTAAAGTTTCCGTCTGTCACCATTTTTAACAGAATGTTTTCTGTCCATTTTACAATTTCAGTCTCACTCGAGGATTGATGACAGACAGAGTGACACCATGAACTCTGATTAGAGATTTACAGTCAGTCCTGATACTTTATGAACAGACTCACAATTCACTCTCTTCTTATAGTGGTGTTGATTCATCTAATAGAATTTATAGAGTAATATATTCTGTAACTCTAGTCTAGTATATCAGTCTTGTAGCAGCTTGAGCTGTTGTGAATCCTGCCCTCTTCTTTGCATCATCAGCACATGCTTCAGTGCTCTGAGAGAGTTTATAGTGCTGTGAGTTTAACACTTCATGACTGAGATCAGATCAGAACACAATCTTCATCATCACACAAGACACAACAACAACAATGAACAACATCATCATCCTCATCTGGACTCTCACACTGTTTGCTCAAGGTTTGTGTAATACAGTTTTAATTGTGATTATTCGTTCTCTGAAGTGTAAAATATTAATCATTTACAGTTGTTTCTTAATGTCATTCTCGTTCTTTCTTTCAGAGAGTAGAGGGCAGTACACTGTAACTCAGAGTCCATCAATAACAGCAGCTCAACCAGGACAAGAAGTCAGAATAAACTGTAAAACCAGCAGTTCAGTGTATAGTGGTAATTGGTTACACTGGTATTTACAGAAACCTGGAGAAGCTCCTAAACTCCTCATATATACTGCAACAACCCGTTTCACTGGAACTCCATCTAGATTCAGTGGCAGTGGATCTAACAGTGATTTCACTCTGACCATCAGTGGAGTCCAGACTGAAGATACAGGAGATTATTACTGTCAGAGTTTCCACTATCCAAACAGTAAAGCAGTGTTCACACAGTGATAAAGAGTCGTACAAAAACCTCCATCAGTCAGAGTCACAGTGACTGCACTGATACAGCTGAGAGATACTGCAGCTGCTGATGGATGACAACACAAATATTATAGCAAAAGTTAGAGAGATTTAATACAATATTTATTTATTTATTAACTTACCACACTTATTTAATAGGTGTATACAGTACATTATATAATCATTAATTGTGTGATCATTGTAAAGTGTAGCCAGTATTTATTTGTCTTATTCATCTAAATCAACGAATAGAAGAACTATCAGACAGATCACACACCGAGGCCTGATGTGACTCACATGACAGTTTGAACTTCAAAAACTATTAATAAAATGGAAAATTTCCCCAGGTCACCACATGTTCATAATATGTTATGTTCTGTAATACGTACTGTTTCTGCAGGTATTTATCTGTAAAATATAAGCTAAAGCTCTGACACTTTCAATCAATAAAACGCTTCATGTCACAGTGCATGATGGGTGCCACCATAGCTCAGAAACCAACCATGGTTCCCAGCATACATTGTGGTGTGAATAAATTATGCCGCTAAATTTTCTTACAATTTCTGCGCTTATTATTATTATTGCGGTTGTAGGAGTATTTATTCAAGGTGGAATAATAATGTTGACAATAATATTATGTTGTTGTTTTATAGCAATATTGTTTATTTACCAATATTGTGCTATGAACGAGTTACACATTCATTGTGTCAGGGATCGGGCAGACCCGGTTCCAACCAATCACCAGCGCTCAATCTCTCCCGAATTCTAATCACCAGCACCTGATCTCCATTACCCCTGCACTATAAAACACCTCCGGAAACCCCAGTGCATTGTCAAGCCTCCAACAGTGATCGACCTCGTGAACTTGTCTCTGACTCACCTCATCTTCACGAAGACTCCTGCTGTAAAGTATACTCACATTTGAGAAAGTAACCTGTGTGTCTTTGTTCTCCTGTCTCCAGAACGCTCTAGGCATAATCCGTGATCTGAACTCCCCTACGTTCCTTGATATCTCCTGGGTGCATAAGTGATCCTTCGACTATCGAACTCCCACTGCAAGAGAAGAGACAAGGATTGGAATCTCGTATTGTGTGGCTTTGACGTCTCGATCTATTAGCATACTCGCCTGGCTTTCAGAGAAACAAACTCACCCGACTGCCACGGACACGAACTCCAGAGACACTGCAGCAAGTTTGCACTTCCTTCCCTCTCACTATTCCCATATTGTAAATAAAGACTGTGTTGAATCCACTTACCTCTGCCTCCGAGTACTAACCTGACACATTGGTTTTCTTTTATTTTCTTCTCGGAGGAGTCACTGGCTCAATCAGCTACAATCGAGTGTAGTATGGATGTAGGACTAACTTCTGATGACTTGGGCTGTGTTTCTCAATTACTATTGATCTTAGAGTCATTTTGCATTTTGCACTTAACACAATCGCACGTAGCCGTGCTTTAAGTGCTTCTTGGGAGTCAATACCTGTTTGTCCCATGCTGAAATGTCACTTAAAAGAATGGTTTATAATAGTAGTACACGCTGATTTATTAAAATGTTAACCTAATGCTACGTTCCAGACAACTATATAATAACAATTATTATAGTGTATAATAATACACTTTACATAATATACTTGGAGCGAGAAAGAGAGAGTCGTTATTACCGGGTCCAGTACATGGCTGGTTTTCGTGCACGTCAGCAAGTCAATGATAGATTTTCTTTTTTTTTTTCAGTCTTTGAAGCATATTTTCTACATTACTACAATTTTGTGTTTGTTGTTGTTCAGTCATTTAATTTACATGTGTATTTCTATTTAATGATTTCATTTATATATAAAAATAAATAAAAAAACAAGTAATCAAGTGTACAATTAAGTACAATCAAATCCTGATATTATATTCACACTGCACTTGAATAAACTTAACTTGATAACCATGCCAGCATAGAGCATTATAGCATATAGGCATTTATATTATGTTGCTTGCATGTTGCTAGATATTTCTACCATGTTCTAGTATTTTGCTAGGGTGTGCATGTTAGTTTCTACCTAAAAGGGTTTATTTTCAGCAGACTTAGTTATCATGTAAATATAACAGGATTTGAGTGAGCCAATGAGGAACGGTACCTTTTGGAGGGAAGTTTTACATCTTTGTTTCTAGTATGGTGTCTTGCATATGAAATTAGATTGTGGGGTTCAGGAGAAGAATCTTTAAGATTCTTATAAAACTAATGTGTTGCATAGGTATCAAAATATAATATAAACTCTCATTTAGATCATGAAAATACAAACTCATAGATACCAAACCTCATAAAGATTATGTTATATGAACTAGTGACTCATCATAAGCATGTATAAAACATATACAGTACACAAAAGACAATATACAAGAACAGTAACAGCATACACAATGCACTAAAGTAAATATGAATTAATTAAAAGAAAGGTTTTTCTATGAATTAATTAGAGAAGAGTCCCTTTATATGTGCATTATGTGTGTTTTTTTGAGAGACTTGAGTTAAGAGTTGCTGGGCACCATAAACCTAGTGTTATTATCAGATAGTGTGGCTTTGGTTGCTATGGAACCAGAGGCCTGTTCTGCCTTTTTTGAGGTGATAGTTGCACTTTTGTGGAAAGGTCCATAGACCCTATGGTTAGATAAGGGGGCATTAGATATTGTTTGTTAAATATAACAAATAGTTGTGTGCCTGATTAGTCCAAATTCTACATTTGTTAGCAGCTCAAGCTGCAAATCCTGCCCCCTTCTTTACATTGTCACACATGCTTCAGTGCTCTGAGAGAGTTTATAGTGCTGTGAGTTTAACACTTCATGACTGAGAGCAGAACAGAACACAATCTTCATCATCACACAAGACACAACAACAACAATGAACAACATCATCATCCTCATCTGGACACTGTGTATATGTATACAAGGTAAAATAAAATTAATTTAAATTGTATTTAAAAAAAATAATAATAATGTTATCAATAGTGAATGATACACAATCACACGGAACCTGTATTTTCTAACTCAAAGTCTGTTTCTAGGTTTCAGTGGGCAGGTGACTGTGACTCAGACTCCCTCTGTTAAAACAGTTCAGATTGGTGAATCAGTCACTATAAACTGCAAAACAAATTTAGAAGTGAGAGATGCCTGTACAGGTTCATATACTTGTATGGCCTGGTATCAGCAGAAACCTGGACAAGCTCCTAAACGCTTGATTCATTCAGCAAACCAAAGAGATTCAAACACTCCATCTAGATTCAGTGGCAGTGGATCCAGAACTGATTTCACTCTGACCATCAGTGGAGTCCAGACTGAAGATACAGGAGATTATTACTGTCAGAGTTTCCACTATCCAAACAGTAAATATGTGTTCACACAGTGATAAAGAGTCGTACAAAAACCTCCGTCAGTCAGAGTCACAGTGACTGCACTGATACAGCTGAGAGATACTGCAGCTGCTCATATAAACATAATCACACACAAAACCGATCAGATCACAAACACTAATAACACAATATCATGACAGAAGAGAAATTATTTCCTATTTTGCTCTATTTTAACAATCTAAGAGCATGGTCTAAAGCGCACAGCGCAGGTGCACTCAGGGCATGTCCGAATCCACTTTTGCTAGGAGATGAAATGGAGCTGCTCATGTGCAAGCAATAGGTAGCCTAATTCCGATGCATGCAATGGCAGTATATTATGGCATGTAGGTATTTTTATATTTATGTAGCCTACACAATAATAATCCTTTACATTTTAATATTTTATTTTTTCATAATTAAAAATGTTTGTGTGCTGCTGCCCTGTGTTTTATAAGCAAAGTGAACTGACAGATTGGGGTGGGCCCAGAGAACTGGGTTAGTTTGGCTGAGAGAAGCTCAGGCATGTTGGTATTGAAGTCCAAACTGGAGTCCACAAATAAAATCCTTGTGTAATTCCCAGGTCTATCAAGATATTTCAGAACATAATGCAGTCCCATGTTGCCTGCATAGTCAGCAGACCTGTTTGCTCTGTAGGCAAACTGAAGATGATCCAGCAAGTGTTCAGTGATGTCTTTCGGATAGGCCAAGACCAGTGTCTCAACTGACTTCATGATCACAGATGTAACATGGGTTGATGATGGGCTCTTGGTGGGCTCCATATCAAGCCCATATGGGTAGCCCAGGTAGATCCCATTTAGGACTCACATGGGTCCTCCCACATGGGTTAATGATGGGGCCCAGATCGTACTTATCTAGGGCTCTAATGGGTCACAACGGGTATATATATGGGCTACCATATTTTTTGGCTTGGGTTACCTTATTGTACAGTAAACCCCTGAATACAAACATTCCATTCCATCCACTAAACTACAATAAAATGTTAAATGTATTCAATGAACAGAAATCAGTAGTTCATGCTTTACTTTATTAAGCAATGTTTAATAATAATTTGAACATGACTATTAGGACTTGTACATTTATAAATTTAGAAAACAACTAATCTAAAGAAAGAAAAAAAGTTCAACTTTTAAAGGGTTAGTTCACCCCAAAATAGAATTTCTTTCATTAAGTACTCACCCTCATGTTGTTTCAAACCCGTAAGACCTTCGTTCATCTTCAGAACACAAATTAAGATAGTTTTGATGAAATCAGAGAGCTCTCTGACCACTGTGTAGTAACATGGACTATTTTAACCCTCTGGGGACGGATTGGGCGGTACCGCCCAAAATGGCATACTTTTACAAATGTGTAGTTATCTCAAAAACTATTAATGCTAGAGAGATGCGGTTTTTTTGCCGTCTTCCTCAGATTCCACTGAAAACAGCGGTATCCAGTTTGTATATTAAACACGCTTCCCTTATTGCGCAATACCACTGCGTAAACAGGCCAATGAAAACTATTATGTTAGGCAGATTCAACACGCAACAACCAATGTAAAAACCGCTGGGAGGAATATTTTTCTAACCCAATCAGAGGAAGGCAGACAGCTTTTACACAGATGACGAAGTATTTTACCAGGATGGGGAAGATCCATTTGAGGACTGGTATGTAACTTCAAATAACCTCTTTATCATTATAATTTATTATATCATACATCTTGAGTATGTATATGTTTTGGATTTTTAGTCAGATAGCGATTGAGGCATGAAATATTTGTTTTAGTGTACCATACTACTCTTTCCCTGTAAACTCAGTTCAAGAGTGGTGTGCAATTTGTTTCAATAGACTGACTTACTCAACTAAGTAAACTGCTCAGGTCAAGAGAGGTGAAATGTGTTTTTAGTGTACAGTGGAGTTTCATAGGGTTACAGGAGTTATTTTTTCTACATTGAATTTTGACACAAAAAAAGCTTCCAGTTTGATTGTGTATTTGCTCTGATGCAGGATGCAGACAGGACAACTCGCCGCACACCCCTACTCATTGTCCCTTGGACCCAGCAAACCCTGCACACAAGCCTGCAGATGTCAGAAAGTACTGTGAGCACTGCAAGGCAAGCAAAGTGTACAACAAGACCTCCTGGCCTTGCTTTGCTCACTGGCATGCCTAGGACTGTTTGTAAAAAAAGTTAATTATTTAATTGTTCTTTACACATTTGATTAAACAATAACACATTTCTGTCAAGCAAAGAGTTTGAAAAAAATTTTTTTTTTCAAAAACTGTTCTATATTGTGTGTTTTTCAGTAATAAATGACAAAAAAAAATCTAATTTTCGTTTTTGAAATTCTCTAGTTTATTGTACAATTTTTCACTCATACTTCCTTTATAAACACATTGCATGCATGCTTATGGTAGCTTAGGGTCTTCTGAATCCATCGATACCAAATACATGGTGGTCCATCATCATTACATATGGTTTATAAGCCGAAATGTAAAAATAGAGAAAACAGACCAAAAAGGGCTTAGTCCCAAAAATGAAAAAACGCCTAGGACTGTTTGTAAATAAAGTTAATTATTGAATTGTTCTTTACACATTTGATTGAACATTAACCCATTTCTGTCAAGCAAAGGGTTTGAAAAATATATTTTTGGGTCAAAAACTTTTCACTTTTGTTGTGTGAGGTAGGATTTTCAGTAATAAATGACAAAAATCTCATTTTTGTTTTGAAATTCTCTAGTTTATTGTACAATTTTTCACTCATACTTCCTTTATAAACATATTGCATGCATGCTTATGGTAGCTTAGGGTCTTCTGAATCCATCGATACCAAATACATGGTGGTCCATCATCATTACATATGGTTTATAAGCCGAAATGTAAAAATAGAGAAAACGGACCAAAAAGGGCTTAGTACCCTAAGGGTTAAGGATGCTTTTACTAACATTCTAGGTTTTAAAAAAGAGAGCTCCCGGATTTCATCAAAAATATCTTAATTTGTATTCTAAAGGTGAACAAAGTTCCTGCCGGTTTGGAACAACGTAAGGGTGAGAGATTAATGACAGAATTTTAATTTTTGGGTGAAGTCGCCATTTAAAACTCCTGAAAAACTTTATTTGGTAAAACTTGTATTGTTTTTATATGCATATCTGAAATCTCTAAAATAAAGGTTTTCACAAACAAAAAACAACATTAGCGCAGCTCCTCACTCCTCGCTCTCCCAACGGCCCTTTGAAAAGAAAAAAAATAATGGACAATCATTGTGCCACTTTTTTTTTATTCCCTTTTTCACAGTTCAAACAGAGTTTCAGGTTACCCTTTGGTGCCCCACATCAAGTTATAGATCAGGGGTTTCCTGGAACACTCATAGCACTGCACATACAGGCTGTACAAAATGTACATTTTGACAAACTTTTAACACTTTTGAAGTCATTTCCAGTGAGAAATTAGTATTGTACTAATTAAATATTCACTTTGTCACCAAAGATCTCTCTCTTTTGTTGTAGATCATTAAACTATTACATCATTAGTCTGTCCAAAATCAGTTTTGTGAGGTACCTTATGCCGAGTTCACACTGCACGATTTTCAAAGTAGTCAGATCACAGCTCCTTTCAGACTGCATGAGTATCTGGGGTATCGCTCAGACACTGTTCAGTCTGCATGTGGACGGGGTTACATATTGCATGACTTTTCAAGAGGAACAATCGCCGACAACTCAGTCCTGCCTGCAAACTATGTTTCACAACAAAACACATGAGAAGTGACAAGGAAATAATAAGATCACGACTGTGTGACCGGAGTTCTCACATGAGACCAAATAGCCTGTGCACTGATTTGTGAAAAGTATAAAAAGAAAGAAACATTATGAAAATTAAGTGATAGTCTCTGTATTTTTGAGTGTTTATACTTCCTTTAGAGCAATTTCCCAGGAGGAATTGATTGGGGAGATGCGGAGAGCAAGAGCAAAGCATTGTGTTCTTGCAAGTGTTGGAGGTAAATAAATAATTTTGCAATGTGCTGCTATTGCGGCTGGTCAAGCAAATGCTTCTGCTTTGTTAACATTTGATATAATTGTAAATAGCTCTATTAATATACTGATATTCTGGGGCCGTATTCACAAAACATATTAACATCTTAATAGTTCCTAAATTGCAGATTTAGGAGAAACTCTTAAAAAGTGAGTGAATGTACAGCGCTCTCTCCATCCTCAATACCACGACTGAGGTGCCCTTGAGCAAGGCACTGAACCCCCAACTGCTCCCCGGGCGCCGCAGCATGAATGGCTGCCCACTGCTCCGGGTGTGTGTTCACAGTGTGTGTGTTCACTGCTCTGTGTGTGTGCACTTTGGATGGGTTAAAAGCAGAGCACGAATTCCTAGTATGGGTCAACATACTTGGCTGTATGTCACTTTCACTTTCACTTAAATAATGGGCATGTCAGTCCTAATTTTATGAGTCCTACATTTTTGACTATTAATATTTAAGAGAATTTCACAAAGCATTTTAATAAATTGATATTGTCCAATTACCTGTAGCAGTGGCTTTCATGAGTTCACAGTTACAAATGATTGAATAGAGTAAAAAATATAATAATCGTATTTGGTGTGCTGTCCAAGGGGATCGAGGGCTCAGAGCTTGGAATTTAGCCCAAACCCAAAGTTCTCCCTGTATCCCCAGCCGAGAGTGAGGAGCAGGGTTGTGGCAAGTCGGCTCTAGCCCGGGTATATATAGGTTCTGGTCATATAATTAGAATATTACCAAAAAGTTGATTTATTTCATTAATTCCATTCAAAAAATGAAACTTTTATATTATATTAATTCATTACACACAGACTGATATATTTCAAATTTTTATTTCTTTAAATTTTGATGATTATAACTGACAACTAAGGAAAAACCCAAATTCAGTATCTCAGAAAATTAGAATATAAATTAAGACCAATACAAAGAATGGATTTTTAGAAATCTTGGCCAACTAAAAAGTATAAAAATGAAAAGTATGAGCATGTACAGCATTCAATACTTAGTTGGGGTTCCTTTTGTCTGAATTACTGCAGCAATGTGGTGTGGCATGGAGTCGATCAGTCTGTGGCACTGCTCAGGTGTTATGAGAGCCCAGGTTGCTCTGATAGTGGCCTTCAGCTCTTCTGCATTGTTGGGTCTGGCATATCGCATCTTCCTCTTCACAATACCCCATAGATTTTCTTAAGAACAGGGATACCATGGTCCTTAAACCAGGTACTGGATGCTTTGGCACTGTGTGGTGGGACCAAGTACTGTGGGAAAATGAAATCTGCATCTCCATAAAGTTGGTCAGCAGCAGGAAGCATGAAGTGTTCTAAAACTTCCTGGTATACGGTTGTGTTGACCTTGGACCTCAGAAAACACAGTGGACCAACACCAGCAGATGACATGGCACCTCAAACCATCACTGACTGTGGAAACTTTACACTGGACCTCAAGCAACGTGGATTGTGTGCCTCTCCTCTCTTCCTGATATCCAAAGGAAATGCTAAATTTACTTTTATCAATGCACATAACTTAGGACTACTCAGCAGCAGTCCAGTCCTTTTTGAAGCGAGACGCTTCTGACACTGTCTGTTGTTCAAGAGTGGCTTGACACAAGGAATGCGACAGCTGAAACCCATAAAACCCATTATTTTGTCCTCACATTCTTTCTTGTAACTCTTCTCTCTCAGTGACAAACCTGACTGAAAGGCTCATTATGCAGCTCATTATGCAGGCCTTTGTCTTCTCATGTGTAAATCACAATGATATTCATGATAGTTGACGCCTACTCGCATATGACTTTTACCAACAAAAAGTGTCTTAGAAAATTGAAATCAATATATTGTTTTCTGTAAGTGAGTAAACAAGATGATTTTCACATGATTTAGAAATAGAAATTTTAGGCTACAAGCTCCAGTTCTCAAAAGTCCCGGGAACCAATGTTCTGTATGTGTTTTATTGCCAATCATGTACATACATGCTGCTCACATATTATTATAGCTCAGTTTGTGCTGATTACAGTGAGACTAGACTTTAGCCATTTAGATGTGTATAAGAAACTGAAAAAAGCACAAATGTCAGGGCATGACAAAAGTTCTCCAGGCCCTTAGACTCCAGAGGGACACAGAGTTCTGTCAACAGCCATCTTCTTTTAAAGCTTTTAAAGCCATCTTAAAGGTAAAGCATGGTCTCAGGTTTTGCATGTGGGTGGAGTAAGTCTGTGTCTTGCGTCAGCACTGATTGTTTCGTGTGGGCGGCTCCGCTAATTGTTCATGATCACCAGCTGCTACTTGTTACCCTTTCCCTACATATTGCCCTGTCTTTCGTCTTGTGTTTGTCACAGCGTTGTTTGTCGATCTAAGTGTTACTTGATGTGTCTCTCGTTTATGTGCTTCTCGTCGTTGGATTGTCCTGTCTCCGGTGTAGATTATATCGATGTTTATTTGTTATCTATCTTGTGGCTGTCTTCAAGAGATGACGTAGGAGGTCTGGGGGATGATGAGCGGAAGACGGAAATAAGAGAACGATTGTATGGTGAATAAAGCGAGACCTCGGCTTTACAAAAGGTGTCAGTCAATCTGTCTATACACCTCTACATCCGGAACCCCGTCCACTCCTCCTCATCCCCGGATCTCACCACTCACCTTCACAGCTCTTCCCCCGCAGTTCCTGTGTCACACTCTCCTGCTGCCAACTCACCATCACACCTTGGATCACCCGTGAGCTTTGCCTCTTCCCGGATATCTCCCTGACTTTCAAGATTCCATGTATCTCCTGTCTTCGTGTTCATTGTTTGTGGTGTTATTTAATAAATGTTATAAACTCGCACTTGCTTTCTCACCTCCTTGATAATCATTACAATTAGAAAGACCATTTGAATGTTTTCCTCCCAAACTTTGTTTATAAAATATCATGTCGTACAATTTGCATTTACTAGTTTAATTAGTGACACTCAGCCTACATTTTAAAACCTTTATTTGGTTTTAAAATGTAGGCTGAGTGTCACCCAGGAAAAGTTTGAAAGCCCATGATTCAATATCGGTTGGCTATGATGTCTTTTTAAAGTTTGTATTCCCTTTTAAAACTTAAATCTTAAGACTTTTACCCATCTTGCTCTCCAACATGTCCCCTTGCAGTATGATTTCCTCCCATCCCTGGCACTGATTAGCCATTTTGACACTGTTTTTTCTGCCTCTCTTCTGGTAATTGGGTTTGTAAGGGCATTTTTTTTCAAGATTCCTGTAAAATAAATAAAGAGCTTTAAAGTGAGATTAAATCAAATTCCATATTTGAGCTCTTGCAACAAAGAAGGAGTTAGCTCCACTTTGACATTTTTCAGGAAATACAATAACGGTATCGAATATAATATTCTGTCATACACAAATGGTTTCTGTGCATTTTTGTGTGTGACTGCCTTCGTATGATTTTCGGATAAACTCAATCATGACATGAGAGAGGGCTCACAAATTTCTGACTGGCCGCCTGAACTGAGAAGATGTTTGTTAAACATTATGCTTTGAAAACAATGTTTTTAATTACAATTCTAATTTTTTATTATATTGTATAAAATTATTAGGTTCTTACCTTGAAAACACTGACAGTAAAAATCCCTGGAAAATTACAGCTGAATGATGGAGAGTGATGGCGCCGGCTGGATTCAGGAGGGAGGGGTGGGGGATGGGATGAAGGGGGAAAAGAGCACAGGAAAGGGTCTCATGATTCAATGGAAACTTGTTGTTCTGTAATGAAATAGACATTTATAAAAATTTACAATGTCAATTTAAACATTTGAGAATGCAAATATTTCCCTAAATGTGAACACTTTTAGAATTAAAGCTAAAGTGGTCGCTGTATGCACTGTTCTGTGATCACAAAATAAACCGAAGCAGACAAGATTAAACAGTCTTGTCTCGTAATTAAATTCAAAAATTCCTGCTTTCATTTTGGGTGTTTGGTATGTACACCTGACACAAATTAAGAAATGACTGCATTTGTCGGATATCGTAAAACAGTGGTAAAATATTAAAGCTAGATTCTCAAATCCAATCAATTTGGACACAATAAATAAATTTTTTTAAATGATAGCATACAGTAATTCTTATCACTTTGGTCATAAATAAGGGGGAAACTGGCGCGATCTTAGGGAACTGGATGTCTAACTGAAATTCTAACTTGACAAGAACATATGTTTTGTTAAACATTATGATTTGAAAACAATGTATTTTAATTAAAATGTTCACTTTTGTATATATTGTATGAAATTATTTGGTTCTTACCTTGAATACACTGACAGAAAAATCTCCGACAAATAACAGCTGAATGACAGACAGTGAATGGTGGGTCTAGATATACTTTGACAGAAATGTCATGTTGTTTTATTACTTATGGTTTAGATCTTCGTAATGATACATATTCAAAGTCAGTGGTCTACTGAATATTGATAAGGGAGGTGATACCTCAAGACACCTTTAGATTAGGTTTATCTTTATGGTCAATATGTAGAGTACAAGTGCAGAAACAATTCAATGCAGTTAGTGTCTAACCGGAAGTGCAAAAAAGTACAATATAGACAGGTAGTGTAGTATAAACAGTAAATGTCATAGTGCAGTGTATACAGTAGTATACAGTTAACCTAGTGGAATGGTTTTCAGTAAGGAAATGTGCAGTGTATTAACAGTAGCATTATAAGAGCAGAACACATGGGTATGCAATATGAAAAATATAGACAGATATGTACACGATGGTTGTCTGGTTTAAGGGTGTTTCCTCCCCAGACAGGGAGGAAACAGTCCTGTGTGAAGTGAAGGGAGCAGAGGCGAGAACGCTTGTTTGGTGTCCAGCTCTTTCTCTTGACATTGTGCATCCACTGCTGCAACCTGTGTTTGTCATTGAAGGGGAACCTGACAAGAACCAAAAAAAGCATATCACATTGTTCAAGAAAATGAATTAAATGGAAATGAATGTCATTCACATTAAATGAATGTCATGTCATTTATTTAATTAAATGAATTTAATGGAAATTAAACCAAAAGTGATGGATTTTTTTTTCTCTCTCAAAGAATCTGCATCCCATGCTACCCTAAAATGATCTCACTGCCCCCCACCCCAGTTGAGAATCAATTGCAGTGACAATACATAAGCTGATCTGTCACTCACATCCAAACAAAGCAATAAAATGTGGCTGTGGTGGTATATTAAAATTGGTAGAAAGCATTAAACTGGGCACTATAGGCTATTGTATGACACACAACCATATGAATGTGCATGCACAGACACAAATGCGCACGTGTGCGTGCACAAACACACACATTATGCACATACACTCCCTATATTCACAAATATTTTATTACTGCAGACATTCATTTATAATAAACCTGTTGTTGTGGCATATCACTTTGAGTACCCTTAGTTTTTGTGCTTGTTTTCTGAATCTCAGGTGTTTGATTTTGGAGATGAGGTCATGACTGCAGGTGCTGATGAGGCCGAAACCAGCACATTCAGTGCAAGTAGACTTTGACTAGTTAATTTTCATTAACATTATATCCTGGTCTTAATTAAGAAATTGATTTTTCTCCATTCCTGTAATTGTCAGATTTATCTGTCGGTGGTTTTTAATTTATTTTTATTTGCTCAATTGTGATATATGCATAATTTTTTAACCTTATCATTTTGGGATTTTTTGTGAGTATATTGTATTGTTCACTTGTTTTTATTGTCACAGGTGTGTCTATTTACCTATTTCTTATTCTCTATTTTCTCACACCCCGACGTTGTCCTGTTTGGGCTGATACACGTTGGTGTCTTCTTTAAAATTTAGCCCTGTCTAAGAATAAAAAATGTGAGTGCCTGGACATTGATTTATTTTGTTTAATTTTTGTGCAAAAGGATCCACCTACAGTATCTTTTTGAATATTTTAAATTAATTGTAAAGAAATACACTTAAATTGCACTTAATGTAACTGTGCTTTCAATTTAACACAATTTAATATATTAAAATATATTGCAAATAGGCTGATCTTAGTTGATCTTAAGCACATCTTGAAATATGCTTGATATATTATTCTTTCAAAATAATACATTTAATATGCATTTAATATTTTATGATTTAAATATAAGTACATCCAAAAAAGCACAATTTAAATACATTTCCTTTTCATCTGGGCTGCTTGACTACAGCAGAAGTGAAACTGGTCTGTTCCAGTTCAGATCATGTAACCAATCAAACAGAGACACTGGGAGTGTGGACTGAAAATCTCATTTACATTGTGAGTGTGGAGTGATTGTGATCCTCTCAGAATAGAGCAGCTCTGTCTCCAGAGACCATGTTCAAACCCCAAGAGCTTTATTTGACTAGATTTACTGATCGAGCTTCTGAAAAACACCTGGACAAACACTACATGCATCTTCATCTGTTAGTTGAATGATGTTGTCAGACACAAATGGAGTTTGTTGAGAAGCTTTATTGAATGTTGCAGCAAACACAGCAGATTGAAAGATCAGCCAGTGCTTTGACACTAGAGCTCTCTTTCAGTATTGAGTTGTAAATGACTACAGCTGCAGCACTAGACTCATGTGAATCCTGACTCACACAGGACACTCAGATACGTTCATCTTCAGGAGAGAGCAGCGCTCACTGGAGAAACATCAGCACTGCGAGCGACTAACAGCGACTCTTGTGGAACGAGGCTTCATGAGGAGCTCCATCATGTGTTACTCTGCAGACGTACAGCTCTCCCTCTTCCCAGCGTGCTTTGCTGAGGGTCAGGACACTACTGCGGCTGTAGCGGCCGTCCTGCTCGCTCTCTGCGCTGGTCACAACCCCCTCGGTGACCTCTGAGCCGTCCAGTGTCCAGCTCACCAGCGCCCCCTGTGGAGAGTAAGAGCTGAGCAGACAGAGCAGTGCGGCTGAGTCTCCAGAGATCTGCAGAGAAGAGGGCGGCAGGAGAGACACTGAGGGCTTCACTGTGGGACCAGCTGCAGGAGACAAACACAACACAGTCACAAACACAAAGAAAACACACTACAGCTCCAGCACTCTTCTGCCCTGCAGCATTCACATCATTTCAACATCACTTTCAGCAGCAGACGTGTGGATTGCAGTAAAAATCACAACAATCTCATCATTCATCTAATTCATCATCACTGCAGCTGATATATACACAATATACAAACTACACAAACACTATATACATATTATACTATATAAATGAAACATCATAAAATGAAACCAAATGTACAACGACACTGACTGGTATAATTTCAGTATAATTTAATATATCGTCATAAAGTTCTTACATTATATCTCACTTGAACTTAAAATGTTCTTACGGACTTTAGATTTTACTTTTTTTTTTTTTTTACACTTTTCAAACTATTACAATGCAAACGCAAATTATTTCATAATATTTCAAAAACATTTCTAAACATTTATATATTTTGTATTTTGTATGTTTTTTTTAATGCACAATATTAGCAAAAGAGATTCAAAATCTTTGAACTACAAAAAATATATTTACATTCTGATGACAAATCTCTTTTTTCATGTATAATATCTACAAACAAATTAGCTTTATATGATCAGTGTAAAAATGCATGAAAATAAATCAGCATTTTGTCAAACTAAATGATAAAACTGATGAAACTCAAAGTGACACATTATAGTAATGTGTTTGGACAATAATTGTTTGCTGAGTTTATATAATTAAGTTATTTTGAAGCTCTTAAGGTGACAATAAAATAATTTATATTAAATATTAAAATCATTTAAAAAACATTTCAACAATTTTGTACAAGACAGTTAAAAGAGCCAGACTTACCGAGCACCAGTTTAGTTCCTCCACCGAAAGTCCACCACAGTGATACAATCGAATGAAACACTCGTACAAAAACCTCTATTCCACTCGAGTGAACACAAACTCCAGCAGAGAGAGAAACAACACTTCAACACACTGAGAGCAGAAACACCTCAGCTGCTGACAACACTCAGACATTTAGTTTGACAAAATGCTTGTCATGAAGTAAGAACAAAGACACAATATTTTCTAAATATTTGTTATTGCTTGATAAACAATGACATTCTTTTCATAATCAGTGGAAGTTTTTATTACAGTAATGCAATTTACATGATTCAGTTTGAATTCATAATCCTACATTTCTCACTCATTATCCTGTCATCTGCTTGCATTTTTTTTTAATAAATATATTTGATGACCTCTGAGATGACCTTTGACCTCTTTCATCATGGATGATGTCATGGAGTTTCTCAGAATGATTCTTCTGTTGTTCATATGAAGCTCAGTCATGATTCACAGAAAAACCTGCAGCTTCAGACAAAATAATCAAGAGACATTTGTTCATGTTACGTTTTTATAAGAAAGAAAAGAAAAGAAAAGAAAAGAAAAGAAACGAAAAAGGTATCTGGGCTTGTAGTGAGTCTCCAGCTAAAACTAAAGTTTCCATCTGTCACCATTTTTAACAGAATGTTTTCTGTCCATTTTACAATTTCAGTCTCACTCGAGGATTGATGACAGACAGAGTGACACCATGAACTCTGATTAGAGATTTACAGTCAGTCCTGATACTTTATGAACAGACTCACAATTCACTCTCTTCTTATAGTGGTGTTGATTCATCTAATAGAATTTATAGAGTAATATATTCTGTAACTCTAGTCTAGTATATCAGTCTTGTAGCAGCTCGATCTGTTGTAAATCCTGCCCTCTTCTTTGCATCATCAGCACATGCTTCAGTGCTCTGAGAGAGTTTATAGTGCTGTGAGTTTAACACTTCATGACTGAGAGCAGAACAGAACACAATCTTCATCATCACACAAGACACAACAACAACAATGAACAACATCATCATCCTCATCTGGACTCTCACACTGTTTGCTCAAGGTTTGTGTAATACAGTTTTAATTATGATTATTCGTTCTCTGAAGTGTAAAATATTAATCATTTACAGTTGTTTCTTAATGTCATTCTCGTTCTTTCTTTCAGAGTGTAGAGGACAGTACACTGTAACTCAGAGTCCATCAATAACAGCAGCTCAACCAGGACAAGAAGTCAGAATAAACTGTAAAACCAGCAGTTCAGTGTATAATGGTAATCATTTAGCCTGGTATTTACAGAAACCTGGAGAAGCTCCTAAACTCCTCATATATACTGCAACAAGCCGTTACACTGGAACTTCATCTAGATTCAGTGGCAGTGGATCTAACAGTGATTTCACTCTGAGCATCAGTGGAGTCCAGACTGAAGATACAGGAGATTATTACTGTCAGAGTTTCCACTATCCAAACAATAAATATGTGTTCACACAGTGATAAAGAGTCGTACAAAAACCTCCGTCAGTCAGAGTCACAGTGACTGCACTGATACAGCTGAGAGATACTGCAGCTGCTGATCAGAGGATATGATTAAATATGTTTACTGTAATTATTATTTACTTTTGGTTCTTTGGAGATTCAGAAAGTTCTTCATTTGTTATTACAGGTTCTTCAAATCAGTGTATTGGTTCAGTGGAGACTGGAAATATGGACCATGGTGTGGTACACTTGAGGAGTACAGTATGTAATAAACAGCAGTTTCATCATGATACGATATGACATTGATTCTCTTTTTTATGATATGATTTGATATTTGCCATTATGTCCAAACATGCAGTAATAAGATTACAATTCAATCAATACATCATATATTTAGTAATTTGCTATTAAATTACATCAGTGTGGTATTCTTGACCTCCAGCACTCAAACCACATGGAGACAAATGCTTCACATTATGTCTATATAACACAACTCAACGAGGCATAAAATGTGTTTGTATCTCGTTCAACAACATATTTAAACAGTAAAACAATCATTTTGATTATCAGTTTGATCTGCAGTGCATGCTGGGGACTGTTACTCTGACCCCAGGTCTGGAGATACACAAAGTGGGACTGGAAAGGGTTTTCCTTTAACAGAGATGGAATCAAACTGCACTGGCCCTCCATGACTAGAGCTGAATAGCTCTCTCCTATGGCAACACTCTTAGAAACTTCACAGTGGCTCCTTAGAACAACAATAAAAGATTTAAAACAACTGTGGCACCAGGCTGAAAAGAAAGTGTTCTAATTGGAATCTTGTGCAGAGAACAGGTTCAGTAGCAGCTGAGTGACAGAGACACTGAAGGACACAACTCAGAATGAATCATTCACTGCGTCTCATCACAGAGTCAACAGTTGATTCAAACATTCAGAGCTCAGTTTGACTGCTGAGAGTCTCAGTGTGAACGGATGAATATGAACAAACCTCATCTCTCCATGAGTCCAACTCTACTGACTCATTTCAGAGAATAAAGAGTCAAACAGTCAAACTCATATTTGAGTGATTGTGTTCCTCTCAGAATAGAGCAGCTCAATCAGCAGATGTTCAGCGTCCTCACAGGAGCTTCATGATACAGTAAAACTACACAGAGTCAACAAACAGAGAACCAACAGTGATCTCAGGAAATGTTTTAGTGAGGTTCACAACTTCACAGTCTTGTTTCATTATTTCCTTCATCTGCAGGTGTTTTTATGGTTCATAGAGTGACATCTGATAAAAAATAGCTTTAGTTTTGTGGCCTCATTTATAAAGATGTGCGCAGAATTTCCTAAATGTCTCTACAAACAATTTATAAAACCATCTGTATGCAAAAAAAAAAAGCCATTTTTAAATTTAATCACAATGTGAAAAAAAAATTTACACGTATATTCAGATAATTCAAGTGACATACTCTTCACAAAGCATATGATAATATTAATGCATATTGTAAATGTCTATTTGTTTTTATAAACAATGCTGAATTACTGATTATTAATTTCCATAGCAACTAAATCCCTATTTGTTCTCACTTTTGACAGAAAAAAATCCATGGAATTTAGGATGTGTTTAATAAATGAGGCTCGTGACCTTTTCAAATTTAAACAGACAAATTTACTAAGTGTCTTTTAATTAAATTAAACCCAGTATAGTTTTCACACATTGTACGTTTTAATCCATATATTTAAATAGCATTTCACCCATCTGTGCTTTTATTTTGACTTCTGTAAATATTGATCAAATTAGTATTAATAATAAATCTTGCACAAACACAATCACCAAACAACCAGTAAACACTTCAGAATCTGAACATCATCAAAACAGAATACTGACAGATTGACAAACAGAGTTCAATAAATTCACAAGATGGAATTGCAAACAAAATTATTTATTATAAGCCACAAATAGGAATATCACCTCAGTTTTCAGTCTTGTGTCAAACTGGTTCACAAGTATGATTCTATATAGTTTTAGAAAGCAGATGCTCTTTAATATTATTCTGTTTAATATCAACCCAGTAAAATAATTCAACACACACTGCTAATAGTGCCATACTTATCAAAACACTAACATGCATGAAGAAATTCATCTGAGGTCAAAATGATCACATACATTCTAATGAAGTGTAGTATTGTTAAAATGTAGTCTTTGAAATGGCAAGTCAAAACAGAATAAACTTTATCATTTCTAAATTAAGCAAATCAGTCAAGTGCATTAAACTGTACTTAATTATAATTTTATTCAATGTTATATTATTATTCTTGGTACAAATAATCTTAGAATCCCTACATGAAGAGAGAGAGAGAGAGAGAGAGAGAGAGAGAGAGAGAGAGAGAGAGAGAAGAGAGAGAGAGAGAGAGAGAGAGAGAGAGAGAGAGAGAGAGAGAGAGAGAGAGAGAGAGAGAGAGATCATTTACCCATTATCATGTAATATTTATTTGGTTTACTATGGGACACACACTGATCAATAATACAGAGTGGGCACACATCATCTTTATTAGTTTGCTGTCATGCACAAGCATTAAATAAAATGATCATGAAAGTAGCTCATTTTTATTTAAAACCTCTGTATCCATGTGATGTTCGGTGTGGTTTTGGTACTTTTATATTCTTCCAGAGAGGACTGCAACTGAAATGCATCTTCATTGGGATTAAAGTTACTGTGGTAATGCTCTTTGGCACATCTGTAATAAATGATTATGATTAAGTTACATGTGTCTATCTGTTACGTTTCTCTTATAGAGTGTATACTTTATACACTCACTCTTTATTGATTGATTTGTTCTTTATTAAAATAAAGGGAAAAGTGATTGTTTGGCCCGGATCTGGGACAGAAAACATTTGCTATGTGGGACTGATCAGAGAATAAACACTTATAACACAATATCATCACAATCAACATAAATCTTGTATTTCTGGAGAGAATGAGTCAGTGTTTTAATATAATCATCATGTTTTAATTAGAATATATGAATCCTGTCAATCAAACTGAGCAGACTGCATTCAGTCACTTCTGCTGTCTATACGTGATGACCCACAGAAAGATTTACAATCTTACACAATTAGTGTCAGAATCCCTTGTTCTTGATGTTTGATTATGGATTTTTATGACATTTTCATATATTTTTTCACTATCTCCTGTAATGGTGAGTTTGTCTGTGTGCTGCTTGACTACAGCAGAAGTGAAACTGGTCTGTTTCAGTTCAGATCATGTAACCAATCAAACAGAGACACTGGGAGTGTGGACTGAAAATCTCATTTACATTGTGAGTGTGGAGTGATTGTGATCCTCTCAGAATAGAGCAACTCTGTCTCCAGAGACCATGTTCAAACCTCAAGAGCTTTATTTGACTAGATTTACTGCTACTGATCGAGCTTCTGAAAAACACCTGGACAAACACTGCATGCATCTTCATCTGTTAGTTGAATGATGTTGTCAGACACAAATGGAGTTTGTTGAGAAGCTTTATTGAATGTTGCAGCAAACACAGCAGATTGAAAGATCAGCCAGTGCTTTGACACTAGAGCTCTCTTTCAGTATTGAGTTGTAAATGACCACAGCTGCAGCACTAGACTCATGTGAATCCTGACTCACACAGGACACTCAGATACGTTCATCTTCAGGAGAAAGCAGCGCTCACTGGAGAAACATCTCTCTGCTGTCTGCGCTGGTCACAACTCCCTCAAAGAAAACACACTGCAGCTCCAGCACTCTTCTGCCCTGCAGCATTCACATCGTTTAAACATGACTTTCAGCAGCAGATGTGTAGAATGCAGTACAAATCACAACAATCTCATCATTTAGTTTATTCATCATCACTGTAGCTAATATATATATATATATATATATATATATATATATATATATATATATATATATATATATATATATATATATGGTCGCCATGATTTTATGAAGTAAGACATGTTCTTAGATCAACATTATTGTCCCAAAATAAAGACTTAACCCAATCCCCTAAAGCTAACAATACCCATAATGTATTTCTAAAATTAGATATTCCCTGAAAAGTTATATCTCAATTCTGATTGGTTGATTGGAATGTTGTTCAGTTTCAGTAGTTTTTATACCCAATATGAAGTTCTAACAATTTTGTGTTTGCTATTCCACTCTTGTTTGGTCTTGTATTTACACTTGTTTAAAAACTCAATTTCAGACTGAAATCCTGTGACTGCAGCTCAGATCAAGAGAAAATTATATTGCTTATTATCCTTAAATAATTGATTTACTTATTCTAACTAAAAAAAGAGATTCAAAATCATTGACTGAACCAGAGAAAGTAAAGCTACATTTACATTTTAATGTCAAATCACAGTCACACTTTATTTTAAAGTCCAATTCTCACTATTAACAAACAATTATTTATTAATTCGACCTCAATAAACTCCTAATTTGCTGCTTATTAAAAGTTAGTATGGTAGTTGTTAATGTCTTATTCTGCATCAGTAACCTTACGCAATACATAAACTTAATAATTTATTTATAAGTACTGAAGAACAGCCAATTTGCAAATAATATGCATGATAATAAGCAACTAGTTTATAGTGAGAATTGGTCCCTAAAGTAGTGTTAACAATAATTTAGTTCTTCTGAATATCTAAATGTATATTTAAACAGTTAACATTTTAAACTATTGTAAATTATATTTATAATTTTAATAAAATTTTTATTCAATCTAAATTGTATGTTTTATTGGAGATTTAAAAGAGCCAGACTTAAGTTCCTCTATCTAATGTGTACCACAGTGATACAATCTAATGAAACACTTGTCAAAAACAATGTCATTTTTCTTTTTCTTTTTTAAATCCAGCCCAGCTAACAATGACCTGTTGGTCTGCAGTGTTTTTTTGGGCGGCACAAAGTCAGCATCTTGACACGTGTGGATCTCCATCTACACACCATCAGCGAGCTGACAAAGCTCATTAATCTTTATTGGAAACTGTTGAAGTGATTGGGTGCTCCAAGATGGCGGCTCTGTTGACATCCAGTAACTGGAGCAGATAAATCTTATGCAGCATCTCGCGTGTCTCAGTGGGGAGACCTGAATATTGCTCACCATTTCTTCAAACGCTATCGAAGTATGCAATGCAAGACTGCCAGATTCAGAAATAGCATCTTTCCACAAGCTATTAGACTACTCAGTTCACTTTGACATACACTGATATTAGGTTGCTGGACTGATGAAACATATGTATAGACTGATTGAACTATTTGTGATTTTTTTTTCTAGGCTGCTACCTGATGAACTGATGATATATATTTACAGTCCGGCTGAATCATTTATGTGGTTTCTTCTATTCTGATATTTATGAGCAGTATTACCATAAAATCAATTAATTTGAATTATGCTTTATTAGCATTACTGTGTAAAACAATGTTGTCAAAGCATTAACGTGTAGAAACAATACAAAGAAAGAATCAATCAAGAAAATAAAAGAAAAAACAGATTTTATTTATTTATATCTAAATAAATGAAAAGATAAAGTGAGACAGTTTAGAGTTAACCATGTTTAACACCTAACATTGTGAATGGCTAACACAAATCCTGCAGCTAGTACAGTGTCATTATTAACAGTGTAAATATGTGCAATACACCCATTTGTGCACTACCCTCATTAGTCATTATGTAAAGAAATTGTATTGTTTTAGAATATTGTGATGTATATTTTGTTTTTAATATTGTTTTGTTATTTGTTGTACATTTATCAATGGTCTAGGAGAACTTTTTTTCTGCCGGACGCTTGTTGTAAGGTTAGAATGACAATAAAGTATTTGAACTTGAACTATAATGAGAACCAGTGAAATACCCACTACAATTGACTTAGTAATTCTTTAAAAATTACCCATTTAAAAAATTTAAGTTTCACACAGTGGTTCAAAAATTGTTGCTGAACAAATATAATTGTAAAAATGTAAAATTAATTATTCTATATCAGTGTTTATGAGTTTGTTAGCAGCTCGATCTGTTGTGAATCCTGCCCTCTTCTTTGCATCATCAGCTCATGCTTCAGTGCTCTGAGAGAGTTTATAGAGCTGTGAGTTTAACACTTCATGACTGAGAGCAGAACAGAACACAATCTTCATCATCACACAAGACACAACAACAACAATGAACAACATCATCATCCTCATCTGGACCCTCACACTGTTTGCTCAAGGTTTGTGTGATAAAATCTGATAATTAACATTTATTCTTTGAAATGTACATCCTTAACAGATTTTTCAAAATGTCATTCTCGTTCTTTCTTTCAGAGAGTAGAGGACAGATCACTGTAACTCAGAATCCATCAATAACAGCAGCTCAACCAGGACAAGAAGTCAGAATAAACTGTAAAACCAGCAGTAATGTGTACAGTGATAGTTATGGGTCAAGGATGGCCTGGTATTTACAGAAACCTGGAGAAGCTCCTAAACTCCTCATATATTATATATCAACCCGTTTCACTGGAACTTCATCTAGATTCAGTGGCAGTGGATCTAACAGTGATTTCACTCTGACCATCAGTGGAGTCCAGACTGAAGATACAGGAGATTATTACTGTCAGAGTTTCCACTATCCAAACAGTAAATATGTGTTCACACAGTGATAAAGAGTCGTACAAAAACCTCCGTCAGTCAGAGTCACAGTGACTGCACTGATACAGCTGAGAGATACTGCAGCTGCTGATGAACACAATCACACACAACACTGATCAACACAAACACTAATAACACAATACAAACAGATGGAGAAGTTTATTGTAACATGTTTTGATGTTGACTTGACAAAGTCTTGTTTAGGTTTCACACAGACAGCAAAAAAAAAATCACACATCATTAAAAACTCATAAACAGTTCATCAACTCATTTAAAACATTGATTTAGTTGTTTTCTAATCTAATCAGACAGCAATATAATTTTCACTTGATCTGAGCTCCAGTCACAAAATTTCACTTTGAAATTGAGTTACATTTTTAGAAGTGTAAACAAAAGAAAAGATAAGAGTGGAATATCTATAATGAAATTGAAAGAAGCTCAAATTAACTCAACTGAGTGAAGGAGAGGATGAGCTCCAGCACAGGGTTCCTCTGGTAGGTTATTGGGCTCAAAAAGTGTTAACATGTCTAAGAAGAATTTAAGAAGGTTTCCACATAATCAGAGTCACAGTGACTGCACTGACAACACTTTAAAAAACTTTAATTATTTAAATACATTTTCTTTAAAAAAAACTGTCGGTACTGGTGCAGAGGTTTTTGATGTGTTTTCAGAGTGTGTTTTTTTTTTTTACCAGAGTTCATGGAGGAAAAAAAAGAAAAAAATAACAAAATCTTGTCTATGGTAAAATCAAAGCCATGCTGATATTTAGTACAACTGCACTCTTGATCATGTGATATTGCTTAAATGAGGCAGGATGAAAGAAAACAGTGAAACACCTTCAAACTTTTAAAGATAACGTCATCATGGATGTGTAACTGTAATAAAAATTACAGCAAATTCTGTTTGTACAAATAGCATTATCATTAGATGTCATTTATTGTTTGTGTAAATACCTAATACAGTATTTAATTAGCACTAAGTATAAATAGTAGGTTTGTCTAATGCAGTACACAATACACAATACAATTTTTTATTATAATAAAAAAAAAACTAGATAAACAACAAAAATAATACATCATTTTATTGTATTGTGTGGTATTGTATTGTATTGTTTCTAAACATTTAGACAAACTAATTTTATTGATTTTTGGACTTCCAAGCTAAATCCAAACTACTTTTGGATTTTTCTTCTGCATTCAATAGATTTCAAGCTGATATCGTGGTGTCAAAACTTGTAAAACTGGGTGTTAATGCCTGATCTGATTCAGATGTGCTTATTTTCTCACAAATTAAATCATTAAAGTGAAGCAGATCTTGTCATTGGTAGTTAAAACGAGTGAGAAAATGTTGGAGCACCCCAGGGCTGTGTCAATTCTGACATTTTTACCTTGTAGACAGACAGACCTAATTCATACATCTTATAGTATGATGATGATACTGTGTTTATATCTGTGTTATGTGACTTAGAAAGCTTAGAAAGCCCTGAATTAAACCACCAGAGGGTGACTAAATTGGTACCGTGGTAACATCACCCGTGTTATTACTATTGAAAATAAATGAATGAATAAATAATAAAACAGAAAAGAAAAGCGAAGAAAAAAAGAAGAGGAAGAAGAGATTTTTTTTCAGTTCAACATCTGCTGCTAATCTGTTGTTACACACAATGAAAACATCAGACAGATATGAACATGTAGGTGTCTAAAAGTAATGACAGATACGTTCTCATGTAAAGAACATAGAGACATCATGTGTAACAGAAGGCAGAGACATTTTCTTTTTCATCTTAGGTGCAAGAAAAAAATATAATTTTTTTATTATTCTTTATATCTGATCATGAGTGCTTTACAGAACTGTAATTCCAGTTGGTACATCAGTTTCTGACAAAGCTGTTGAACCAAATAAAAGTTTCTACAAAAGCTAAAAGGGTCTATTGAAAAGGTACATGAATTACATTATCATAAGAGCCCCTTAAGGCTGATCAGTAATATTCATAATGACCCAAATCCCAATATCATATCATAACATATCATATCGTATCAAATATCATATATCATATCATATCACCCCTACATCTACTTCAGACCATATCAGCCTGTAGTAAATATGTTCACTTTTATTTTTTTATGTAAAGTAAACACTTCTCTGAGCTGAAAGGTGGATTTGAACTTGGGTCGGTCTAATCAAAAGCTTTATCCACTGTCTTTACTCTCAGAACCCATTACCTGCTGTGAACCTTGTGTCTTTTATAATTGTGTTTGGCCTAACCAGACAGTGCTGCATAGGATTTATAGCCAAAGCATAAATAGAAACTCCTTAACACATATTGATGAATGACATGTACTGTTTATTTGTCAGAAAATCAAATTGTAAATTTGTCCAAGGTTAAGACAGGTGTTTTGTCTAGACAATAGTTCATTATGGTACATAGGAGTTTAAATGTTCATGTCATATTGGTAAATGTTTTTGAAATGTGTTTGTGAGAGATCTACAGTTTTCAGTTAGAAGATTTAAATAGTGAAAGTCACTTTGCATTGTCAGCTCATGCTTCAGCGCTCTGAGAGTGTTTATAATGCTGTGAGTTTAACACTAATCATAATAGCACACACAATGACTACAATAACATTCATCTTCTTCTTGATTTTAGGAATGCATTTTGAAGGTAAGACCAAGTTATTTAATGCATAGATTATTTGCAGTTAAAATATCAACATTAATGAAAAAGGGTGTAATGTCTTTTAATTGTTCTGTAGGTTCTGCAGGACAGGTGACTGTAATTCAGACTCCAACAGAGAAACATGTTCAGAACGGACAAACGGTCACTCTGACCTGTAAAACCAGCAGCTCCATTGGACGCCAGTCAGATGGAGACTGTAAGTCTTGTGTCTCCTGGTACTTACAGAAACCTGGAGAAGCTCCTAAACTTTTAGTTCACAGCATCAAAACCCTTCATACTGGAACTCCATCTAGATTCAGTGGAAATGGAGCTGATTATGGAACTGATTTCTGTCTGACCATCAGTGGAGTCCAGACTGAAGATACAGGACATTATTACTGTCTGAGTTACCACTGGATCAACAGTAAAGCTGTGTTCACACAGTGATAAAGAGTCATACAAAAACCTCCATCAGTCAGAGTCACAGTGACTGCACTGATACAGCTGAGAGATACTGCAGCTGCTCATAAACACAACGCTGAGCAGATAAAAAAAAAAAAAAAACACTAATAACGCAATATCATCACAATCAACAGAAATATTATTTACATTTAATCATCAAGCATATGCTTTTATCCAAAGCGACTTTTAAATGAGGAGAACAACAGAAAACAGAGTTGTGCCTCTCTGGGATGACACTATGAGGTGTCGTTCACTAGCAGGGTGCATGGGTCTGAACTAGTGAGTTTAGGTATATTGGAGAAGAGCCAGTGGTTGTCTTTTTGACAAATATCAGTAGCTTGAATTTGATATGAGCGGTTTTTGGCAGCCAGTGCAAACTGTTGAAGAGAGGTGTGACGTGGGCTTTCTTCATCTTGTTAAAGACCTCTCTCACTACTGCATTCTGGATCAGTTGCAGAGGCTTGGTTGTCCATGACAGCATCCTCGCCAAGTGATCATTACAATATTCCAGTCTGGAGAGAACAAGAGCTTGGACAAGGCAAATCTGCAGGACCGGGCCATTGTAACAATATGGTCTGTGAAGCTTAACTGATCATCAACCACAACTCCAAGGTTCCAGACTGTCCAGGATGGAGGTGTGGTTGACTGAAATATGTTGTTTTTTTGGAAATGCATGAGTTGTCCAATCACATAATTTCAGTCAGTCTATAAAGAAATTTTTGGCCACCACTAGTGTGTCATTACCTGAGGTCCACCTGTGCTGGTTTTGCCCCTTCTGTTCTGCAGGTGTGGTTGTTTGGCTAACTAGATAACATCAAGATGTGTGGCCTGATGTAACCAGTTTGTGTTCGGTTCATAGTTTTATACGGATAGTCGTCATTGTGGTTGGTTGGCGGCTGCCTTCCTCAAAAATCAAAATTAGCAAAAATCAGGTACAGCAATATAGCAAAAAGTTATAACTATATAAATATGTCCTATAAATAGAAACACAACACCTTAAAAATATATTTTAAAGAATATATACCTTCAAAATGAATTGGGGACGGCACCCAGGCATTGTTTTTTTATCTGGAACATTGGCTGTGTTCCACTTCATTTTGTTATGTCCTTCACTCACTATCTTCCCTCCATCTTGTTTACTTGAATGCATTTCATTGATTACACTGCATGAGTGCCCACTGCTGGTGGAATCTTTGCAATGGGCTGAATTGGAACATCCTAAACCCTTGATCGCTTTGAATCTGCCATGGAGTTGATTAATTATTCACATTTTTTGCATGCAACATATGTTGTTGCAGCATTTCTATATGTTTATAGGTATGCTTGGGCTGCTTCTTTTGGGGTGGAGTTTCTCCCAATGGAAGTGTTTAGGGAAGTTTGTGAGTCTGTGTCTCAATGAAGAGCACTGTCAGACAGAAGAAATATAATCACAGCAATTTCCGAACATTCTGTGGTAATTTGATTTGGCTGCATCTCCATGAACAGTGAATAATGCAGAAGAACACCACTGCATTCCTCCACTGTACCAAGCATTCTCAAATTAAAAGTAATTATTTAAATCCAGATAAATGACAGTCTGAAATTGAAGAGGGGACATCTGAAGGCCAAGTCCTGTCTGTGGATGAGAGGAGGAGCTGTGAGTGAAGGAGGGTAATTAGCTCCTGAAAAACACAATTAAAGCAGCTGAAATGGTTACCTAAACAGTAGCACTGTGATAGGCATTGTCAAGTCAAGTCACCTTTATTTATATAGCGCTTTAAACAAAATACATTGCGTCAAAGCAACTGAACAACATTCATTAGGAAAACAGTGTGTCAATAATGCAAAATGATAGTTAAAAGCAGTTCATCATTGAATTCAGTGATGTCATCTCTGTTCAGTTTAAATAGTGTCTGTGCATTTATTTGCAATCAAGTCAACGATATCGCTGTAGATGAAGTGACTCCAACTAAGCAAGCCAGAGGTGACAGCGGCAAGGAAGCGAAACTCCATCGGTGACAGAATGGAGAAAAAAACCTTGGGAGAAACCAGGCTCAGTTGGGGGGCCAGTTCTCCTCTGACCAGACGAAACCAGTAGTTCAATTCCAGGCTGCAGCAAAGTCAGATTGTGCAGAAGAATCATCTGTTTCCTGTGGTCTTGTCCTGGTGGTCCTCTGAGACAAAGTCTTTACAGGGGATCTGTATCTGGGGCTCTAGTTGTCCTGGTCTCCGCTGTCTTTCAGGGCAGTAGAGGTCCTTTCTAGGTGCTGATCCACCATCTGGTCTGGATACGTACTGGATCCGGGTGACTGCAGTGACCCTCTGATCTGGATACAGACTGGATCTGGTGGCTACAGTGACCTCGGAATAAGAGAGAAACAGACAAATATTAGTGTAGATGCCATTCTTCTAATGATGTAGCAAGTACATCGGGTGTTATGGGAAGTGTTACCCGTTCCGGTTTACCTATTTAATGCAGCCTAAAAATCCTTTAACGGATTTGGATATTAAACGCATATTAGTATGTTATGTGTAAGCCAGGTTAAAGAGATGGGTCTTTAATCTAGATTTAAACTGCAAGAGTGTGTCTGCCTCCCGAACAATATTTGGTAGGTTATTCCAGAGTTTAGGCGCCAAATGGGAAAAGGATCTGCCGCCCGCAGTTGCTTTTGATATTCTAGGTATTATCAAATTGCCTGAGTTTTGAGAACGTAGCGGACGTAGAGGATTATAATGTGAAAGGAGCTCATTCAAATACTGAGGTGCTAAACCATTCAGGGCTTTATAAGTAATAAGCAATATTTTAAAATCTATTCGATGTTTGATAGGGAGCCAGTGCAGTGTTGACAGGACCGGGGTAATATTAGGGACATTTAGGGGAAGTCGTGGCCTAATGGTTAGAGAGTCGGACTCCCAATCAAAAGGTTGTGAGTTCGAGTCCCGGGCCGGCAGGAATTGTGGGTGGGGGGAGTGCATGTACAGTTCTCTCTCCACCTTCAATACCACGACTTAGGTGCCCTTGAGCAAGGCATCGAACCCTGGGCGCCGCAGCATAAATGGCTGCCCACTGCTCCGGGTGTATGCTCACAGTGTGTGTGTGTGTGTGTTCACTGCTCTGTGTGTGTGTGCATTTCGGATGGGTTAAATGCAGAGCACAAATTCTGAGTATGGGTCACCATACTTGGCTGAATGTCACGTCACTTTCACTAATATGGTCATACTTCCTGGTTCTAGTAAGAACTCTTGCTGCTGCATTTTGGACTAGCTGTAGTTTGTTTACTAAGTGTGCAGAACAACCACCCAAATAAAGCATTACAATAATCTAACCTTGAGGTCATAAATGCATGGATTAACATTTCTGCATTTGACATTGAGAGCATAGGCCGTAATTTAGATATATTTTTGAGATGGAAAAATGCAGTTTTACAAATGCTAGAAACGTGGCTTTCTAAAGAAATAGCACACCTAGGTTCCTAACTGATGATGAAGAATTGACAGATTAACCATCAAGTCTAAGACAGTGTTCTAGGTTATTACAAGCAGAGTTTTTAGGTTCTATAATTAACACCTCTGTTTTATCAGAATTTAGCAGTAAGAAATTACTCGTCATCCAGTTTTTTATATCGACTATGCATTCCATTAGTTTTATAACTGTAAATCACTGAGTGGTGTACTTCCCAGTCAGAGAGCACCTGTCCATCAAAAGCTCACTATCCAATCAGAGTAGATCACTGTTTACCCAGCCCCCACGAGAGGTTTGTGTCAAAACACCAAACGAAAAACTGTGAAAAGGTAGGCGAAATCTGTGGCAATGAATTTAGAATCCACGATAAGCAAAAACGAATCTTTGAAAAACATTAACAAACAATGAAGCATATTTGAAGAGCCTGTTAAATTTGTGCGACTGAGTTCATTTTTTCATTTTCATTGTGTTTTTCTTCTTTTGTAATGGCATATTTTTGATAGTTTCTGAAAAAGTCAGGTTCAGTTTTATAAAGTTTCGTTCATTATTATTGAAACAAATGTAATTCCATACAACTAGGGCCCTATGATTTCCGTGATGCAAACAAGGAGGGAATCGCAGAATCCAGTCATAAAAACTGATTTTACAGTTTAACGTGGAATGGCATGGAATTTGCCAAATTTTGAATGAATTAATCAAAAATAGGTCATTCCACTTACATCAAATCACCATATGGACTAATATCTGTAAATATTAAGCCGGAACAGTCTATTTAAATATGAATCCTGCATGTTCTGCGTGTCTGTGTTAATGAATGGAGCAGAAGCGTGACTTCCTTTATTAACACACTGAAGCGCGCATGACACTCGCGGTGATTTCAGCGTCTGCTGTCTCACTAAATATGGACAAGAACACATGAACAACATCTCCAGAACTACTCTGACAGTCACTTCATGAGCATTTGACTGTTATCACATACACAGAACTGTAAAGGTACGTCAACCCGTCAAAATAAAAGTCAGTTTTTTTTAAGGTTTAATCACACAATAATTCTTCCATGTTTTATTTTTAATAGTAAATCCCCTTTGTTTACCAAAAAGTTAAGTTTGCTTAATTTTTCATAATTAAAAGATAAATTAAATTAATGTTTTATGTGTTTGATGTTTAATGTGCATCTCAGAAAATGCTTTATTTTAAACCCCAACTGAATGGCACTTAAATGCACTTAATTAATCTGTCAACTTTATTGTCATTGTTCACAGTACAAGTACAGACAGAGAAACAATGGGTAATAATTAAATGTTTATTTTTGATGTATGCATTTTATTTTATGCATTTAAAAAGTAAAAAAAAAATTTTTTCTAAAAAAGGAAACTTAGTTGTTCATTTTAAGAGACCCAGGAATCTTATTTTCTCTTGCATAATTAATATTGCACTTTAATTAAGCAAAAACACATTTTATACGATTACTCGATTAATCGAATTTTTGGTAGAATACTCAATTACTAAAATATTTGATAGCTACTGTACAGCCCTACATTAAATCATAATCACAGTTTGTAAAGGTCATATATTTGTTCTTTGTTTGTTGTGTAGACTTCTATTATTTACACATCTTAACAAATAATTTATTAATTATGTCTTTGCAGTATCTAATCTAAAGTTGAAACTATTCATCATTTGTAAATGCTTATAAATATGTCAGAATCATTTTATATCTTTATGGGCATTGGATTTTTAGCTGCTGTAACAACATTTATATAAAAGGTGGTTAGTTAAGTTTAGCTAACTGCTTGCTAAAGACATAAAACACATTGTATTTTGGGTGCAAAACATATTTGTATTGCCTCAAGACAAATATTAGTATACTACTGTATATAATTAAGCAGGATATATCAGAATCAGAATCAGAATCAGAAAGAGCTTTATTGCCAAGTATGCTTGCGCATACAAGGAATTCGTATTAGTGACATAAGCTTCCAGTAAACAGAGACAACAACACACAGACAAAAAAAAAAAAAAAAAAAAAATTACAGGAGAATTACAAATTGGCAAATAAATAAGTGTATAAACAATTGTGCTATAAATGATAATGGAATAGGATTGAGTGAGATGCAGGAATGTTCTAGGATGGAGGGGTAACAAATAAATATAAGGATATTGCACATTTTTGCATAAGCATACGTTTAAGTGGGAAACATTTAGCTGTTCATGCCTGGGGGAAGAAACTATTCTTGTGCCTTGCTGTTCTTGTATTTGCGGCTCTGAGGCGCCGGCCAGATGGCAAAAGTTCAAAGATGGGGTGACTTGGATGTGAGGGATCCAGAGTGATTTTCTGAGTCCTTTTCCTCACTCTGGATGTGTACAGTTCTTGGAGGGTGGGCAGGGGAGCACCAATAATCCTTTCAGCAGTCCGAACAGTTCTCTGTAGTCTTCTGATATCTGATTTTGTAGCTGAACCAAACCAGACAGTAATTGAAGTACACAGGACTGACTCAATGACGGCTGAGTAGAACTGTTTCAGCAGCTCCTGTGGCAGGTTAAACTTCCTCAGCTGGCGAAGGAAGTACAACCTTTGTTGGGCTTTTTTCACAATGGAGCCAATGTGATTGTCCCACTTCAGGTCCTGAGAGATGGTGGTTCCCAGGAATCTGAATGACTCCACTACAGCCACAGTGCTGTTCATGATGGTGAGTGGGGAAAGTGCAGGGGGGTTTCTCCTAAAGTCCACAGTCATCTCCACTGTTTTGAGCATGTTCAGCTCCAGGTTGTTAAGACTGCACCAGACAGCCAGCTGCTCAACCTCCTGTCTGTAAGCAGACTCGTCACCGTCCTGGATGAGGCCGATGACTGTAGTGTCGTCTGCAAACTTCAGGAGCTTGACAGAGGGGTCTTTAGAGGTGCAGTCGTTGGTGTACAGGGAGAAGAGCAGAGGGGAGAGAACACATCCCTGAGGGGCACCAGTGTTGGTGGAGCAGCTGTTTGACATGAATTTCACTAACTGTTCACTAACTCACTAACTGTTGCCTATCTGTCAGAAGGCTGGTGATCCACTGACAGATAGAGCTAAAAACAGAGAGCTGGGTCAGTTTGGTCTGGAGGGTTGTTGGGATGATGGTGTTGAAAGCCGAACTAAAGTCCACAAACAGGATCCTCACATAAGTCCCTGTTTTGTCCAGATGTTGCAGGATGAAGTGCAATGCCATGTTGATTGCATCATCCACGGACCTGTTTGCTCGGTACGCATACTGCAGGGGGTCCAGTAAGGGTCCAGTGATGTCCTTCAGATAAGCCAGAACCAGTTTTTCAAACGACTTCATGACGACAGACGTTAGAGCCACAGGTCTGTAGTCGTTAAGTCCTGTTATCTTGGGTTTCTTTGGAATGGGGCCAGCTGGTCAGCACAGATTTTCAGACAGGCTGGTGTAACGCCATCTGGGCCTGGTGCTTTTCTTCTTTTGTTTTTCTTGAAGACCTGGCGCACATCATCTTCACAGATTTGAAGAGCAGGAGGTATGGAGAGGGGGATTGCAGGAGGTGTTAATGGTTATGTAGGGAGATGGTCAGAGTGGGTGTTGGGGGTTTCAAATCTACAATAAAACTCATTCAGGTCGTTAGCAAGTCGTTGATTAGCCTCAGTGCAAGGGGATGGTGTCTTGTAGTTTGTGATGGCTCTCAGTCCTCTCCAAACTGAAGTAGAGTCGTTGGAAGTAAACTGGTCTTCCAACTTTTTAGCATAGGTCTTTTTAGCCGCTCTAATCTCTTTGTTCAGTGTGTTCCTGGCCTGATTGTACAAGACCCTGTCCCCATTTCTGTAGGCATCCTCTTTGGCCTGACGAAGGTGTCTGAGTTTTACTGTAAACCATGGCTTATCATTGTTGAATGTTAAATAAGTCCTGGTAGGAATGCATATATCCTCACAGAAACTAATATAGGATGTTACAGTCTCTGTGAGTTCGTCCAGATCGGTGGTAGCAGCTTCAAAAACGCTCCAGTCTGTGATGTCAAAACAAGATTGTAAATCCTGCTCTGTTTCGCTGGTCCATCTCTTCACAGTCTTTACTACAGGTTTAGCAGATTTAAGTTTCTGCTTGTAGGTCGGTATAAGATGAACCAGACAGTGATCAGAACGTCCCAAAGCTGCTCGTGGAACAGAGTGATATGCATCATTTATTGTGGTGTAACAGTGATCCAGTATATTACTGTCTCTGGTGGGACAGGTAACATGATGTCTGTATTTTGGCAGTTCACGGGAGAGATTGGCATTATTAAAGTCCCCAAGAATGATTAAAACAGAGTCCGGGTGTTGTTGTTCTGTGTCTGTGATCTGATCAGCGAGTTTCTGTAAAGCTGAGCTCACATGCGCTTGAGGTGGAATGTAAACACTAACCAGAATGAGCGAGTGAAACTCCCGCGGCGAATAGAACGGCTTGCAGTTGATAAACTGCGTTTCTAGATCAGGACAGCAAATCTTCTTTAACACAGTTACATCTGTACACCACCGTTCATTGATGTAAAAGCATGTCCCGCCGCCGCGCGATTTCCCCGTTGATTCTGCGTCGCGATCCGCTCTAAACAGCTGAAAGCCCGGCAGATGGAGCGCGCTGTCCGGTATGGCGTCATTCAGCCAGGTTTCCGTGAAACACAGAGCAGCAGAGTGTGTGAAATCCTTATTTGTCCGAGAGAGCAGAAGGAGTTCGTCCGTTTTGTTGGGTAGAGAGCGGAGATTTGCGAGATGGATGCTAGGCAACGGCGTTCGAAATCCGCGCTTCCTGAGTCTGACGAGCGCTCCCGCTCGCTTTCCCCGTCTGCGCGTCCTGAAGCGCTTGATCAGCGCCGCTGCTCCTCCGATAACAATGTTCAGTAAAACGTCTGTATAATAGAAATCCGGAAAAATATCATGTGGTGTGTTCTGCCGAATGTTCAGCAGTTCATCCCTGGTGAAACTGATCGTGTTTGTTAAACAAAAAAACAGGAAAAACGAACAAAAACAGTACAAACACTGGAGAGCCAAGCACTGAAGCAGCCATGTGCGGCGCCATCTTGGATTGATATCCTTGAATCATACATCAGCAGGAGAAAACATCTACTTTTTAAGAAAATGCTTGTTCATTCATCAAAACAATATAATATAAACAGACTGAACCATGTTCCCTTATAATTGTAATGGGGCTGAAGAGTCGTGAGACATGCGGATCCATGTGCAAGCTTTTATTACACAGAGATATTGCCATAACAGGCATGGGTCAAACATTGGCAAACAGATATATAGAAGGCAAGACAAAGAGGGCAAGCGTGGGTCTTCGATGAGCGACTGAAAACTATGAAAACAAGGAACTGAAACAAGACTGTCAAGGTCAATGTAAAAATGTATTTATGTAGCACATTAAAACAACAAGAATGTTGACCAAAGTGCTTCACAACCAGATCAAGTACATACAAATAAAACAGGGCTGTAAGGTATTCAGTCAAATCATAACAAGATAATTTAGTTTAATTTAATTATTATAATATTATATTATAATAATTTATTTTTAGATATATTAAAAACAAAAGATCAAAAGCTACTATACCCCCCCCCAAAAAAAAAAATTTAAATAAATTATAATAAAACAAAATTTAAATCCCTAGCATTTAAGAGATACATAAGATAAACCCAGATAAGGAATAAGCCTGAGAAAAGAGGGAGGTTTTAAATGATACATTAAATAGACTTAATGTAGGAGAAGCTCTCATAGTTAAGGGTAGTGTGTTCCAAAGTTTTGGACTGGACTGAAAAATACCTGTCGCCTTTTGTTTTCAATCGAGATTTCAGGACATTTAAAAACAGCTGGACTGAAGATCTGAGGGATCTCTGAGGAGAAAATAAACTTAAAAGTTCAGATATATAGTAAGGTGCAAGTCCATTTTGAGCTTTAAACACGTATGTTAAAACCTTGAAGTCAATTCTATGTTTCACGGGAAGCCAATGGAGAGAAGCCTGTATAGGTGAAATATGTTCTCTCTTTTTTGTCCCAGTCAAGAAACGAGCTGCAGCATTTTGGACTATCTGTAATCGTGAGAGTGATGACTGACTAATTCCAGCATACAAGGCATTGAAATAATCAATCCTTGAGGAAATAAAAGCCTAAATTACAGTCTCCAAATCCTGAAAGGTGAGGAGGGGCTTTAACTTTCATAGTCGCTTCAGCTGGAAAAATACTACCAGAATCTAATGGTAGAGCTGGGTATCATCTGCATAGATGTGATAGAAGATGTTATGGTGCTCAAAAATTAAGCGCAATGGAAGCATATAAAGAGAAAATAAAACTGTACCCAGGCACGCCACAGGTGATTGGCATAGGGGATGATGAAAACTCTCCAATTTCTACAGATATGCTTCTATTTGATAGATAAGACTCAAACCAATCTAAAGCGGCATCACAAATGCATGCCTCATAATTTAATATTTGTAACAAAATGCTATGGTTCTCAGTGTCAAAGGCTGCGCTTAAGTCCAACAGAACAAGGACTGCACAATTTCCTGATTCAACTGATAACAAAATATCATTAGTTACTCTTAGTAGAGCAGACTCAGAATTGTACTTAAAAGCAGACTGAAAAGGATCTAAGATGTTGTTAGAAGTTAAGTATGGTGTAAGCTGGAGTAATACCATTTTTTCCCGAACTTTCAACAAAAAGGCAACTTAGAAATAGCAAACACGCAAGAACACGCAAACAGACAGTTGCACCGCGCAAATACTAAATTGAGCTCTCTTACGTTTTTTTGTGCATGGATGAAGAAATACAGACAAAATTACATCGAAATGCAAGTTTTGGTGAATATCCTAGTAAACACAGTCGGTTAGACATATCTTAACGTAAACAGCTGAGAAAGAAAAGGCATGTGTATCAGTATATTAAATCTGTGCTTTGTTCTTAAAGTGAAAGCAAACTAATAATAAATCAATGTTGTCAAAGAAAAATACAAGTGAACACTGCTCCTGACTAAATAACCTTTGTAACATCAACGATTATTAATCTATTTAATTTATACAATGAAGCCTATGCAGTTTTTTTTACATTTATTATATTTCTGTAGAGTACCTTAAAATTTATTTTAGACTGAGCCGAAAAACCTAAAAAGTACTGTTTATTGAACTTGTGTCTTTGTTGTACTGTATTTATTTTCTGCTATTGCTTTTAATTTGGTTATCTGTAAAAACGATTTTTAGCACTGAGCCCATAGTAGCAGATTTTTTTTTCCAATTGTTTATTTACATTATGTGTAAATAAAATTTCATAAAATTTCAGATAAATGTTCATGTTATATATTTTGGTTGCATTTGTGATTTAATAAAAATGTAGATGGTTGTTTAAAATAAATATATAAAAATATCGATATCTATCAATATACTCCTGTAACAAATCAAATCGTATTTGTATCGTAGAATTGTTTGAGGCATCGGCAAATATCGTATCGCTTGTATTGAGAATCAATATTGTATCATATCATGATGAGCCATCCGATTGACACCCCTATTAATAACGACAGAGGAGAAAACAAAACTGCGCCAACCCTGCGTTCCAACACAGGGTGAACCAGGAAGTCGTTCTTCCATCCAATGTTAGATGTTGTCAACAGTGGTAGCTGCTGATGTGTGACCCAGACTCAAGCAGATTCCTAAGTGTATTAGTAAAAATTTACAAGAACGACTCATATTTCTAGCTATTTAAATACAGGTATATATTAACTAATGATCCATTAATAATTATGTAATGTTTGTTAATGATTTATGAATGAAAGTTATTATAAAGTGTTACCCAACATTATATAGAATAAATGTTCTCCAACCAATACGCCAAGATAGTTTGTTTGTCCAAATCCCTGCAATACGACACATCAGAGCGTATACTTTTCGTATAGCTCATTTGGTAGAGCATGGCATTATATGCAATCACATGATCATTGGTTAGATTCCAGAGATCGCACATGCTCATATAATGTATATACACTGTAAATCATGGTTTTGCATAAGATTTTTAATGAAGATAAAATATCTATACAAATAACAATAAATGTTGCGTGTCACACCACGCAAATCTTGCACTCTGATATTTTAAGAAACAGTATACATCCCTGCATTTAAACGCGGCTGCAGTTTTTTTTGTTTGTTGTTGTTGTTGTTTTTTTTTACATAAATGTATAAATGTACAAAAGAAAGTAAAGATGACTCCCTTTAAAATAACTGAAGTTGTCAATTAATGAAGCTCTTTTTACAATGTATGGACTTTGTTGATTATAATGAGAGAACTTGAGTTTAAATGTGAGGACGTTTTATTAATTTGTCCATTCTTTTCAGTTTCTATTTATTTATTTATTTATTTATTTATTTATTTATTTATTTTCTTTTTTTTTACTTGTGACAAATATAGGCCTAATATGTGAGAATATTGACATTTTGCATATAAATCCATGTATGTAGCATGTATGTTTCAAATCTAAAATATGGTGTAATACTGGGCAGCTTAGAGAAAATACAAGCACAGATTAATTTGGCTTGACATTTATCCTGCTTGAATTCGTTCTAAGAAACACGCATAACTTCTTAAGGGGAAGTCATGTGGGGAAGTTGTGGCCTAATGGTTAGAGAGTTTGACTCCTAAATCCTAAGGTTTTTAGTTTGAGTCTTGGGCCTGCAATACCACAACTGAGGTGCCCTTGAGCAAGGCACCAAACCCCCAACTGCTCCCTGGGCGCCGCAGCATAAATGGCTGCCCACTGCTCCTTGTGTTTGTGTTCACTGCTGTGTGTGTGCACTTTGGATGGGTTAAATGCAGAGCACAAATTCTGAGTATGGGTCACCATACTTGGCTGTATGTCATGTCACCTTCACTTTTTAAATAGGCCTACTTAATTTTCATCTGTGTATATTAAATAGTTTAACTACAGTGTTTTTCTTTCATTTTCCCGTCATCAAATGTAACACATCACCAAGGTAAATCTGACTTCTATTTGCGAAAATGTGCTTTGAAGCGTTAGTTTGATAACTTGTGAGCAAAGCGCCAAATCAGCCATCAAAAGCTACAAATGCCACCTACTGTATCTCTTTGAATGGGGAAACACCAAATTCTCGATTAAAATTTCATATTAGAAATCACCAAAGAAATTATACAACAACTGTGTAATAAATGTTGTTTCCTTTGCTCCAATAGCAACAGTGGCAATGCTTGAATCGGATTTAGAGATACTATAATGATCTGGTTTTACCAGGTTTTTATTATTGTATTTTTCACTGGCTATTGCCTAAAAAGAGGTATCTGGTTCAAGCATAATACCACTAGGAGCCACTTGAGGGCACTAGTGCATAGTGGTAACCGGATATAAGCCTGGTCACCAACGAGCAAGTCAGTTTGTTTGGTAGAGGAAAACTGCATGGTTGAACTAACACTACCTGCCTACTCCTTTTACTGTATGTCCTGTGTTGAGAACGTACTCGGTTACTAACGTAACCTCGGTTCTCTCTAGAAGAGGGAACGAGTACTGCGTCTTAGCTAAGACGCTACGGGAAAAGTCTCTTTTCACGAAATACTGAAGCAAAAAATTATCCTTAATTTTGAATTTTTGTAAAGCGCATTTGCAGCAGTACACAGCCATAGGCGAGATGGCTCGCTCGCTCATTGGCTGCTCTGCGGCAAGTGCACAGCCTATCGAGCGCAGGCTGATGCCATATCAGACCAATAAGGGCACTTTGCGCCCTTCACGCCACTTCCCGAGGCAAGGCCTGACCAATGTGGCAATGCGGGTCTTACGCAATACTGCCCATATAACAGTCGGCAGCGAATAACGCTCACAAACTCAGAGTTCCCTTCAGGGCCCTGATTCGGCTATACCGACAGCAGCCTTGCTTGCAAGGCGGGAACCTCCAGGTTATAGAACCTGATAAATGTAGACAGCGAGGCCCAACCTGCCGCCATGCATATATCCTGCAAGGAGATCCCAGTAGACCACGCCCACGACGAGGCGACGCCCCTTGTGGAGTGTGCTCTGATGCCCAGCGGGCACTGAAGGCCCCTGGAAGCGTAAGCTAACGCTATGGCGTCCACTATCCATCTGGATAGAGTCTGTCTCGAAACAGCCATTCCCTTGGAACGTCCACTGAACGAGACAAACAGCTGCTCAGGCTGTCGAAAAGCAGCAGAGCGAGACACAAAAGCTCTTAAAACCCTGACAGGGCAAAGAAGACTCGAGTCCCTATCCTCTCCTGACACCGGCAGGGCAGAAAGGGCAATAACCTGAGCCCGAAACGGCGTGTTGAGGGATTTCGGCACATAACCGTGCCTAGGTTTGAGTATGACCTTTGAGTCATTAGGCCCAAACTCCAAGCACGACTGGCTCACCGAGAGCGCGTGCAGATCACCCACACGCTTCACTGAAGCAAGAGCCAACAAGAATACTGTCTTGAACGACAGATGCTGAAGGCTAATTGATTGGATAGGCTCAAAAGGGGGACCCTTCATGGCCTCCAAAACTGTCACGAGGTCCCATATAGGGACTGACGGAGGTCTGGGAGGATTCAGCCTCCTAGCTCCTCTAAGGAAGCGGATGACCAAATTGTTTCTTCCTATTGACTGACCAAGGGCTGTTTCAGAAAACGCTGCGTTGGCCGCCACATAAACTTTGAGTGTGGATGGGGCTCTGCCCTTATCCAACAGCTCCTGTAGGAAGAAGAGAACCTCCGTCACCTCACAACTAAGGGATGAACATCCTTGAGCTGTGCACCAGCTGGAGAACACCGACCACTTCGAGGCATACAGATGTCATGTCGACGGAGCTCTAGCCTGAGTGATGGTATTTAGCACTCCCACTGCGAGATCAGCGGATAACCGTTGAGCGCCCACACATGGAGGGACCACAACTCCGGTTGAGGGTGCCAAATCGAACCCCTGGCCTGCGAGAGGAGGACCCTCCTCAACGGCACTGGCCACAGGGCTACATCTGCTAACTGCATCAAATCTGGGAACCATGGTTGGTTCTTCCAAAGAGTTGCTACAAGCAGTATTGAACATCTCGTTTCTCCCACCCGTTCTATCACCTGCGGAAGGAGGGAGACGAGAGGGAAAGCATAAAGGGGGCAGCACGGCCATTTCCGTGACAGCGCGCTTTCGTTCTTGGAAAAGAACGCGGGGCAGTGAGCGTTTTCGTGGGACGCGAAGAGGTCCACCTCCGCCCTGCCAAATCTCTCCCACAACAGCTGGACTGTTTGCGGGTGTAGAGACCATTCGCCTGTGGGAACATTTCCTCTGGACAGCCTGTCTGGACCCAGATTCTGTAGCCCAGGCACATGCACTGCCCTCAGCGAACGCACGTTGCGCTGAGCCCAAACCAGAAGGTGTTCCGCCAGCCTGTAAAGGTTTCGGGACCCGAGACCGCCCTGGCGATTTATGTAGGACACCACAGACATGTTGTCCGAACGGACTAAGACGTGGTGGCCCTTGATTTGGGGACAAAAGCGCATCAGCGCGTTCTCCACTGCCAGCATTTCCAGACAGTTGATATGATGGAGCTTTTCCCGTTCTGACCACAGGCCAAAGGACGGTCTGCCCTCGAACAGCGCTCCCTATCCCGAAGTGGAGGCGTCCGTCGACACCATCTTCACATTCGAGGAAGTCCCCAGGCTTACACCTGATTGGTACCAGCCGTTTGCTGTCCAGGGTTTCAGGGTTGTGACACAGCCCTGATTGACCTTGAGACGCAGTCGGCCAGACACCCACGCTCTGCGCGGCACCCGCGCCTTCAGCCAGAGCTGCAGGGGGCACATGCGGAGCAGGCCCAGCTGCAGAACCGGAGATGCTGAGGCCATGAGACCCAGCACCTTCTGACAGTGCTTGAGCGAAACGGTCGCGCCACAGCGGAGAGAACTCGCTGCGCGCTGAATGCCCAACGCGCGCTGTGGTGACAGCCGCTCCGTCATGGAACACGAGTTCAGAACTATACCCAAAAACAGAATCGTCTGACTGGGGTTCAGCGAACTCTTCGCCCAATTGACACTGAGACCGAGCTTCTCGAGGTGATCGAGTAAAACGGCCCTGTGCTCCACGAGCTCTGCTCGTGATCGAGCCATAATCAGCCAGTCGTCCAAATAATTCAGCACTCGCATGCCTCTGAGAGGAGTGAGCGCTGCATCCATGCACCTCGTAAACGTACGAGGAGCCACGGACAAGCCGAACGGCAGGACTGTAAACTGGTATGCCTGGCCCTCGAAGGCGAATCTCAAATATCGCCTGTGATTTGACGCTATCTGTATTTGAAAATACGCGTCCTTCAGATCTATTGACATGAACCAGCCCCCTCTGCGAATCTGTGCGAGGAGCTTCCTGGTCGTAAGCATTCTGAAACTGCGTTTCATCAATGCCTTGTTCAGCTGTCTTAGATCCAGTATGGGCCTTTATAATGCCTAGCACCCAATCCGAAACCCCTGGAAGCGCTGACCATGCATCTGCATGAATGGCTAAGGGCTGGATGCGAAGTGGCTCTGTTGACTGGGCAACGGCGGCGCTTGGGTGCGCTGCACCATGCGCGTTACGCCTGTGGCATTTGAGGCGGGGAGCACGCTGATCGCAGCTGGCAGTTCGCTTGTCCTCGACCCCATCCCCGTGCTTAACCGAATGGGGGAGGGCTGAGCGGGTCCCGTGGGACTCGTGATGTCTGCGAGTAACTGTGGGCTGCAATGCACATTTACCACTTTCGACTCGCTGTCTGCCTGGGCAGAGCGTACGTGCATGGGTTTCGTTTTTACAGAAACCACGCGCCGTGTGTGACATAGTGTATGTGGGCACTGAGGAGTGGGCACGTTTGCTATGTGGCGCGCGTGACCGATCTGAGTCGATCTTATGTGCGCGAGCCCTGTGTGCAGGGCTGTGCTCACATGTGAAGATGGGCACTGAGGAGTGGGCATCGTCACTAGATTTATAGCACCATCGGCCATGGCTGGACGAACGTGCACGGGTTTCGTTTTTACAGAAACCACATGACGCGTGTGACATAGTGATTGTGGGCACTGAGGAGTGGGCACGTTTACTATGTAGTGCGCGCGATCGACTTGAGTCGCTTTATGAGCGCGAACCCTGTGTGAAGGGCTGTGCTTACATGTGGAGATGGGCACTGAGCAGTGGGCATCGTCACTACATTTATAGCACCATCGGCCGTGGCCGGACGAACGCGCACGGGTTTCGTTTTTACAGAAACCACATGACGCGTGTAACATAGTGATCGTGGGCACTGAGGAGTGGGCACGTTTACTATGTAGTGCGCGCGATCGACTTGAGTCGCTTTTATGGGCGCGAGCCCTGTGTGAAGGGCTGTGCTTACATGTGGAGATGGGCACTGAGCAGTGGGCATCGTCACTACATTTATAGCACCATCGGCCGTGGCCGGGACACCAGAAATTACACCTTTTCGGGAAATATCTGGGTAGCCGTGATAACGGTTTCTGTGTGCAGGCAAGCGGGCAACTGTACAGGCTTGCGCATTGCAAAAGACGCTGAAACAGTCACAATCCCTGGAACTGAAACAGCGGCGCACTTAGGTGAGAGTTCGGCCGCGGCGACTCGTACACCGGCGCTTTCCTAGGATGGCTTCGGGGCTCCCGGCCTCACCGTAATCCTCTGCGGGGGGCAACGGCCGGTAGAGCGGGAACAGGGGTCTCGAGCTGCGTTGCTGAAGCTGTTGCGATAACGGCTTTTGTGTGCAGGCAAGTGGGCAACTGTGCAGGCTTGCGCGTTGCAGAAAACGCTGAGACAGTCACAATTCCTGGAACTGAAACAGCGGCGCGCTTGGGTGAGAGCTCGACCACAGCGGAACTCGTACACCTGCCCTTCGATGAAGCAGCCATCGTGAGTAGTGCAGACGCAGCGTCATGCAGCAGGCTTTAGATGGCAACACCGCTTTCGTCCGCCGTCCAGCAGAGGGCGGACAAAGGTGCGTCGCTAACGCCTGTTCCACCGGCGGAAGTGACTGGTAGCTCCTGTTTTTAGCATCATCCAGTGTGGAGAATGCTAGTGAAACAGACGAATGAGTTCGCGCTGAATATGGTGCGTTCCAAGCCTTTGCCACCTCTTCGTGAAGCTCAGGAAGAAATGAGGCGGGCTTTGAGAAGTACGCTCATCCGAAAGGAAAATACCATCCAGCCGGGAACGAGAGGGGGGCGCTGTTGCAGACCACTCAAGGCCGAGACTCATCGCGGCCAGCGTGAGCACTCGCCCCGGCTCCTTCTCGATGTCAGCTCGTCTGCTGGGCTTCTGAGCAGAAGGCGCGAGATCCTCGGAGCTCGTCCAGCCCTCACTGTCCGAAGCTAGCAGAGAGCGCGTGTCCTCTTCCCCGACACGGCCCTGAGATTGACTTCCTCGGACGACGCGGCGGCAAACAGCGGGCACTGCCCATCGGGAAGCGATGCAGGGGAGGCCAGTGAAGCAGGGCGAACCGGTGAGCTCGGTTGAGCTGAAGACGGTTCCGGAATCCGCTGGAAGCGGCGCTTTTACGGCGCCTCAGCAGAGAATGCAGGCTCAGAGAAAAAGGCCAGGCGAGTCCTCAGAGTCACCATGGCAACAGCTCGCAGTGAGGGCATCCGCCGTCAGCGAGCGCGAGCGCTGCATGAACTTCACCCAGGCAGGAGACACAGATGACGTACCTGTCTCCCTCGCTGAGTTGGGCTCTGACGAGCCGCAGGAAGGCATCTTAAAAAAGACGCAAGCTCTTTTACGAGTGTGTGTCGCAGGGCGAACACACACACACGCATAAAGAACAGCTCGATATAACAGAATTGAAAGGATATAGGCGCCGGACAGCGCAGCAGGAACGGCAGTGGAAGGCGGCGAAGGCCAGCAGCTTCAGAATGGCTCGTCCCGCTGATATGCCTCTCAGACGGCGCTTGCTTCCTCCGTGATCCAGCGATGCGTGAGCTTCGCTGAAGAGATGAAAAATCAGGTGAGTCAGCCTTTTCGAGCTCCTTTTATAAGGTTGGGCAACACCCGTTTCGGCGGGAAGTGGTGTGATTGGTCTGATATGGCATCAACCTGCGCTCGATAGGCTGTGCACTTGCCGCAGAGCAGCCAATGAGCGAGCGAGCCGTCTCGCCTATGGCTGTGTACTGCTGCAAATGCGCTTTACAAAAATTCTAAATTAAGGATAATTTTTTGCTTCAGTATTTCATGAAAAGAGACTTTTCCCGTAGCGTCTTAGCTAAGACGCAGTACGAGAGAACTCTCGTAAGAGAACTAATAGAGTTTACACTCAAAAGTGAGTATTTGCTGACCATTTGCTACTAATGACTTGGTGTACAATGGGCACGCAGTGTCTGGGGTATGGACGGGCCCCCATCTGTACTGGCATATCAATAAGCTGTCACCAGTCACCCGGATCCAGTATGTTTCCAGATCAGATGGTGGATCAGCACCTAGAAATGACCTCTACAGCCCTGAAAGACAGTGGAGACCAGGACAACTAGGGACAACTATATGAGCCCCAGATACAGATCCCCTGTAAAGACCTTGTCTCAGATGACCATCAGGACAAGACCACAGGAATCAGTTGAGTCCTCTGCACAATGTGACTTTGCTGCAGCCTGGAATTGAACTGCTGGTTTCATCTGGTCAGAGGGGAACTGGCCCCTCTGACTGAGCCTGGTTTCTTCCAAGGTTTTTTCTCCATTTTGTCATTCTGACTTGATTGCAAATGATTGCAAAGATACTATTTAACTGAACAGAGCTGGATGTTGAAATCACTGTCACTGAATTCAATGATGAACTGTCATTTTGCATAATTGACACACTGTTTTCCTAATTAATGTTGTTCAGTTGCTTTGCCACACTCTGTTTTGTTAAAAGCGCTATATAAATAAAGGTGACTTGACTTGACTTGACCTGTTTGCCTCTCCAGAGACTTCTCACTGCCAGTTGTTCACATTTGGCATGGACGCACTGGAACACAGCATAAATAATATGATTCATGATTTATTTGAGATTTAATTATTGAATGGCGGACTCGGAAATAATCGCTTTAGTACATTCAGAATGCAATTATACAATAATAATATTAAAATAGCGGGCCAAATCGTCCACCCCGGTTCTCCCGATGGCCGATTTCCACAGACACGCAGAACATGCTGTATTCATATATCGTCTTTTTGTGCTTAATATTCACATACACTAGTCCATATCATGTTTTTATTCAAGTGTACTGACCTACTTTTTATTTATTCATCCAAAATGTGGCATATTGCGTCCACGTTAGGCTATAAGAATTCCGTTTTTATGATTGGATTCTACAAACCAGACAGTGTTTTCCACATTGCGGAAATTATTGGGCTGTATGTCTCAGTCTAATTTGGGAAATAAATCTGTTAAATCTGTATGCGGATGTGTGTAAATAATAAAATGTAAACCCCTTTATAATCGTTAAAAACTCTGTAAGTAACTGTAATTTAATTACACATTTTTTCTTAGTAACTGTAACTGATTACAGTTACATTTATTTTGTAATTAAATTACATAACGCCGTTACATGTAACTAGTTACTCCCCAACACTATGTGCATGTGCCAGTGTGATGAAGAACAGTGAGTTTAAAACCATGAATTATTTTGAGCTTTATGAGTGTGTTCTTTTACTGATATGAGTATTAAATTGTGAAATGAGGCTTGTAATGTTAAAAATGCATTAAAAAATTATGAAAAAAATAAATAAAAATACTTAGAAAATATTCTAGATATAATTTTAACAAAATACATACAAAACGAAATAAATAAAACAAATGCTTTAAAAAAACTGATTTCACATTCACAATAGCTTGCTTAACAGGTTATTGCAATATATCGTAGTCTGGTCATAGACCACTTAACAAACAAATTAATTTGATCACTGGGCCTTATTGCTTTGATTACTCCATATTACTATGAAGGAAAAGTATATTGCTGACTGACTGCGGTCCCAGACTTGTGCGTCTTTCTTCCAAGATCCGCCCATACACACTGAATGCCCTCTCTGACAGCGCACTAGATGCAGGAATGTTCAAAATAAAACGTGTGAATTTTGAGAGGACAGGATATTGCTCTTTCCCATTTTTTTCAGTGACAAATGACAATTGTTTTCAGATGTCTGACTTGCCTTGGTTTGCTTCTGTCAGGTAAACAGCAGCTTAAATTTTTTCTCAACTTCTTGTGTTGACTCCATTACTACACACCACTGTTCCCTGCGGGTCTCCCGCTAAATGTTCTTACCGCCCACTCCCGCCCGCAGCAAAGGTTAAACCACCTGCTCCCTCTACTTCACATTGGCTCCCTAGAGCAACAATAAAATATTTTAAAAAACTGTGGCAATTTCACTTGTTTCATACTTTCAGTCTTGTTTCATACTTTCCTCCATCTGCAGGTGTTTTCATGGTTCATTGAGTGAAATCTGATTTAAAAAATTACCTTGAGTTCTGGGGCCTGATTTATAAAGACGTGCGCAGAATTTCTTGAATGTCTTTACAAACAATTTATGAAACCATCCATATGCAAAAAAGGGTTCCTAAATACATTCCGCTTTCTAAATCTGAGTTGATCTTTAAATTCAATCACAATGTGAAAAAACTCATAACAGTCGGCATGGAAATTTAAATGTGTATATACAGATAATTCAAGTGACATACTTTTCACAAAGTTTTTGATAATATTTATGCCTATTGTGAATGTCTATTTGTTTTTATAAACAGTGCTGAATTATTTTAATTACTGATGATTATTGATTATTAATTTCCATAGCAACTAAATCCCATTTTGTTCTCACTTTTGACAGAATAAAATACAAGGAATTTATTATCCAATCGTACTTGTGTTATAAATTAGGCTTGTGACCTTTTCAAATTTAAACAGATAAATTTTGCTAACTGGATTTAAATTAAATTAAACCCAGTAAAATATTGTAACATATTGTATATTTTAATCCATATATTTAAATAATATTACACCCATCTGTGCTTTTATTTTGACTTCTGTAAATACTGAACAGATTAATATTAATAATAAAGATCGGACAAACAAAGCCACCAGACCACTAAACCACCATTAAACACTGAATACGGAATACTGAAAGATTGCAATAAATTTAAAAGATGGAATTGCACACAAAATAATTTATTATAAGCCACAAATAGGAATATCACCTCAGTTTTCAGTCCTGTGTCAAAATGGTTCACAGGTATGAATCTATATAGTTTTAGAAAGCAGATGCTCTTTAATATCATTTAGTTTAATATCAACCCAGTAAAATAATCCAACACACACTGTCAATAGTGTAAGTAAGGTACTTATCACTAGGTATTAAAGCTTTGAATGTTTTACAAAACACTAACATGCATGAAAAAATTCATCTGAGGTCTGAGACTGACAGCTGTCTGTTCTGTGTGTGAAGAGCATTTACATAGAGACACTTTGCATGAGAGAGTTTATAGTGCTGTGAGTTTAACACTTCATGATTGAGAGCAGCACAGAACACAATCTTCATCATCACACTGTCTATATGTGTACAAGCAGAGGTGTAGTGGTAAAAAAAAAAAAAGAGGTGGGTACACTATAAATTTTGGGTGACCACATCATAGTCATGGTAAAGTGGGCCACTGTCTACCGGTGTATGTGTATCCTGATGACATCACTATAGGCTGTCATTTGATATTACTACCAAGGGTATCACTGGTTGTTCCCTCATATAGGTCACACAATCACTATTCAATTCATACATTAATCTACAGTAAGTTCTTGTTAAAGAGACTCAAGAAGGAATAATATGGTTGAAATATATAAAGTTTACTAAATGACAAAACAGAGAGAACAAAATATTTTAAGAGAGATAAAGAGGGAGGCTTATATCCAGGGGTTTCAATGCAATGCACTTGTACATAATGATGAGGGATTTGGGATTATTTTCATAGTCGATTAATCAGTTGAATATTTTCTCAATTAATCGGTTAGTTGTTTGGTCTATAATACGTCAGAAAAATGTGGATCATTGTTTCCCCAAAAGCCCAGGAATGGTCCTCAAATGTCTCGACCATATCATGGGAGGCTTTGGAGAAGATTTAGAAAAGACTGATAAGATGCTTTCATATATATTATCAATGACAAAGACTGCAATGACACAGACAGCATCATTGCAGAAGGAAATCCTTTTGGTCACTTGGTTCACGTGAGATGATTGACAGCTTTACAAACTAATGATATCGCACTGATGTCATAGCTGACGCAAATTAATAAGAGGAGAGTAGCTCTGTTAGCTGTTTGAGCTCTTCAGATTGCATAAATCAGTGCAAAATTAATAGGAATGTTATTCTGCATGACAAAATATTTTACAAAAATTTCATAAAATTATTATTAATCATTCCAAATGTGCGCACCATTGGAATATATAGCCCTGGTGGATCATGGATATTGTATGTATACGAACATAAATTAACCATGGTAATATTAAATTAGCTTTCTAGTTTCTTGAGATAAGATGAATGGCTGCTGTATGAGTGATGATTTCTATTCAAAATAACGAACGTTATTATTATTATTATTATTAACGGACGTTTACCGTACCCACGAAACCGTGAACGGCTAGTGATAACTTTAACTAGCTAGGTAGAGGTGACTCGAGTCAGTGGCATGAATCTACCGTGAACCAAATTAACCTCAAAAACATGAAGTTTAGTACTGAGTACCGAGCTCATTCACTTTTGGCTTGTTGCCGAGGCCGTTTGCTGGCATCAGGAGGAGGGTTGCTGTCTTGATGGTGCTTAAAAAATGGCCAGATATCAATTTTTGAATCTTGATGCAATCTGTTGCGTGTCTTTCATGAACGGTTCGTTCATTTTGAACGAACCTTTAATATGACTCAGGACTACCGAGTTGTCTCAGAGAGTGATTCGTTCATTGTGTGTTGACCGCACACGAGCATTACGCAACATATGGGCTCTGAATCGACAGATGAGGTCCGAGTCTTTTATTCTTCCTGTCATTCCCATAGAGATGGAAAGAGAACAGATCAGGGCCCGGTTCCCCAAAACGTTCTTATTGCTAAGTAGTTCTTAACCTATTCCTTAACCTCTTTCTTAACCTTATGGCACGATTCCCAACACGTTCGTACGCTAAGTATATCTTCTGTAAGTCACAGTTTTGTAAGGTTGGTCTGGACCATTCGTAAGCTCTCTCTTAGCGTTGTTTGAGCTCAAGACTCTAGTCGCAACAAAATGGCTCTAAATGGCTAAAATCCATAAATGGGTAAGCATGGCGGTGTCCAGTAAGCGACCAACTACGGCAGTGATCCAACGTGTCCTTGTATTGAATCAAAGACGGAGCCGTTTAGTCCATGTCAGTTTTTTTATTCGGCAAAACTTAAGCCCTTTTGACATTTTGCCTGACGTGGCTATATAAAAAAATTTAGCCTCCCAAGACAACTCATATGGAGCTGCTGTACCTTCTCAGACCTGCGCTTGCCAGGCTAACGCTGCGGAATTTTGCTTCAAGCCCTGAAGTCAAGCTGCTTGCAGCGCTAGGTTTTTTTTTTTTTTTTTTTTTCTACAGAGAGCTTCATCGAGTTCGTGGGAGAGGGCGAGTTGCGGAGGTGCCTCCACACTGTTACCAACGCCCTTCTGCACCATGCCAGGGATTACATCCTGGTGGATGGCACACTCATCTCTATCACCAATCCATCAGTGATTGATCAGGTGTACATATCGCGAAAGGGATACGCGGCCATAAACGTGCAGGTTATAGTGGACCATAGGGGTGTGATCTCCGACCTGGTGGCAAGGTCCAGCAAAACTTCAAGTTCCTTTGACCAGAAGCTTGGTGCCCTTTTTTATGTTGCTTCCCCAGCATATTCTGTCTCTAACGCTCTCTCTCTGCTCATTGTAGATAGGTTGCTTTTTATTGAAAACATTAACCAATGACAATCAATACCAGCATTAAACAGAAGTAACTGCAGCTGCTTGCCATTTAATTCTGATTGTAAAGTACTTTACCATTAATATAAAAGTGTATTACATAATTTTTAGAAGTCGTTAAACCCATGTCAAGAAGCGGCACAAGTGGCACAACGGGATAAGGAGGGTGGATGATCAGTGAGGGATCCCCGTTTCGTCTAACCGTCACAACATATCATGTGAACATATTACTTACCATTTGATAATTTAATTTATAGTCTATATTTTACTGATAACTTAAACTAGGTTAAAATAAATGTTACTGGAATAATTTGAGGAATTTTTCATTTGCATAGAACTTGTTGTTTTTCCTAACGCTGTATTGCACCTTCGCGTGAGGTGGAAAATCGATTCCTGAGCAATCGATGCCAACTAATTCAGCACCTTCCCTCGGGACTGCGCTCTTGTAACATCGGACGTAAGAGGCAGCGTGTTAAGAAGCTTCCCAAGGGACACTTCGGGGAACACACTTAGGAACATAAACAACTTTGGTAAGATATATCTTTCGAGGTCTTCTTAGCGGGCTAAGAGTGAGCATTATCGGGGAACTGGGCCTAGTTCATTTTGCTGAATGAGACTCAAAGATCTGAGTCAGTAAAATGATCTGAACTTCCCACTACTACTGGCAACACCGCAAGCAATTGGTCAACACTGACAGTTGCAGCGCAATATGAAAGACTTCATATTAGGTTTAACAACAAACAACCCATCAAACTAATAATGAACAATATGAAACTAAAACCACATAAGCTTAATTTAAAATGGCTTAGGAACTGTAGGCTATTTAGAGGTGGATAAACTTAATTTAGAGGTGGATAAATGCAATTTGAAGGTGGTTAAACGCTATTTCCGAATTTTGGGAGGTGTGTAAACGGCGTTTACGTGCTTTTAGGCTTCACTACATCCCTTTGTACAAGGTAAGGTTTTCATGAAAATGTTAAAGTAAAATATTATGATATTATCAGCAAAGAATATCACACATATATCCTGTTCTTTCTAACTCTGTTTCTAGGTTTCAGTTGGCAGGTGACTGTGAATCAGACGCTTTAAAAACAGTTCAGATCAGTGAATCAGTCATTGTTAAAAAAACTCAGCAGTCAAAGATGCTTGTTCAGGTTCATATACTTGTATGGCCTGGTATCAGCAGAAACCTGGAGAAGCTCCTAAACTCCTCATATATTATGCAACAACCCGTTACACTGGAACTCCATCTAGATTCAGTGGCAGTGGATCTAACAGTGATTTCACTCTGACCATCAGTGGAGTCCAGACCTCCATCAGTCAGAGTCACAGTGACTGCACTGATACAGCTGAGAGATACTGCAGCTGCTCATAAACATAATCACACACAACACTGATCAACACAAACACTAATATTACAATATCATTACAATCAACATTAATCTTGCATTTATGGACAGAACGAGTAAGTGGAGACACTGGGAGTGTGGACTGAAAATCTCATTTACATTGTGAGTGTGGAGTGATTGTGATCCTCTCAGAATAGAGAAGCTCTGTCTCCAGAGACCATGTTCAAACCCCAAGAGCTTTATTTGACTAGATTTACTGCTACTGATTTTTTTTGAGAAGCTTTATTGAATGTTGCAGCAAACACAGCAGATTGAAAGATCAGCCAGTGCTTTGACACTAGAGCTCTCTTTCAGTATTGAGTTGTAAATGACTACAGCTGCAGCACTAGACTCATGTGAATCCTGCCTGACACAGGACACTCAGATACGTTCATCTTCAGGAGAGAGCAGCGCTCACTGGAGAAACATCAGCACTGCGAGCGACTAACAGCGACTCTTGTGGAACGAGGCTTCATGAGGAGCTCCATCATGTGTTACTCTGCAGACGTACAGCTCTCCCTCTTCCCAGCGTGCTTTGCTGAGGGTCAGGACACTACTGCGGCTGTAGCGGCCGTCCTGCTCGCTCTCTGCGCTGGTCACAACCCCCTCGGTGACCTCTGAGCCGTCCAGTGTCCAGCTCACCAGCGCCCCCTGTGGAGAGTAAGAGCTGAGCAGACAGAGCAGTGCGGCTGAGTCTCCAGAGATCTGCAGAGAAGAGGGCGGCAGCAGAGACACTGAGGGCTTCACTGTGGGACCAGCTGCAGGAGACAAACACAACACATTCACAAACACAGAGAAAACACAATGCAGCTCCAGCACTCTTCTGCCCTGCAGCATTCACATCATTTCAAGATCACTTTGAGCAGCAGACGTGTGAGATCCCTTACGAAAAATAACCATGGTTTTAGTATAGTAAAACTGTAGTAACCCATGTTTTTTTGGCGTGTTGACTACCATTTGTATAACCACAGATTTACTACAAATACCATGGTTAAACTATGGTTAATTTAGCAAAACCATGGTTGATTTGTGGTTACCATGGTTTAACTATAGTAAACATGGTTTTTTGGTTTTATTTGTAGTAAAACCATGGTTAATTTTCATAAGGGATGCAGTAAAAATCACAACAATCTCATCATTCATGTTATTCATCATCACTGCAGCTGATATATACACAATATACAAACTACACAATCACTATATACATTTAAATCAAACCTCAAAAATGAAACAAACTTACAAAGACACTGACTGTTTTAATTTCTGTAGTTTTTGTACCCAATTACATTTCATGTTAGATGTTCCCCTCTTATATTTTATTTTGTTTATACATCTAAGTTTTACTCAATTTCAGACTTACATTTTATGACTGCAGCTCAGATCAAGTGTAAAGTATATTGCTGATTAGATTAGAAAACAACCAAATCAACATATTAAATGAGCTGATATACAAACTACACAATTGCTAAATACATTCCCATGAAACCTTACAAATATAACTAAACATAATAAGATATTTACCAGCTTTAATTCCAGTACTTTTTATATCCCTAAAAATTCTTTACATTTTAGTTAGGTGAGATATTTAACTCAAAGTGTAACTCAATTTCAAACAGAGATTGTGTGATAATAAATAAATAAATGAATAAATATGCACTAAATTATAAGCAAAAGAGATTCAAAATCATTGATTGATCTACAGAAAGTAGCTCCATTTATATTTTAATGCCAGATCTCTTTTGTCCGTGATATTTACAATAAAAAAATTATGTATATGTGAACTCAGTATAGAAATTAATGAAAGAAAAAACTTGATAAACTGATAAAAGTCACAAAGAGCCACATTATGAAAAAGTGAATCATTCAGTTCTTCTAAGTATGTTACATGAGAATATTTGAAATATTTATTGTGAAACCATTTTTTTATTATTATTTAAAAAAATACTGATTTTGTAACTGTTTTGATTTTGTTACTGAGCACAAGTTTAGTTCCTCCACCGAATGTGTACCACAGTGATACAATCGAATGAAACACTCGTACAAAAACCTCTATTCCACTCGAGTGAACACAAACTCCAGCAGAGAGAGAAACAACACTTCAACACACTGAGAGCAGAAACACCTCAGCTGCTGACAATGTCTTTCTTTTCATTATCAGTTGAAGAGTTTATTCATCTCAATCACTGTAGTCCTGATTCAGTTTGACTTCATGTCCTATATTTATCATTTATTGTTTCCTTGTGTGCCAATAACACTTTTTAAGGAAATTAAGTTGATGACCTTTGACCTTTTTTATCATGGATGATGTCATGGAGTTTCTCATAATGATGCTTTGATCGTCAAATGAAGCTTGATCATTATGATTCACAGAAAGAAAGAAAAAACTCTTATTTTACACAGTGTTGAGTCCTGATGATATTTATACGAGTAGAAAAAAAAGGTCTCATGAAAGATATCCCAAATAGCGACATCAACACTGATCCAACATTAAAAAGACCACAATGGACTTTTACTCTTTTAATCTAAACGCAGCTGAATACTATTCAATTATTCTTGATAACACATCTATTATCAGATACTTTCACTTAATAAATAAATCAATCATATATGACTAAACAGTTAAATATGTTATTACAGTGACACTAGAAACTGAAAATGTTGCATCCACACAGATAGATGACAATATAAAGACTAAGATTAGTGTCACATCAGCCAGTGCAACAACAAATCAACAAAACTAATATTTTACAATTAAGCAACACAATAATCAGTAAATGGTTTAAAAACCATTACTGTGAGAGAAAAATATTATAGTATTAGTTGTAGCAGCTTGAGCTGTTGTGAATCCTGCCCACTTCTTTGCATCGTCAGCTCATGCTTCAGTGCTCTGAGAGAGTTTAAAGTGCTGTGAGTTTAACACTTCATGACTGAGAGCAGAACAGAACACAATCTTCATCATCACACAAGACACAACAACAACAATGAACAACATCATCATCCTCATCTGGACCCTCACACTGTTTGCTCAAGGTTTGTGTGATAAAATGTGTATAATTTAATTTATTTTTATTTATTCTTTCATTCTTTGAAGTGTAAAATATTAATCATAAACAATTTCATAATTATATATTTTTTTCTTTCTTTCAGAGTGTAGAGGACAGTACACTGTAACTCAGAGTCCATCAATAACAGCAGCTCAACCAGGACAAGAAGTCAGAATAAACTGTAAAACCAGCAGTAATGTGTACAGTGATAGTAATGGGATATGGATGAGCTGGTATTTACAGAAACTTGGAGAAGCTCCTAAACTCCTCATATATGCTGCATCAACCCGTTTCACTGGAACTCCATCTAGATTCAGTGGCAGTGGATCTAACAGTGATTTCACTCTGACCATCAGTGGAGTACAGACTGAAGATACAGGAGATTATTACTGTTAGAGTTTCCACTATCCAAACAGTAAACGTGTGTTCACACAGTGATAAAGAGTCGTACAAAAACCTCCGTCAGTCAGAGTCACAGTGACTGCACTGATACAGCTGAGAGATACTGCAGCTGCTGATGAACACAATCACACACAACACTGATCAACACAAACACTAATAACACAATACAAACAGATGGAGAAGTTTATTGTGATATACTTTGAAGTTTACTTGACGAAGCCTCGTTTGAATGAGTAACATCTTTAAGTTTAAAGGTTTTCTTGTCACACAGACAGCAAAAAATCAAACAGGTCTTCAAAAACTCAACATTACTCTGAACATTAGACCACTTCAGAACCCATCAAACCTCAACAGACAAGAACGAAATCATATTAGACCCTATTACGGCTATTATCACTTGATCTGAGCAACAGTCACTCAATTTCACTTTAAAACTGAGTGTAAACCAAAGAAAACAAGAGTGGAATATCTATCATGAAACTGTAAGAAGCTCAAATTCACTTCATTGAATAAGGAAAGAATGAGCTCCAGCAAAGCCCTTATGAAAAAAAATATATATATTTCCATATATTTATGATCAATATATTCCCATATGCAAAGACTATTTCCTTATATATGAATGATCAATATATTGTGTTTTAATGGTATATTGAAAATATTGAGAATAATATATTGTGTTAATATATTACAATATATTGAATAATACATAAGGAACTGCTGCTTTTCATATATTTAAAAATTTGTGACAATATATTATAATATATATAATTAATTATTCAGTATGTAAGGAACACCCCGATGAAGAAATCCAATGGCGAGGGTGAAAGAATAATGTGTGCAGATCTTTACTCATGCTCCTGCAAAATTTATCAGGATTTAGTTTCAATTTTAGTCTAGCTCTGTTTAATCTGACTCCAATTTTCAAGCTATCATAAAATGTAGACTGTATTTCTAATTCAGAACTTATCACAAATATTGATTTTGTATTCATTTAGATATTTGATTATTTTGAAGATCCCATACTTTCAGTTATTCGTTCATCAGGGACACGATGTCGCATTTGAGTCTCACGTCGTCTGTACACAGATCTCATGATCACAAACTCACCAGTCCGATCTTAATCAGAGAGTGCAAGATTAACTTTTACCTTTAAGTCCAGCCGCCTACTGCTCGCTCAGAACAAAAAGTGTAGTTTGTTAAGTCACTTCAATACAACTTGCTGAATCAGTGATAGACAGAATTAAAAAGATCTGTTTTGCTCAGTCATGAGCCTTTAGTCTGTTCTCTCCTGACACAGATTTGAGGAAACATCAGCCTCCACATGATTTCAGCAGAGACTAAAATAAATCAAGAATTAATGTCTATTTTGCCTGGAAAAATAAAAAATAAATCATAAAGAATAAATTAATCAAGAAAGAGAATACATAAATTAAAAAAACAATAAATTAAAATTTGGTTACACAAAGGATCAGCATGAAATACGAAACACAGAAATAGAAAAAATAGCACCAAATAATTTCAAAGAGTTATCATACCTGGTAAATAGAGAGACACATGGCAAGTGTGCGGGAAGTTTTGTTTGGAGATGTTTCGTCGATTCTCTTTAAATACTCAAATCAGAACAAAACAGATTCCTCATAAATTCAAGATAATAAAAACTTCACAGAACTTTTGCTGGGAGATGAGAGCCATATTTAAGGCAATTTTCTTTGATCCATTATGATGAATTATTCAAAATATTTAACCTGGTCATTGTGCTCCTATATAATCTCGTGCTATTATGCAAACCCATTATATATAATTATAAGTTACATATATAATTACATATAATTATAAGTTCTGCAAAAAAAAAAAAAAAGAGCGAAATGTGCACTTACATCTCATAGCATCAGTAACTCAACCGTCTAGTAGTTGTAGTAGTACATTAGTACGGTTTTCCTACCTAGTGCAGCATTTTCAATGTTTGCAATGTCTTCACAATGAAGACGTCAGGCAGCACCTTGAAGATCTCGCCTTTGGAGAAGATTTTATACTCAAAAAATGTATTCGTTTCTCAGAGAAAAATTGCAAAGAGATTGAAGTTATCATCCTCTACAGTGCATAATATCATCCAAAGATTCAGAGAATCTGGAACAATCTCTGTGCGTACGGGTCAAAGCCGGAAAACCATACTAGATGCCCGTGATCTTTGGGCCCTTAGACAGCACTGCAACACATACAGGACTGCTACTGTAATGGAAATCACAATATGGGCTCAGGAATACTTCCAGAAAACATTGTCGTGAGCACAATCAACCGTGCCATTCACCGTTGCCGGCTAAAACTCTATAGTTCAAAAAAGAAGCCATATCTGTCAGAAGCAAGACCAGGACCCAACTGCGGTTGAATGAATAATAAAAGTGTATTGACAAAAAAACTCAGGACTCAGGAAAAAAGAGGACTTAATCGGCTGAATCACAAAACCACCAGTACTCCGTAAGAAAGGCCGGCATTGTGATTTCACCGGCATCAACTGGACAGCAGCGGGGGAAAGGTGGGGAGTCAGCACTGGAAAGCCGAGAGGTGAGTAGAGTATGCCGACTGGTAGATGTGAGCTTCTGAGTAACGAGAGGCAAGGCTAGGAAAAAAGGACAAAAACCTGGAACACCAGACAAACTAGACAGGGAAAAATAAAATAAACAAAGCTTCGACTAGTAAGGAGAAGAACTGTGCTTCTTACAATGCTTACGGACTGACATAAGACAGCAAAAACAAGGGCATGATAAAGGGAAGATAATCAGCATAAAACAGGGTGCAGGTGAGGGAGAATACAGGGATATCAAGAGGGGCAGAGAAAACATAGCGGTGATCGCGGAACACCTGGCGAGCCACCAAAACAAAAACCATGTGCTCCAGGACAGCAAAAGCCTCAGACCCCACCGTGATCGTGACAATATCTAAACATGATCCAGAAGTGCATGCATTTTCTCTGGGCCAAGGGTCATTTAAAATGGACTGTGATAAAGTGAAAAACTGTTCTGTTTTGACGAATCAAAATTTGAAATTCTTTTCGGAAAACTGGGACTCCATGTCATCCGGACTAAAGAGGACAAGGACAACCCAATTTGTTATCAGCGCTCAGTTCAGAAGCATGCATCTCTGATGGTATGGGGTTGCATGAGTGCGTGTGGCATGGGCAGCTTACACATCAATGCTGTACCATCAATGCTGAAAGGTATATCCAAGTTCTAGAACAACATATGCTGCTTCCAGACGTCTTCTCTTTCAGGGAATACCTTGCATTTTCCAACATGACAATGCCAGACCACATACTGCATCAATTACAACATAATGGCTGTTATGATAGAAAACATCTGGAGCATCATAAAGAGGACAATGCGACAAAGAAGACCTAAGACTGTTGAGCAACTAGAAGCATGTATTAGACAAGAATGGGACAACATTCTTATTCCTAAACTTGAGCAACCTGTCTCCTCAGTCCTCAGACGTTTGCAGACTGTTATAAAAAGAAGAGGGGATGCCACACAGTGGTAAACATGGCCTTGTCCCAACTTTTTTGAGATGTGTTGATGCCATGAAATTTAAAATCAACATATTTTTCCCTTAAAATTATACATTATCTCAGTATAAACATTTGATATGTCATCTATGTTGTATTCTGAATAAAATATTGAAATTTGAATCTTCCACATCATTGCATTCTATTTTTATTCACAATTTGTTCAGTGTCCCAACTTTTTTGGAATCGGGTTTGTAGACAAACAAGTAATTAGACTCTGGTGGTGGAGTTAAGACGTGGCAGAGGGTGTGACAATATACCTAATATAATCATAATGTATATCACTTACATTGTCTAGAAGAAAAATAAATGTATGTTGCTTGTTCATCAAAACTTGCCTCCACAATGTTAACAATTAAAAAAATGTTTCCTTGTCTTTACAATATTTTGGTATCTAGATTTGACTGGAGCTCTGAGGGATTCAGAGTCTGTAAGTTTTTGTTCAGCAGGTAAATCATCAGTCCTAAACAAGTACATTATTATAACAGATGCACTGACTCATGAACAAGTCTCTCCAGTAACTTATTGTCTGGCTAATCGGATTCTCTCATCTGATTTTCACACATCTTCAGCATGGATGGGTTTAGTTCATCAGCTGTGTGTGACAGAAACACTGAAGGACACAACTCAGAATGAATCATTCACTGCGTCTCATCACAGAGTCAACAGTTGATTCAAACATTCAGAGCTCAGTTTGACTGCTGAGAGTCTCAGTGTGAACGGATGAATATGAACAAACCTCATCTCTCCATGAGTCCAACTCTACTGACTCATTTCAGAGAATAAAGAGTCAAAAGGTCAAACTCATATTTGAGTGATTGTGTTCCTCTCAGAACAGAGCAGCTCCATCAGCAGATGTTCAGCGTCCTCACAGGAGCTTCATGATACAGTAAAACTACACAGAGTCATGTGAGGTTCATAATTTGACTACACAGTCTAGTTTCATTATTTCCTTCATCTGCAGGTGTTTTCATGGTTCACTGAGTGACATTTCATTATAAAATATGAGCTTGAGTTCTGGGGCCTCATTTATAAAAAAGTGTGTAGGTTTCTGAAATGCCCCTATAAACGATTTCTAAAACTATCCATACAAACATTTCCCTAAATGCATTAAACTTTATAATTCTCAGTTCATTATAAATTCAAGCACACTGTGAACAAAAGCATCAAACTACAGAACAGCCACAAATATCCCTTTATGTTTCTGAAGTAAAGTACTCATCATGTTTAAACTCAGGAATTCATTAATTCCAGTGACATACTTTTCACAAAGCATATATTGATGAATATTGTGATTATCTATTTTTACCATTACTCTTTACATTTTTATAAACAATGTTGGATTATTTTGATTATATATGCATGCAAAACACCAAGACAGATAGATAGTAATAGTATTTTTTTTTATTAACTGGATTTGAAATAAATAAAATCCAGTATAGTTTAATATATTCATATATTATTCATCACAATATCATGCCCAATCTTCTCAGTCCAGCTACCAGGAGAAATTTTCTGACCAAGATCTCTACACAATAAAAAAAATAAAATAAAAAAATACAAATAATTTAAAACAGATAGACAACCAGCAAGACATTAGGCTGTACAGGCTATAGGAATCAGTGATGCGTGGGTTGATCCAAAATGAGCGGGTGCCTGCGGTCACCCGCGGTTACGAGTCATCCAAAAATACTTTTAATGATATTCGGGTCATGGTCGGTCGGGTCGTTTGACATAAAGATGCCATTTAAACCTTTGTAATTTATAAAGTACTAGACACACTTTTGAAATACATAGGCCTACACTTTATTGGCCTAATAACTGGCGTGAATAGAGTGACCACCTGTCCCGCTTTATGTTGTACTGTACAGCAATTTTACCCTTTGTCCCGCCTCACGCAAATTGAGCATCTGTCCTGCTTTTTCATTCGACCCTGCCTAATAAATACACAGATACGTACATAGGCGTACTGTTAACTTATGTCCAATATTTCAGAGGAGAGCAATAAACGCGTAAGTCGATAGGCTGAGTCGTACGTCAATCAAACTGTTGACTGGTGCACGAACGCCTCCTCAACGTTGTCAACAATCTCAAATTGGAGAGCGCGCACGCTGTTCATTCAGGTTAAGCAGCCGTGTCCAGGAATAAAAGAAAATGCACTTTTGATAAAGAATGGACTGCAACATACTCTTGGTTAAGACCTGTAGATGGCGAAGCAGAAAGAGCTTTTTGCATTTTATGCAAAAGCAGTTTTTCAGTGGGACATGGTGGAGAATACGACATGAAGCGACATGGTGCATGTCAGTACCACAGAAAAAAAGCACATCATCTAGAAACATGCAAATCAGTGCAATCATTTTTCAATAAACCAAATGACCCACAAGCTGACAACGTTTCGGCAGCAGAAGTGATGAGCATTTACATACATCAAACACATTCATATCGCTCTACGGACTACAATAACAAGTTAGCCCCAGTAATTTTCCAGATTCTGAAATAGCTAAGAAAAAAGCTGTAGAAACATTGGGTGATATTTTGGGTCAGGTAGTTGGGGCAGGGTAAATCTTTTAGTCGGTGGGTTTAAAAAGAAATATAGGCAATATATTACAGAAAGCTTGAAATGTCTATGTAGCATGTGGGCCGGGTTAGGATTAGAATCCTTCAGTTCACTCTCTTTCTCTGACTCTTTAGTTTCATGTTTGATCATGTCACTAATTGGGGGGTGGAGAAGGCATTTAGTGAACCACTTAATGCAAAGGGAGCAGGCTTCTATATAGACACCTGGGGTCCTTAGACCGACACCGTGTCAATTTACTGGCTCTGGTGTGGTGAATCAGAGATTCAGGTGCTGTTTTTGGAGTGTTCAGTCTTTGTGGCAAGCCTTATGTGTGCGGTCATAACGCTTATTATCCTGTAGGCTATAGCGTATTTAAGTAATTAAATTAATATGAAGGGGCGACGCATTTACTATTTAAAAAAAATGCAGGTCAGGAAGTGGGTCGGGTACAATACTCTTTTTCTTTTTTTGTGGTCCGAGTTGCGGGCGGGTTAGTTGAAAACGTCAGTCGTGTGCAGGTGGTTTATACATTGACCCGCGCATCACTGATAGGAATGTAGCCAAAACTGATAGCATCACTGATAGGAATGTAGCCAAAACATGACACAATCAAACACGTGGTATTTTAACAGTCAATTATTATGATGGCCTCTCTGTAATGTTTGACTATTAAAATTTCATATGTCTCAATCAACATTATAAAACCATGTCAAAAAGAAGAGACATACTCATAACATGTATTGTGGGGTAATGTTAAACAGGCTGACTGTGAGCACGTGACAGTTAAAATATTAAGATTATTTGAACTTAAAGGGTACATAACATACAGTTTCACCTAATATTATGTTAATCTTGAGTACCTATAGAGTAGTACTGCATCCTTCAAATCTCCAAAAAGTATTTAGTTTTATCATATTTATAAAAGAAAAATACAGCTTTCTGATTCTCTCTGGAAAAAAAAACGAGCTCCTGGAGGCTTGCCGTCACTGACCAGAACACACAAACGTACTTGCTACACTCCATTCCTGCCCTGGAAAAACAAACTGCATCCACTGTTCATGTAACGCTGGGTTCTTTGAGAAGCTGAACTTGGTAAACTTTCCCTCACATCCAAAAACACATTTGTTTGGAGGCATTCTCGAACAAATCCTATGCAGCGCTGCTGACGGGTGCACGGGTGCGCTTTTCCGACAGAAATGTCCATATAAGGAGTTCCACCATCATCTATGTCATTAGATCCACGATTGAAAAAAAATAGCCGAAACTTGTACCAACCCGGAAGTAAGATTTTCGGCACAGAAATTCTGTCATTCATCCAAATTATATTTTTTTAACTTTGGCCATTTTTAGCATGAGAATCCATCTCTTTAACACTGTGAACAACTCTGAATACACGAAACACCATTGTAGCCCCCCTTTAATAAAATGGTAAAACAATGTAATTAACACAAGCTTACAAGTCATGCAACAGATTCGTAAAACGAATCAGAGTCTAATATATGATGACTATATGCATACAAGACTATTTACAAATTACCATCACTTTAGCTAGCCTAAATTAACTTTCCATTGAAATGCATCACAATAGTTTTTAATGTTAACCAAATAATAATTGATTCACATTAGATACTCACACTCTGATTGTCATCCATCTTCGCTGGTCCTCTAATTCAGTAGGTGGCATTGTCACTAAAAACCTAGGGTCCTAGAAATTCGTTCCTAGAATTGCAGTCCTGAAAATGCAGCCTCTGGTTTTGCAGGCAGATGCTACTCGATTTAGGAGAAAATCTTAAAAATAGTTGGCTTGTCAGTCCTAAATTTAGAACTCCTAAATTTTTGCTCTAAGAGTATTCCACAAAGCGTTTTAGTGCTAAAACTAGCTCCTAAATCTGTGAAATGTTAGGAGTAGTGAAGAGGACTCCTAAGTCACTAAGACCAAATCAAAATGGCTGTTGCCAGTAATCTACATCAATATGCTCACATAACATTCATCGACATTGAATATGGCTTACAATCTGAGATATGTATTTAGTACATGGCAGCTCAATCTAATATTAGCCTCGAAAAAAGTGTGCATGTTTTTTATGGAGTATGGAAGCTGAACAGTAGCGTGCTTGTGCTACTACATTGCAATCATTTGCTCTTAAAATACTTCGGCATTTTGGGTCATACAGATTAGAGTAATGCATCTTTTGTATCTGTTAAGACCATACGTTTATTCGTGTGCACTCAGAAAAGCAACAAAATTATGCAATTATTATAAAATAATTAAAGCAAACGATGTGCTTTCTGTCGTCTTGGACTCTGTGAACTTGAGCGTGGAACTTCGAAACTCTGTGTATGCTTGCCTTATTACAGACATAAAAAATATATCTATAGAGAGTGAAAGGTTTAAATGAACCAATTCAAATAGAAAACAAAGATTCTCACATTATGTAATCCGTATGAAACATGCATATAGGTGCTGTGGAGATGAGTCACTGTCAGACTTCATCTCTTAAACGGAAAACATAAAGCACTAGTGTAAAAATAAATTATGATGTTACAATAAATAAAAACGTTAATGTAGTGTACAGTACATGCTGTTTTTCCCTAACAAATTCATAATTGCACTGTGGCAAGCCTTTTTTCAAGCGCTTGAGCGCTTATTAGGCTATGTAGGCAATTAAAGGCTCATTATTATGATTTATATGGTTTATTAATAAAAAAGCAACTAATACTTGACTAATGTTTAAAATGAATGACTTCTAGTCGACCAGAAAAAAAATTTAGTCAAGGGCAGCCCTAATGCACATTGACTAATAGGCCTACAGTGTGTTTGTTGTCTTCGTAAGTCTAAAAAAAATAGTAACCTAAATGTTCATTTATGGAATGTTAAATACAATTTTATAGCATAAATCTTATATTATTTAAAACAATTTTATTATTTTATTATGTTTTTATTTACAACAATAATAATAACCATGTAATAAAGAAAAAAAAATGAAGATAGCAAACTAATAAACATTTTTTGAAAAGATGTAAAATATGGAACATGGAATGCCTTTAAACCTGTTATTAAACTTTCAAAAGCTTGTGTTAATCAAATTGTAATGGTAAAAAACACTTCATAAAAGAAATAAGTTGTCCTGGGCAGTCATGGACTCATCATGGTCCAGGATGCCATTGTCCTCTAGTCCCTAAATAGTAAATCTGGATCTTAAAACAAATAATATTTCTGCATCATAAGTCATACTTCACTATTACACAAGGACAAATTCATGCAGTGCAAAGAATATATATATATATATATATATATATATATATATATATATATATATATATATATATATATATATATAAACTAATTAGCAAAAATCAGTGTAAAAATGTCCTCCTCACCCCCGTATCTTGCTCCTCACGTGCTTGTCATCAGTAATGTGCATGCTCTTGGTTTGAATACAGTACAAGATCCACATTGATCATTCCTGCTACATTCTCAGTTATCCCTCAAGTGTTTGTAACAATAAAGCCCATGGCACCATCTTGTAATGCAAAATAATTAATCTCGAAACAGTTTGTGGTTGATATCCAGCACTGATGTGGTGTAGCTTGTTCTCAGCCAGAGGATCTCCCAGTCCTAAGATCCCAGACCTGGTCAAAGTGAAACAAACAATCCAGATGAAGTTGTTTAATGGACAGAGAGCTCAGCTTATGTTCTGTGTGATTTTAGCAGTGTGAGCAACTATGACCCTTGTAGTACTGTACACTTACCATTCTTCAAGCTGCTTTAAGACCTTTTGAGAAGCTTTTTCTCTGAAGACAATTTACCACATCCTCTTCTTTCACTCCTTTCAAGAGCATCACTTGGTCAAAACCCCTCATTTGGCTGATGAGATCATCTGTACAAATTAAAATACTGCAATAAAAATTTCATTCTGCAAGAATTAAGAAAAAGTTACAGAGGCAAAGGCCTTGCTCATGAGACTGACTTAGCATGTCTAGTTCTCAGAGACTGGAGTTTTTGCCTCTAAAATTCATCTATTGTTGCAGTAAATGTGTCTTTCTTCCTCTAGAATCTTTCTCCAAAGTTCCTGACTTCTCTCACAAATGTGTTTTAGTCTGTGCAGTGTATGTTCTTGCTTCTAACCAATCAACTATAAATCCACAATTTATAACATAACATTAACAAAACAATGAAATAATGTCAATTGGTGTTTATATCAACTAAACCAATTTCATGACACTTGTCTGCTTTTAAACAGGTGGTGTGTTTTTAAAAACATAAGATTAATAATGTCCAGTCACACTTTGCTAACATGCTGTAATTGTAATATTATTTAAAAAAAAAATCAAGGCTGACATGACCAGTCCCGTGAGAGATCATCATAAAGTGCTGTAACACATAACAGCATTGTTTCAACAGACACATACCAGAGGACTTCTGTTTGTTTGAGCACAAGATTGCCGTCTTCATTCCTCATCCTGAGCAAATCATTTCCTTGGTCTTCCTTCTCTTCTGTGAAACAAGATAATCTCTACTTACTCTGTGTGCAATTAATATTGCTCATTAAACATATAATTAAGTTAATTTAAAGTAAGATTCAGATCAGAGCATTTGATGAGTAAATGTTGATTCAAAAATATTTTAACCAAATGTACCTGGGAAGAGCTGATCATGGCAAGATTCACTGAGACTCAGAAATAGCTCTTTTAGTTTTTAGGAAGGTTTGTGAGAGTTGGCTCACCAAAAACTTCTAAAAAAGAAGAACAGCATTATCTGCAAACAATCCTGTAAGACAGAAAGGAAAGAAATATTATTAATTGTGTGCAACTTATACATTACACTGGGTTTTGTTTAGACCATAAAAGCAGCCTCTGTAAAGATGCTGTATAGTTAAATGTTAAATGCATCCATTATTAAAAGCAAGTAATTAATAGCAAGCTATAGTCATATGAATTCTTTTGATAGTGTCAGATGAGACAATATCATACAAGTGTTAAACTGGATTATTAAGACTGTGATGTGCGACTGTGTTTAGGGTTCATTTTTAAGACTTTGACCCTGTCCAGATACCCACACTTGCAGTCTTGGCCACTTGAGAGTGTGTGTACGTGACAGTTTGTGCACAAGACTGTCCCCGGTCTTAATAATGCCAAAGCACAGTATCCTTAACACACACTAAACCTCTCCAATACTGCTCCGGAGCACTATACAACGCTTAGTGTATCCCATCATGCATCGTGTTTTGGATTAAATCGTCAGACTTTTTGCCGAGATCTCACAAGAGGTCATGGAAAGCTGTCCAATGTACAGTATGTGAAATATTGATAATTAGATATAAAAAATCTCTGTAAACACATAAGTGTGTCCCATAAGGCAGTGGCTCCCAATCCTGGTCCTGGAGAACCCCAACACGGCACATTTGAGATGTCTCCCTGATCAAACACACCTGATTCAGCTCATCAGCTCATCAGTGAAGACTCCAAGATCTCAAAAGTGTGTTTGTCAGATAAGAGAGACACCAAAACCGTGCAGTGTTGGGTCATGAAAAGTTTGACACACACTTGTGGTCATCATGCTCACTCGAACACTAGGCCAAATACAGGAAAGACGTCAAATAAGTAATCAAGTGGTCAAGTGTAAAAATGGCAAGTGTGGGTATTTGGACAGTGCAACAGTTTAAGAAACAACAAATGCTGTACAAATGATAACAGCAGGAATGTTTGATAAAAGGGACAAACTATCACAGACCAACCTGCCTCTGCAGCTTTTTGTCTTCTCTATTTCTGAAGGAATGCCTCTCCAGAAACACCACTGGGGTGACTGCTTTCTTTTACGTCTTTTCAGCTAAAAATAAAAATAATAATAAAAAAGGGGAGAGAAAATAAAATTTAATTATATACAGAATGTTAATAATGATCTGTGAGCATAATATTTAGATATAAACTGATATGAATGAACTGCAAGATGAAAAAATATTTTTGTATTATTTATTTATTTTTAATTTGTTTTATTTTTTTGGGATTTACATTAAAAGGTATTAAAAGCATGGTATTGAACATATGATTACTGTGATATCTGTCATATAAAAGCACATAAAAACAGTGATACAAACATAGCTGGTTTGGTGATTATTGTATTGTTGTATTGATTATTAATATACCATAGTAAAACTACAGTTACAGTTACTAATGTCCCATTTACTGTGTTTTAACTTCACATTTCATTTATTACTATTGTAAGTGTCGTGATTAACATGATTTTACTACAAATACAACTTACATCGTTGAACCTGAAATTAATATAAAACGGATCGAAGGTCTATGGCACGTCACGTGACAGATAGAGTTTAATCACACTAATTAACAGCTGTGTTCATTTATTTAAACGCAATGAAACTCAAAGACAGCCGCGGATGACCGATATAATACAGCGATTTAACATATGGCGCTAATCTGATTAATAAAGAAGACAGAATACATTTGATAAAAGGCATTAAAAGAGCGTATATACGACTACTCACCCAAATTGTGGAACTGATGGCAAGTATCACGATGTGTGCTGAATGAGACTTCTTGAACGTGATTTCATAGCAATAAACATCTCATGTCCTCGCGTCGAAATTCTGACGACAAAAGTTTCCAACTGAAAGCAATGAAGGTCGTAGTGCGTCGATATTCGACGCCGAGAGGCACATTTGGCGTCATAAAAGTGACGCTAGGGGCGCTTGACCATGCTTCGGTTTTTGACGCCTTTGGAGTGAGAATGGGTTGCCAGTTTTGTTCCTCCACCGAATGTGTACCACAGTGATACAATCGAATGAAACACTCGTACAAAAACCTCTATTCCACTCGAGTGAACACAAACTCCAGCAGAGAGAGAAACAACACTTCAACACACTGAGAGCAGAAACACCTCAGCTGCTGACAATGTCTTTCTTTTCATTATCAGTTGAAGAGTTTATTCATCTCAATCACTGTAGTCCTGATTCAGTTTGACTTCATGTCCTATATTTATCATTTATTGTTTCCTTGTGTGCCAATAACACTTTTTAAGGAAATTAAGTTGATGACCTTTGACCTTTTTTATCATGGATGATGTCATGGAGTTTCTCATAATGATGCTTTTGATCTTCATATGAAGCTCGATAATTATGATTCACAAAAAAAAAAAAAAACTGTATCTTCAGTTTTTCAGTCTAGACTCATTTTACACAATAGGTCTCATGAAAGATATCCCATATAGCGACATCAACACTTATTCAACATTAAAAAGACCACAATGGACTTTTACTCTTTTAATCTAAACGCAGCTGAATACTATTCACTTATTCTTGATAACACATCTATTTCTACCAGAAAGACTCGGGAGATAAAATGATGTACGAAGCATACATTTATTGACAACTCAGCAAGCATAATTATAAATTTCTTTGGCGGAAGGCCCCGTCCATGGTTCGTAATCCGAGGGTAGCGGACCTGCATTTCCTGCCTGAAGAACAAGGCAGGGGCGCAGCCGACCCCCCTGGAAGGTCAGGACAGGACCATCCTGGTGGTGGTGGGGAGGGTGGAGGTTGTTATCACGTTGGCATCTGCGAACTCAAACATGTTTAAGTACGATCTTTTATACCGAAGTATAAAGACGTGATTGGATAATGATGAAGGTAATTAGTGACGAAGTAATTGAGTCTTCCTGGCAGAAATTAGGCTAAAGCTTTCATTATCAGATACTTTCACTTAATAAATAAATGAATCATGAATGACTAGTGCTCAAAATGTTGCATGACAATATAAAGACTAAGACTAGTGTCACACCAGCCAGTGCAACAACAAATGAACAAAACTAATATTTTATATTACATTTTCATTAATCAATGCAATTATGAGTAAATTATTAAAAAATATTATTGTGAAAGAAAAATATTACAGTATTAGTTGTAGCAGCTCAAGCTGTTGTAAATCCTGCCCTCTTCTTTGCATCATCAGCTCATGCTTCAGTGCTCTGAGAGAGTTTATAGAGCTGTGAGTTTAACACTTCATGACTGAGAGCAGAACAGAACACAATCTTCATCATCACACAAGACACAACAACAACAATGAACAACATCATCATCCTCATCTGGACTCTCACACTGTTTGCTCAAGGTTTGTGTGATACAATGTGTATTGTTTCATTTTGTTATTTATTCTTTTATTCTTTGAAGTGTAAAAAATTAATCAATATACAATTTCATAATTTTACTTTCAGAGTGTAGAGGACAGATCACTGTAACTCAGAGTCCATCAATAACAGCAGCTCAACCAGGACAAGAAGTCAGAATAAACTGTAAAACCAGCAGTAATGTGTACAGTGATAGTAATGGGTCAAGGATGGCCTGGTATTTACAGAAACCTGGAGAAGCTCCTAAACTCCTCATATATCTTGCATCAACCCGTTACACTGGAACTTCATCTAGATTCAGTGGCAGTGGATCTAACAGTGATTTCACTCTGAGCATCAGTGGAGTCCAGACTGAAGATACAGGAGATTATTACTGTCAGAGTTTCCACTATCCAAACAGTAAATATGTGTTCACACAGTGATAAAGAGTCGTACAAAAACCTCCGTCAGTCAGAGTCACAGTGACTGCACTGATACAGCTGAGAGATACTGCAGCTGCTGATGAACACAATCACACACAACACTGATCAACACAAACACTAATAACACAATACAAACAGATGGTGAAGTTTATTGTGATATACTTTGACGTTGACTTTTACGAAGCCCCGTTTGAATGAGTAACATCTTTAAGTTTAAAGGTTTTCCTGTCACACAGACAGCAGAAAATCAAACAGGTCTTTAAAAACTCAACATAACTCAACTCTGAACATATTAGACCACTTCAGAACCCATCAAACCTCAACAGACCAGCATGAAATCATATTAGACCCTGTTATGGCCGATTAAACCACATTGGACAATGGCATTAGATACAGAAGTAAGGTAAAATGTGATTGTTGCTTCAGCAAAAGTTTATTTTTAATCTCATATTTGCTTTTGGTAATTACATTGAAGTGTATTTAGTGATTGTGTAGTTTGTATATCAGCTCATTCAATATACTTTTCACTTGATCTGAGCTGCAGTTTCAAAATTTCACTTTAAAACTGAGTATAAACTGAAGTGTAAACAAAAGAAAACATAAGAGTGGAATATCTAACATGAGACTGTATGAAGCTCAAAAGAAGCACAAAGCTCATCACTCTGAAAAGTGAGGTGTGCTTTGATTGGCCAGCTATCCAGTGCACTGTGATTGGCCAAATGCAAGCGTGTGACGGAAATGTTACGCCTCTTAACATATTGTGATGCCTTGTCCAGCCAGAGCGACAAGACATATACATAAAACCCATTATAAACGTGATATAAACATGATTTATACTGTAGTCATGTCTTCTTTTGGAAGGCCAAACAAATTAGTTTCGCTTTCTCAATGAATCAGCATAACACACTGCGACCTAGATTGAGCAGAGACCGGAGGCGGTCTAGAGTGAGCTGCGGTCGCCTTGAGTGAGCAGAGGCTGGTGGCTTGAGAACAGTGCAGCTGGTAAGTTCTACGAAGGTGTGTACCTTGGTCTTGCAGCAACCATATGTGGCATCCTCGGGCTGGACTCCACTTCATCCATGGTGAAAGCTGATTTGTCGATCCACAGTGCAATGTTGATGTATTTCCTCAGCGACAAGCACGGATCAGCTCCAGGCATGATGAAGCAGATATCGTCCTCTTTTGGAAGGCCAAACATAGTAGTTTGCTTTCACAGTGAATCACACAGCATCTATACGGCATGGCAGCATCATATGACCCCTTTAATATATTACAATATATTGAATAATACATAAGGAACTGTCGCTTTTCAGATATTGAAAAATATGTGACAATCTATTATAATGTATAGGTATGTTAGGATCAACCGTTGGCCCAACGAGGGAACCCAATGGCGAGGGTCAAAGAATAATGTGTGCAGATCTTTACTCGTGCTCCTGCAAGTTCACTTAAAATTTATCAGGATTTAGTTTCAATTTTAGTCTAGCTCTGATTAATCTGACTCCAATTTTCAAGTTATCATTAATTTTAGACTATTTCTAATTAAGAACTATTCACAAATATCAATTACGTATTCATTCAGATATTTGATTATTTTGAATATCCCATACATTCAGTTATTCGTTCATCAGGGACACGATGTCGCATTTGAGTCTCACATCAGCCGTACGGATCTCACAATCACAAACTCACCAGTCCGAACTTAATCAGAGAGTGCAAGATTAACTTTTACCTTTAAGTCCAGCCGCCTACTGCTCGCTCAGAACAAAAAGTGTAGTTTGTTAAGTCACTTCAATACAACTTGCTGAATCAGTGATGGACAGAATTAAAAAGATCTGTTTTGCTCAGTCATGACCCTTCAGTCTGTAACACAAAACATAGAATAAAAAAATAGCACCAAATAATTTCAAAGAGTAATCATACCTGGCAAATAGAGAGACACATGGCACGTGTGCGGGAAGTTTTGTTTGCAGTTGTTTCGACGATTCTCTTTAAATACTCAAATCAGAACAAAACAAATTAAATCATAAATTCAAGATAATAAAAACTTCACAGAACTTTTACTGGGACTTGAGGTAACCTGAAAGCCATATTTACCCTGGGGTAGAAAAACAACATCTGTCGAAGATCTTATCAGAGGCTCGACTCACATGAGCAGAACAGAATATTCCCCACATTTGAGATCTTTATTTTTGGTCTGTTCTACTGATATGGGACAGATCATATTAATGAATATTATATGTAATGCTATTTTTGTCTGCATTTCTAAATGTTTTTATTTGCATCAATACATCGCCAGACACGGTTAATGCATATATTGCAGCATATTGAAAAATATAAGCACTAGTTTCCCATATATAGAAATGTATTATGTGATAAATTGTAGGTAACTGGGCTCAAAAAGTGTAAACTTTGTCTAAAAACAGCTTAAGAAAGTGTGATAATGACCCAAGCAATCACAAGGAGGATCAATAGCAATGTAGGGGTCCAAAGGGTTGTTTATTTAAGCAGGTGTGCAAAATGTGCAAATAAATAGATATAAGAGCTTAAAACAAATATTGTAATAAAAACAGTCTAAAACTAGAAGTGCAAGTACTAGAAACAGTACCAACTACAGCATCGAGGCTGAAGTTTCCCTTGCTACACAACAATCGTGTCCCAGCTCTCTATCCATCCATACCCCAACTTCTAGTGGTGGCCATGTTAAAAATACATTTTTCCCACTCTCCCCAAATTGGGACATACCATTTTTTATTAAAAACTCTTGCCTTAGAATCTTATTATATACACATGATCTAGAAACAAGCGTTTAAATAAATACAATTGATAATACAATTAAAAAGAATGAATAAACCAAAACATTTGTACCAACATTACCAGTGAAACCAGTGATGGTAGACAATTTAAAAGTCCCTCCATCACAGAAAGTTTTCACATAATGAGAAAGAAGTCACTGAAAATGTCTTCACATGAGGGTTTAAAACGGTTGAATTTCAGAAACTCAGAAGAATGTATCTAAGAAGTGTGTGCAGGTCATGATTTACCTTCCTTCAGTGAATCTGTGGAGAAATACATCAAGACCTGACAGGCAAAACCAGTAATGAGGCTCCGTTAATTATGAATGTTAGCTAGATTATGTTCACTACCTGTCTAGCAATGTGTGCTTATTCTAAAATATAATTAAATATTGATTTGTTTTTGCAAAAACTGTCAGTCGTGCATCACAGAGGCTGCGTTCTAAACTGCAAACTCACTGAATAGGTACTTAAAAAGTGTTTACTTAGCAAGTGCTAAAAGAGTACATACTCTGTAGTCTGAATGCACGAAGTATGAATACAGTCCAGATATCATCCGCCATGGTGACGTTATCATGTGTGACCTACGACGTAATAACAATCGCAACAACTTAAGAGCAGAAGATGTGAGTGACTGGTTCATTTCATCTATCTCAAAATTTCTTGATATTGATGACATTTGTTCTTTTGGTGGTCTTGTCGATGAAAAAGCTCTCCATTTATTTTGTTGTTGTGGTATAACCAATGCATTTTGGGTCAATTTAAGTTCTTATATTTTTAACCCTACTAATGTTATGATTATGAATTATTATATGAATTATTCAAAATATTTCACCTTGTCATTGTGCTTCTGTGTATATAATCTCATGCTATGATCCAAACCCTTGATATGTATGTGCTTGTAATCTTGTTTGTGTGTTTTTTTTCCTGATCTTGTATGCAATAAAAAAAAAAAAAGAATGAAATAAAAAAAGCGATGTGCACTAACATCTCATATCATCAGTAACAGTAACTGTCTAGTAGTTGTAGTAGTACATTAGTACGGTTTTCCTACCTAGTACAGCATTTTCAGTGTTTGCAATGTCTTCACAATGAAGACGTCAGGCAGCTCCTCGAAGATCTCGCCTTTGGAGAAGATTTTATACTCAAAAAATGTATGTATTACAACAACAACAACAACAACAACAACAACAACAACAAAAAAAAAAACGATTACCCCAGAATGAACTGGATTGCTAGCCCACCTCAACACTTGTGTACAATTTGAATGAATAAAATTAACCATCACAATAACTAAATACTTTACAAGTGAACAACAAGCTTTATTCAAATTCATCGTTCAAAGAAACTATCACATATTTACAGTCGGTGAACCCAACATCCTGCTGCCATCTCTCAGTCAATGTGTCAATCTCTCAGTCAGTGTCAATTCTCTGGCTTTATTCTGATGAAGGAGCTGATCATGGAACTGATTTCACTCTGACCATCAGTGGAGTCCAGACTGAAGATACAGGAGATTATTACTGTCAGAGTTTCCACTATCCAAACAGTAAA